>NC_052351.1:55213542-55396370 GCF_009727055.1 Benincasa hispida
ATTTATTTGAAAAACTAATTTATTGAATTAATTTGAAAAATTAATAAAATTTCAATTTAATTAAAAGAATTAAAACTGAAATTGGTTTTAATTTTGAAATAAATTTCAAATTTAAAGAGAAAAATGGTTTTTTGTAAAACCCACTAAAAGTGGTATTTTCCCACTTCAAAACAACCTTGCATTCCACTCAAATTCACTTAATTTAGTGAAGTAGGTGGTGTCGTCATTTGATGAAGACTCTTAGCATGCTGAAGATGAATAAAACAACAAGATTGAGTTGAGAATTGGCATGCAAAAGCTGGAATTTCTAGTTTTAGAGATTGAAGAAGAAGTTCTTCAAGTTTATGTAAAAAAAACACATTCTCCTCTCAATTTCTTCCCTAATCTCAACTTATTTTGAGTCCCACAACTCACATTTAAGGTCCCAGAGAATAGTAGGGAAGATCTTCTGGTGGTTCACAATCTATAGCTAAGAAGATCGGTGTTGATTTGTGAAGATCAAATGAGTTCTTCAAAGTGTATTATGAAACCTTCTTGATCCTATGAACATGTTGAATTTGTTGCTAAATTAATAAATCAGAGTGCTTAATGATCCTGAATTCTTCCGTTGATTGCTTGCTACATCCAACAATTATATATCATATATATCATTTAAGTGTCAGAAATCTCAACAAATCAAAATTTGTATATATCATAAAAAAAAAAAAAAAAAAAAAACTCTAGTTTATAGCAAATAAACGAATATATATATTACAAGATAAATCAAATTTTCTACAAATACTACAAAAACAGAGAAAAGATACATATATCACAATATACGTCGAATACATATATATTATATATATATATATATATATATATAATATGATGGTTTTGAGATAGAAATCGAAGAATATGGAAAGTTGTGAGTATTTGAAAAATATTATGATTTAATATATTTTTCCTAGAAATGCACCTCATTTAAAACCCTTTTCTCTTTTATATTTTAAAAAATGTATAATTAATTTATTTTTGGGACAAAAGGTAATTTGAACCTAATTTTATTATAATTTTTTTTAAAGAAGTTAGACATTCTTTGTAAATAAGGAAAAAAAATGAACATTGATGAAATATAGGTCCCTTGCTAGGGCTTCATGCATAGAAAGCTCTAATAACTATAGTCTAATTGGATTAAGATTCAAGGGCATTTTTGTAATTTGATCGAGTTTTTTTTTTAAATTATTATTGAAACATATATTTTTGGAAAGAGTAATCAATTTGATTTATAAATAGTAAATTACAAATATGGTTGGGAAGACTTTCAGGATTGTGTCTATTTAGTTGTAGTTTTAGTAAAGTTTTATCTAGTCCTAAGGATGTGACATGTTTTTTGGACAAATACTGACTAGTTCAATAAACCTTCATGTAAATAGAAACTGCTAATAGAAGAAGGTAGATCAGTTGAATTAAATAGACGTGTCACTCATAAGATATCATTTTAGTTGTGTATTTTAAAATTTGTTTAATTTTAGTCCATATACTTTCAAATTTCAATTTGGTCTTCTTGGTATTTTCAATAAATTTTAAATTAGCCCTCCAAAATTTTTAATCGACAGTTAGAAGAATAGGAAAAAAAAAAACATTCTTAATTTATAAATTTAGCAGTAGTTTTTAAAAATTTATAAATCAAGTAAAAAACATAAAGATGATTTTCATTTTTATTATTCCGAATTTACCTTTATTGGTGTATCAACAATATATTAGTGGTATATTTCATATACTTTATTTTTGGTATATCAGTCAATTGATATATTTTATGTTCGATATATCAGTTGACTAATATATCAAATGTAAAATATAAAGTTATATACCAAAACTACCATTCATATACCGATTATTTACCAGTCAACTGTTGTGGCATTCTTACTATGTGAGAACTTGATTTGAATTCTTATTCGTTTGTTATAGAATATTATTTTTTCTATACATTGTAATCATTTATAATGTTTAATCTGTCTTGTTGGTAACTATGTTAAATGAATGTTGATAAAATATTTATACATCAATGTTACACTTGAAATTATTATTTGAATAGATGTTGACATACTATTGATATACTTGAACAAATGTATTTTTAAGAAGTACTTATATATCATAACACCTTCATATAATTTTCAATAAATTATTTCGAATTATGGATTGGAATTCAGAATTTAATCATTTGCTAAATTAATGCTAATTTAATTACCTTTTTAATTAATTGGAGTTACTTTTGGCTTGTGGTCAAATTGGATTATATTAATAAGATAATTCAATTTTTTTATTTTATTAAGAGATGGAGGATTTAAATTATCTTTGGAGGGAAATTTGGCAAAATATTTGAGATAAATGATTTTGGAATTTAAAAAGGGATTTGAAATTTGATAGGGAGAACAAACGTTTGGAATTTAAGCAGGAACACACACATACACACACATGCATACAATATATATATGATCTCCTCGGTTCACGAAGCCCGACCGAAGATTACATCTCTCTCTCTACTACTCATACGCGAGGCCCTCAATCCTCTTCTCTTCCGTTCAGGTGCAACACTGTAGCTGTGATGGAGTTTTTCATGAGTCGTCGACGCTATCGAGGGGTCTCCGACGTCAGCTCAAAACTCTGTTGCGCCCTTGTGACATCGTCCTAGATCCACTGCGCCTCTTCATGTTGTCCAGCGCCGCTTCGTTCCTATTGAGTTGATGTCCTAAATCTCATAGTTTGTAATTGTATTGTACAAATATTTTATTTATTTAATAAAATATGAGATGTTTATTTGACATTGAGTAACATATAACACCCCTGACTAATAAACTAACATTCAAGGTTATCTTCTGTAGCTTAAATATGTATGTAGAGACATATAGGTGGATCATGTTAAGTGATAATCTAAATGGTTTGTAGTAGATGGATAAGGTTGGATACTTTATCCTGGTAATATTATGAGTACGGCCCGCTTTGTAGATAATATAATTATTGTAAAGTCTACAAATGATCTGATCCTGATCATTCATGTGGAGACATGTGAGCGGGGATATTCTTTACAAAGGAGTTTGTATAAGACCGGACCACGAAATGATTAGTCTCATTATATAACGTTGTTCATAATAGAGACTTACATTTCACCAGGATGATCATAGGTGACATGACCAAATCTTGAGTGAGTTGTAAACATAGCCTATAAAGGCGGTTCTTTGATTTGTATGAATGAGAGTGGCCAGGTCTTGTATAGCTATGTCCCAACTCCCCAACTCCCAATTAGACAATCAACAAGCCTGCCATTTTGGGGATTTGTCTGATTGGGGAGTTGAGAACACAACTACACAAGGGGAATTCATTCGTTCCCAAAGTAGAGGAAAGTAGATAAATTGCTACTCTAAGGGCTGATTCCGGGGCTTGAACAATGTGACGCAATACCCTCTCCTGGTCTGAGAGAGGTTTAGTCATAGTTGAATTATGATTTATTGTTCATTAGAGGAATCAATGGTACTTAAGAAATATATCTGTAGTACGAAGAGTGCAGCTGTCGGTTTTTAGTAGAGTGCCCGACAGTTAATGGATGTTGAGTAAATTAATTAAAGAGTTTAATTAATGATTCAACTACCGTTGGAGCTTCAAGCTACAGGTCCATGAGGTCCCCTCTGTAGCACAACGAGGATTTATGAAAATCAATTTTGGATTAATTTGAATTGTTCAAATTAATTAAGGGAAGTAATTATATGTGATATAATTATTTTAATTTAATTATATATGATATAATTACTATAATGTATTTGATACATTATAATATAGAGTTATTTGAGAGGAAATAATATTTGAATATGATTCAAATATTAATTATATGAATTGGATTCATATAATTAAATTAATATAACATGGATTTATATTAAATGTCATTGGTGAGAGAATTAAAACTACACGCATATTGTATTTGATACAATATAGAAACTATAGGTTATATATTATATATGATAAACATATAGTTATGTATATGTGTATAATAAATTAGTATATATATATATATATAATATTTTAATTTATTAATATTTTATTTAATTTTAAATTAAATTAAAGGGAGGGGAAACTTCCCTTCCCTTAATTCTCTCCTAACTCCCACGTTTCAGAGGGATGTGTGGGGTTGGTTGAATTTGATTCTTCATCTTCTTCCTCCTTTAGTTTTTTTTTACATAAGAGTTCTTGTAATGGTGAATCTCTCCCTATCTCTCAATCTCTAATTCTTTCCCTCACCAAAAAGCCAGAGCCCACAAAACTCTTGGATTCTCATCCTAGAGAATACAGGGGAAACCAATTGGTAGTGGCTATTTTAGGATAAATTAGGGTTTTGAATTCGTGGCCATCTAGTAGAGGAGACTTCTCACGAGAAGAAAAGTTCTTCAAGGGTTAGTGTCTTTTTCCTTATCTTTCTTCTCTTTTTACATTAACATGCTGTATTTTTTAATTAAATTGTATAATCATTTTGTATGTTTTCATTAAAATTGAACATTCTGTAAAATTTGGGATTTGGGTCTGATCCCGTTCCCACTCAAGACCTTTAATGGTTCCTCCAGTTCTTGCTCATCTCAATCGCGCATCGCCTTCGATCGAGTCTCCCATCGCCGGAGCTCAGCGGCACCCAGATCTATGCCCATCCATGCTGCTAGTCACCGCTGCACAAGTCTTCTATGGATCCATTTGAACCGCCAATTTTTGTCGTCCTCCCTTGGGTTTTCGTTGGATCTTGGTATTGGTGAGTTTGGTAAGTTTTGGGTTTTGATAAAGGTTTAGGTGTTTTTTTTTTTGTTTGAATCATGATTGCTACTAAGTTTGGGTTAAAATCTTAGCTTGTCTCTAAAGTGGAGCATTGAATTGAATCTTTGAGTGAAATATGGAATAAATTTGGAGCAAACAAAGTGTTTTGTAAGTTATTGGAGAATTTTAGAATGACTTTTAAATTAATTGATATAAATTTATGTGTTTGGATGAAATTAAAGGTATGTTTCTGGGTTAGGAACATTAATTTAGTTTTTGTTGGAGATTGATTTCTTGGATTAATTTGGAATTTCAATCTGAGGTAAGCGTCTTACTATTGATTTGCCTTCGAATCTATCGCCTCAAATTATGATGATGATAAGGCCATTTAATTTAATGTTATGAACTGTTTTGACTGAGATTCTATGATATGATGACTGAGTGATTTTGGTAATTTTCATGACTGTGATTATTATAAAGGATATATATGGAGTGATGCTAAGTACCTAGGTGACTGTTAGCCTTTTTATCCAGAAGGTGTACACTTACGACTGATTGTGTAATCCTTTGGGGATTCACACATATGACTGCTTATGTGTACGTTTATGACTATTTGTATACCTTTGGCTACATACCTACGACTAATGTATGCTTCCCGGACCTCATTTATGACTATTGATATGTACTTCAAGTTAAACATCTTTGACTAATATGTGTTCCTTTGGATCACTCTTATAATTGATATTGCTATGAGTGTACACTGTGAAGGATCTCATTTTATAGAGAACCTTTGAGCGGAAACGGATCATCCAAATCCCATTTAGATGAACGCAAAAACATTTACAGTCAACAATATAGATTATCATAAAACATAAATTACAACATGCTTTTGAATAATAAACAAGAGTTTAGAGGTTATACCTTTGAAGAACCCTTCTTCAAGTAAATCCCTTGAACTAACTATTTATAAACGCGTCGAACAAGTCCTGAACTCTCCTCGAACAAGTAGCAACCAAACTCGAACTATTTTAGGATAAATTAGGGTTTTGAATTCGTGGCCATCTAGTAGAGGAGACTTCTCACGAGAAGAAAAGTTCTTCAAGGGTTAGTGTCTTTTTTTATACACATCTAGATGTGTATAAGAGACAGATCCCATACATGAGGGTTTTAAGGGAGAAATTGAAGAATATGGAAAGTTGTGAGTATTTGAAAAATATTATGATTTAATATATTTTTCCTAGAAATGCACCTCATTTAAAACCCTTTTCTCTTTTATATTTTAAAAAATGTATAATTAATTTATTTTTGGGACTAAAAGGTAATTTGAACCTAATTTTATTATAATTTTTTTTAAAGAAGTTAGACATTCTTTGTAAATAAGGAAAAAAAAATGAACATTGATGAAATATAGGTCCCTTGCTAGGGCTTCATGCATAGAAAGCTCTAATAACTATAGTCTAATTGGATTAAGATTCAAGGGCATTTTTGTAATTTTGATCGAGTTTTTTTTTTTAAATTATTATTGAAACATATATTTTTGGAAAGAGTAATCAATTTGATTTATAAATAGTAAATTACAAATATGGTTGGGAAGACTTTCAGGATTGTGTCTATTTAGTTGTAGTTTTAGTAAAGTTTTATCTAGTCCTAAGGATGTGACATGTTTTTTGGACAAATACTGACTAGTTCAATAAACCTTCATGGTAAATAGAAACTGCTAATAGAAGAAGGTAGATCAGTTGAATTAAATAGAACGTGTCACTCATAAGATATCATTTTAGTTTGTGTATTTTAAAATTTGTTTAATTTTAGTCCATATACTTTCAAATATTCAATTTGGTCTTGGTATTTTCAATAAATTTTAAATTTAGCCCTCCAAAATTTTTAATCGACAGTTAGAAGAATAGGAAAAAAAAAACATTCTTAATTTATAAATTTAGCAGTAGTTTTTAAAAATTTATAAATACAGTAAAAAAACATTAAAGATGATTTTCATTTTTATTATTCCGAATTTACCTTTATTGGTGTATCAACATATATATTAGTGGTATATTTCATATACTTTATTTTTGGTATATCAGTCAATTGATATATTTTATGTTCGATATATCAGTTGACTAATATATCAAATGTAAAATATAAAAGTTATATACCAAAACTACCATTCATATACCGTATTTACCAGTCAACAACTGTTTGTGCATTTACTACTATGTGAGAACTTGATTTGAATTCTTATTCGTTTGTTATAGAATATTATTTTTCTATACATTGTAATCAATTTATAATGTTTAATCTGTCTTGTTGGTAACTATGTTAAATGAATGTTGATAAACTATTTATACATCAATGTTACACTTGAAATTTTATTTTGAATAGATGTTGACATACTATTGATATACTTGAACAAATGTATTTTTAAGAAGTACTGATATATCATAACACCTTCATATAATTTTCAATAAATTATTTCGAATTATGGATTGGAATTCAAGATTTAATCAATTTGCTAAATTAATGCTAATTTAATTACCTTTTTAATTAATTGGAGTTACTTTTGGCTTGTGGTCAAATTGGATTATATTAATAAGATAATTCAATTTTTTTTATTTTATTAAGAGATGGAGGATTTAAATTATCTTTGGAGGGAAATTTGGCAAAATATTTGAGATAAATGATTTTGGAATTTAAAAAGGGATTTGAAATTTGATAGGGAGAACAAACGTTTGGAATTTAAGCAGGAACACACACATACACACACATGCATACAATATATATATGATCTCCTCGGTTCACGAAGCCCGACCGAAGATTACATCTCTCTCTCTACTACTCATACGCGAGGCCCTCAATCCTCTTCTCTTCCGTTCAGGTGCAACACTGTAGCTGTTGATGGAGTTTTTCAATGAGTCGTCGACGCTATCGAGGTCTCCGACGTCAGCTCAAAACTCTGTTGCGCCCCTTGTGACATCGTCCTAGATCCACTGCGCCTCTTCATGTTGTCCAGCGCCGCTCGTTCCTATTGAGGTTGATGTCCTAAATCTCATAGTTTGTAATTGTATTGTACAAATATTTTATTTATTTAATAAAATATGAGATGTTTTATTTGACATTGAGTAACATTAAACCCACTGACTAATAAACTAACATTCAAGGTTATCTTCTGTAGCTTAAATATGTATGTAGAGACATATAGGTGGATCATGTTTAAGTGATAATCTAAATGGTTTGTAGTAGATGGATAAGGTTGGATACTTTATCCTGGTAATATTATGAGTACGGCCCGCTTTGTAGATAATATAATTATTGTAAAGTACTACAAATGATCTGATCCTGATCATTCATGTGGAGACATGTGAGCGGGGATATTCTTTACAAAGGAGTTTGTATAAGACCGGACCACGAAATGATTAGTCTCATTATATAACGTTGTTCATAATAGAGACTTACATTTCACCAGGATGATCATAGGTGACATGACCTAAATCTTGAGTGAGTTGTAAACATAGCCTATAAAGGCGGTTCTTTGATTTGTATGAATGAGAGTGGCCAGGTCTTGTATAGCTATGTTCCCAACTCCCCAACTCCCCAATTAGACAATCAACAAGCCTGCCATTTTGGGGATTTGTCTGATTGGGGAGTTGAGAACACAACTACACAAGGGGGAATTCATTCGTTTCCCAAAGTAGAGGAAAGTAGATAAATTGCTACTCTAAGGGCTGATTCCGGGGCTTGAACAATGTGACGCAATACCCTCTCCTGGTCTGAGAGAGGTTTAGTCATAGTTGAATTATGATTTATTGTTCATTAGAGGAATCAATGGTACTTAAGAAATATATCTGTAGTACGAAGAGTGCAGCTGTCGGTTTTTAGTAGAGTGCCCGACAGTTAATGGATGTTGAGTAAATTAATTAAAGAGTTTAATTAATGATTCAACTACCGTTGGAGCTTCAAGCTACAGGTCCATGAGGTCCCCTCTGTAGCACAACGAGGATTTATGAAAATCAATTTTGGATTAATTTGAATTGTTCAAATTAATTAAGGGAAGTAATTATATGTGATATAATTATTTTAATTTAATTATATATGATATAATTACTATAATGTATTTGATACATTATAATATAGAGTTTATTTGAGAGGAAATAAATATTTGAATATGATTCAAATATTAATTATATGAATTGGATTCATATAATTAAATTTAATATACATGGGATTTATATTAAATGTCATTGGTGAGAGAATTAAAACTACGACGCATATTGTATTTGATACAATATAGAAACTATAGGTTATATATTATATATGATAAAACATATAGTTATGTATATGTGTATAATAAATTAGTTATTATATATATATATATAATATTTTAATTTATTAATATTTTATTTAATTTTAAATTAAATTAAAGGGAGGGGAAACTTCCCTTCCCTTAATTCTCTCCTAACTCCCACGTTTCAGAGGGATGTGTGGGGTTGGTTGAATTTGATTCTTCATCTTCTTCCTCCTTTAGTTTTTTTTTACATAAGAGTTCTGTAATGGTGAATCTCTCCCTATCTCTCAAATCTCTAATTCTTTCCCTCACCAAAAAGCCAGAGCCCACAAAACTCTTGGATTCTCATCCTAGAGAATACAGGGGAAACCAATTGGTAGTGGCTATTTTAGGATAAATTAGGGTTTTGAATTCGTGGCCATCTAGTAGAGGAGACTTCTCACGAGAAGAAAAGTTCTTCAAGGGTTAGTGTCTTTTTTCCTTATCTTTCTTCTCTTTTTACATTAACATGCTGTATTTTTTAATTAAATTGTATAATCATTTTGTATGTTTTCTATAAAATTGAACATTCTGTAAAATTTGGGATTTGGGTCTGATCCCGTTCCCACTCAAGGACCTTTAATGGTTCCTCCAGTTCTTGCTCATCTCAATCGCGCATCGCCTTCGATCGAGTCTCCCATCGCCGGAGTCCAGCGGCACCCAGATCTATGCCCAATCCATGCTGCTAGTCACCGCTGCACAAGTCTTCTATGGATCCATTTGAACCGCCAATTTTTGTCGTCCTCCCTTGGGTTTTCGTTGGATCTTGGTATTTGGTGGAGTTTTGGTAAGTTTTGGGTTTTTGATAAAGGTTTAGGTGTTTTTTTTTTTGTTTGAATCATGATTGCTACTAAGTTTTGGGTTAAAATCTTAGCTTGTCTCTAAAGTTGGAGCATTGAATTGAATCTTTGAGTGAAATATGGAATAAATTTGGAGCAAACAAAGTGTTTGGTAAGTTATTGGAGAATTTTAGAATGACTTTAAATTAATTGATATAAATTTATGTGTTTGGGATGAAATTGAAGGTTATGTTTCTGGGTTAGGAACATTAATTGAAGTTTTTGTTGGAGATTGATTTCTTGGATTAATTTTGGAATTTCAATCTGAGGTAAGCGTCTTACTATTGATTTGCCTTCGAATCTATCGCCTCAAATTTATGATGATGATAAGGCCATTTAATTTAATGTTATGAACTGTTTTGACTGAGATTCTATGATATGATGACTGAGTGCATTTTGGTAATTTTCATGACTGTGATTATTATAAAGGATATATATGGAGTGATGCTAAGTACCTAGGGTGACTGTTAGCCTTTTTATCCAGATAGGTGTACACTTACGACTGATTGTGTAATCCTTGGGGATTCACACATATGACTGCTTATGTGTACGTTTATGACTATTTGTATACCTTTGGCTACATACCTACGACTAATGTATGCTCCCGCGGGACCTCATTTATGACTATTGATGTACCTTCAAGTTAAACATCTTTGACTAATATGTGTTCCTTTGGGATCACTCTTATAATTGATATGCTATGAGTGTACACTGTGAAGGATCTCATTTTATAGAGAACCTTTGAGCGGAAACGGATCATCCAAATCCCATTTAGATTGAACGCAAAAACATTTACAGTCAACAATATAGATTATGCATAAAACATAAATTACAACATGCTTTTGAATAATAAACAAGAGTTTAGAGGTTATACCTTTGAAGAACCCTTCTTCAAGTAAATCCCTTGAACTAACTCATTTATAAACGCGTCGAACAAGTCCTGAACTCTCCTCGAACAAGTAGCAACCAAACTCGAACCAAATGAGGATACTACCACTTAGCGACCTTGGCATTCTCGATGTGAGAACTTAGGAGTGGTAGGCTCTGACTATTTTGGTTAGAGGAAGTTTGTGGGATGGAGGAGGAAGACGATCGAGGAAGAACTAACACTATTGCATACAGTTTTGTTCTATTGTGTAGGTGATCAAGTCTATCGCATACACTTTCTTACTCGATCGTATAGTCTCTCAAGGAAATCGTGTAGAAGACTTTTCAATCATGAATACTGATCTCTTGAAATAAAAAACAAATTTTCATTTATCCCATTTTTTTCCATAAAACCAATTAACTTCCCGCTAAGGGTGGTTAGAGAGAAAAAGGGTTTAATTATCAAATAATTAATAATTATAAATAAATACAATAATCAACTTATCATATTATATTTATAACCTATAGTTTTAATATTGCATCATATACAATATATAAACCATAGTTCTTTTCATCTATTTTATGAAATTTAATATAAATCATATTTATATTAAATTTAATAACTATGAATCTTATTCATAGAAAATATAATAGAATCCTATTCAAATATTTATTCCTCCAATTCAACTATAATGTATCAAATACATTATGCCAATTATATCATATATAATTGAATTAATCAATTATATCATATATAATTAAATTCCCACTTATTAATTTGAACATTTCAAATTAACCAAAAAACTGATTCTCATCTAAATCCTTTGAGCTACCAAAAGGACCTTATGGACTTGTAGCTTGAAGCTCCATCGGTACGTGAATAAATAATTAAACTCTTTAATTACTTTATCCACTATCTGTCAACTGTTGGACACTCCATTAAAGAGTGACAGCTGCACTTTTCTCACTACATATATATTTATATGTCCATTGGATAAAACCATTCAATAGTACGATGACCCTTCACAAATTGCTCATAAGTACAACTGGGCAAAATTACTGTTTTGCCCTTGTAGTTATATCTAACTCCTTAAGTACCACTGATCCCTCTAATGAACAATAGATCATAGTCCCACTATGACTAAACCCCTCTCGGGCCAAGAGAGGGTGTGGCGCCACATTGTTCAATACTCAGAATCAACCCTTAAGGGAGAAATTTATCTACTTACCCCTGCTTTAGGGAAGGAGTGAATTCTATCTTGTGTAGCTGAGTTCTCAGTTCCCCAATCAGACAAATCCCTAAAATGGTATGTTTATTGAGCCGGCGATCTAGCCACTCTCACCTATACAAATCAAAGGATCGTCCTCATAGGCAGGAGTTCACAACTCACTCAGGACTAAGGTCATGTTACCTATGGTCATCCTAGTGAAATGAAAGTTTCTAGACTAAACACTTCGTAGTCCGGTCTTATACAAACTCATTTCTATAGAATATCCCCGCTCGCATGTCTAATACATGAATGATCAGGATCAGATCATTTGTAGCACTTTACAACATTTGTAACACCTACAAAACGGGCCATACTCGTAGTGTCACCAAGATAAGGTATCCAGCTTTATCCATATACCACAAACCATTTAAATTATCACTTAAATGTGATCCACCTGTATGTCTCCACATACATGTTTAAGTTACAACAATAATCATGGATATTAGTTTATTGGTTTATGGTTAATGCAACTAAAATATCATATATTTCCTGGAAAGAGTGAATAAAATATCAAATATTATTAATCACAGAAATATCTGTTCATATAATGTTTACAAACTATTGGATCCTATGAGATTTAGAGCATGAATCCCAACACACTGATGTCTAGATAGAATGGTTAACATGTTACCTAGAGGGTCTAGTAGTAGGTCACTTACTAAGTATTTTATATTCATCCTTTCTTCCCCTATGTTTTCAACTAATGACAGAAATATGTCGACGAGTGACAGACCAAACCCGTGACTGAGCCATATGGGGACTAAAGAAATCACTTCCACTCAACCTGTGTCCTTGGTGATGTGATTGTTTTGAAATATGAATTTATTGTCGGTTAAAATATTTTATTATTTTGAATATTTTCTTTGTAAATATCTTTTTAGGGGACCCTAGTTAAATGTTTTGTTTATTTGATTTATTTATTAACTTAAAAATTTGGATCGAAATAGTCATCCATGTTTCACTAAATTTATGCTTTATTGGTTAAAATATTTTAAATGTAAATTTGTAATTATGAGTAACGACCCTTATCAAAGTTCTATAAAGATTGGATCATTACAGCTAGTATCAGAGCCTAGGTTTTAGGTTCTGTAGACCGACTTACGATATAAGTCTAGATTATGTATCCCTTATGGCTATTATGGATCCTTTGTCCTTCCCAGTTATGTTTCTTATTAAATGTTTTAAAAGTATATGTGCATGATCTTACTAGTTACTTTTAAAAAGTAATAGCATACCGTTTCTTGATTAAGGATTAAATAAGGTTGACTGTGAGTGTTAGAAATGCCACCACATCGAAGTGCAAGAAGGGGTGGTCATGGGGGGTATGGTAGAACTTGTGGAAGGGATGGACGTCACCTACCAGTATACCCACCCCTTGATGCACCCGTCACCAGGCTGATTATACTACATTGACAGTTTAGCTAGAGGAAAAAATTCAAGAGTATAGTGAAGGAGGATTTAGCTCGACGAGTACCACCTCAGGAGGCTTCTACACCCCAAGGCCCCGCTCTATAGCAGAATATGCAGGATCTATCCACCGAGGCATCGTTTCTGAAGGATTTTAGGAAGTATAATCCTTGTATGTCTAATGGGTCATTGAAGGACCCTACAAAGGCCAAGTTGTGGCTATCTTCCATAGAGACAATTTTTCAATGTATGAAGTGCCCAAATGACCAAAAGGTACAGTGTGCAGTTTTCTTACTTACAAATAATGCTGCCATTTGATGGTAGTCTGCTAAAAAGATGATTGATGCCAAGGCTGGAGTAATAACCTGGGAGCAGTTCAAGGAACCATTTTACACAAAATACTTCTCAGCCAGCTTGAGGAATTCTAAACAATAGGAGTTCCTAGATCTGAAACGGGCCCATATAATGATCGAGGATTATAACCAAGAGTTTGACAGGTTATTTCATTTTGCTTATGAACTGGTCACCATGGAGGTTAAGAGAGTAGAAAAATTTGTCTAGGGCTTAAAAAGTGAGATACGAGGTTTTGTGTGGGCCTTCAAGTCAACTACTCATGAAAAGGCATTCCATTTGGTGGTAGAGATGGATTCTCAGGAAGAAAAGGAATGCCTAAAGTCTCAAGGGTCAGAAACCTCCTCGAGACAGAAGAGGAAAGCAGAACAAAGAGCCCTTGAGCCCCCATAGAAAGGTTTGAGTTCGGCCAAGTCATTACGACATTACCAGCAGCTAATCTTTGATTTATAAGGGGTTTGGAGAGAAAATCCCTTATGTAATTGTGTGGGAGTCCCATGTGGTGTGAGGTGTGGTAGGCACGAGGTTATGCTTTAAATGCAAGCGAGAGGAACATACGACAGATAGATGCCCTGGTAATTTTACTGGAGGTGGTATGAATCAGCATCAAATGCTCAGAATGATGTAAATAGATAGCAACACCATGGTTAGATCTATGCCACTAACCGACAATAGGTCGAGTGGTCAGGAACGATAGTGACAGGTACGTTTCCAATCTTGGGACACTATGCCTTGGTATTATTTGATTATTCAAATAATGTTGTGATTAGATGATTATTCAAGATATGGTTATCTATACCTAATGCAACATTGTTGGGATTAGTGTCCTAATTCTCTCAGAGTCTCGTAGTTTGTAAACTGTACACATTATTATAAATAAAATAAGAGTTATTTTATTTGGCATTTACTCATATCCAATAAAAAAAGCTCGATGGTTATTGTATGAAAACTTAAGCATGTATATAAGATATACAAGTAGATCATGCCTTAAGTGATAACCTAAATAGGTCAGTAGTATAAGGATTAAGGAGGGATACCTGATCCTGGTGACACTATGAATACGACCCGCTTTGTAGAGGTTTGCAAGTGTTGTGAACTACTACAGATGGTAGATCCTGACCATTCATATGGAGACATGCGAGTGGGGGTGTCCTATACAAAGAGTTTGTATAAGACCAAACTATGAGATGACTAGTCTCTGTATATAACGCCGTTGATACTTGAGACTTACATCTCACCTAAATGACCATAGGTGACATGGACTCAATCCTAAGTGTTTTGCAAACTCCTGCCTTTGAGGGCGGTCCTTTGATTAGTATGGGTGAGAGTGGCCAGATTGCCAACTCAACATGCCTACCTTTTTAGGGATTTGTCTGATTTGGGAGCTGGGAACTCAGTTACACAAGATGGAATTCACTCCTTCCCTGAAGTAGGTGTAAGTAGATAGATTGCTCCCTTAAGGGCTGATTGTGGGTCTTGAACATAGTGGTCACAACTTCTCTTTGGAAGAGAGGACTCAATCATAGTAGGACTATAACTTATGTTCATTAGAGGGATCAGTGGTAGTTGAAGATTTAGATGTAACTATAGGGGCATAACGGTTATTGGCCCAGTTGTACTTACAAGCAATCTATGAAGGGTTATCGTACTGTTGATTGGTTAATATAGACACATAACATATTTATAATAAGGAGAGTTCAGCTGTCAGTCTTTAGTGGAGTGTCTGGCAGTTAACGGATGGTGGATCCCATGACTAAAGAGCTTAGTCAGTTATTCACGTACCATTGGAGCTTCAAGCTACAGGTCCATAAGGTCCCCTTGGTAGCTCAATGGATTCAAGGTGAGAATCAGTTCTTGGTGTTGATTTGAAATGTTCAAATTGAGAGGTAATTTGATTATATATGATATGATCGGTGTGATGTATGAGATACATCAAGTGGAGGATTATTGTAAATGAGATTTACATTAAGTACCATGAAATAGAAAAAGAGCTATGGTTTATATGTTTCATGAGATGAAATATTAAACCTATAGGTTATAAATATACTATGGTAAGTTGGTTATCATATATATTTATAATAATATTAATTATTGGATAATTATCTATTTTTCTCTAATAACCAATTGAGTGGGAGGTTATTGGTGGTTTCATGGTAACCGTGAGATAAAAGGAAAAATGTTTTCTTAAATTTAGAATGATGAAGATTTGAGATTTTCAATTCTCGGAAAGGAAAGACTCACGGAATCGCTGTCAAGTGAATAGGATTCACTAAACAATAGCTGAAGAGAGACTAAACGATCATGGAGTGACACTACACGATAGTTCACTCAGCTGCCTATTAGCTAAACGATTGCGAAGCTTTTACTAAATGATCGTGTTTTGTTAAACGATTAGGCATTCGTCTATATGATAGACATTTGTCATCTCCCACTTGCTCAATCGTTTACACGATTGTTACTCCGCTAGTCTCTTACTCTAACCAAGTCCACACAGAGCCCACACTTCTGGATTCTCACACCGAGAATACCAAGGTAGCCATTGTGGTGGTATCGTACTCAACTCGACCGAAGTCGAGGTTTCTGGAGGTTGTTCGATGTGTTCGTGATCTTGGAGATCATTGTGTTCGTGGTTATTGTGATCGTGCTGTGTTGCAATTGTGGTGTACGAGCGTTCGTGTGTTGCAGTCTTGGAGATTGATCGAGCGTTCGTGATCGAGGGAGTTTGAGGATGAGTTTTCAAAAGTATGATAATCATTCTTTTGATCTTTGTTAACCATGCTGTAATTTCATATGTTGCATGACCAGTTAGTTTCGTATGTTGCATGACTAGGGCAAGTGGGAAATTTTTGTACTGGGCCTTAGTGCCCTAGTTTATTGTTTTGTACACCCCACTCGCTTTAGGACAAGTGGGAGATTGTTGGGGATGATGCCTTAAACTCTCGTTGGGTCCTGTAGTTTATAAGCATTGTATTGAACAAACGCTTGTGATGTAATAATATATGATATTTTCTTCACTATTATCTATGAAACATGGGATGTTTTATTTGCTTTACCGCAAACCTATAAACTAAGATCCCTAGTTTTTGTTGTAACTTAAGCATGTATGTGGAGACTGTAGTATTGCATCAGCAATAGCAGAAGCAACAAGGATCATTTAAGTACTCTAATTCATTAATTTTGGCAAAATATAAAGCATGCTCTTGCAGAAAACAAATGAGTTTCATGACATACCTCTTGTAGAACTTCTTCAAAGCTTGTTCTCCAGCTGGAATCTTCTTCAAATCTTGTTGCAGACCACCTCAAGATCTTCCCCACTATTCTCTTAGAGCTCTAGATTGAGTTGTGGGACTCAAAACAAGCTTGAATCAAGGGATGAAGAAGAATTGCTCACAGCAGCAATCTAGTTAAAGAACTCTTTCTTCAACACGAATTTTCTCTAAAATTCTCTCTTGATTGCATGCCCAAAATTCACTCTAAACTCTTCAATATATTGCAAATCAACATGCAAGGAAGAGTTGCATGAGTTGCAGTGCATGCTTGGAGTAACAGAAGGCAATAGTGACGGTTTTTGTGTGAGCAAATAGGAGATGGATAATGGAAAACCAAGTTTTTCCATTTGTGTTTTGTTTTTTTTCCAATTTTCCAATTTTATCTCTAGACCAAAATTTGATATTTCCAAAATCCATTTTGATTTTAAAAACTGAAAAATAAAATTAATTTCATAAATTAATTTTTAAATAAAACTTAATTAATTTAATATCAAATATTAAATTAATTTTATCACATATCCATCTTTATATATTTAAATCATATTTAAATATAAATTCTCTTATTCCGTTTAATTCTCAAATTAAACACGTAATTATATCTCATATAATTACCAATTCCCTTAATTCTAATTTGAACGTTTCAAATTAACTTATCACGCTATTCTAAAGCTGGTTCATTTACGAGCTAATAGGGGGACCTCGCGGATATACAGATCATGGGCTCCAACGATCCGAGATTAATTGGCTAAACTCATTAGACCAGATTAATCCCCATTCGTTAACTAATGGGTAACTCCACTAAAGCCCATAGTTGCACTCCTATCACTGTAGATATATTATGTCTACATGATTTAACCATAATCAGCAAGTCGACTCTTCACAGGTTGTTCATAATAACAGTTGGGTCAAATATCTACTTTACCCCCGAGTTTACGTCTTATTCCTCAAGTCCCTACTTATCCTCTAATAAACAACTAGTTTATGATCCAATCACTAAACCAAACTCTCTCAGCCCAGTGAAAGGGTGAGGCCCCTTGTTCAAGACCTGGATTCAATACTTGAGAGAGCAACCTTTCTCCTATCCCTAAATCGGGTAGCCGTGAACTCCATCTTGCACCCTATGTCCCCAGCTATCTATTAGGTCTTATCCATGAAATGGGAGTCTTATTGGGTCGACACTGTTGAGCCAACCCTCACCTATGCAAATCTAAGGGTAATCCCGAATAAACAAGAGTTCATAATTAGCTCAAGATTAAGATCGAGTTACCTAGGTCATCTAGGTGAAATAGTCAGTCTTATACAGTAAACAACATTATAAAGTAAGAGTGACTTATTTCTTGGTCCGATCTTATGAAAACTCATTGCATAGGACACCCCCACTCCTCATGTCATAACATGTAAGAATTAGGATCGCATCGTATGTAGAACTTTACAATCTTTGTAACAACTACAGAGTAGGCTGCATCCAATAGAGTTACACGAACAAGGTCCCAACCTTATTCGTGTACTATAGAATATTTTGACTATTTACTCGAACTTGATCCACTCTTATGTCTCCACATAAAGTTCAAGTACTCATGTAATAGTCATGGGTCTTAGTTTATTGGATTTAGACTTTCATACAATTTATGAAATCAATAATAAGTATATTGATTATAGAAAATGTTTATCATTTTACAAACTGCGAGTTTTAGGACATAAAACCCAATTTATGAAATCATACTCTAGGTATGGGTATGTTTATTTGATGCAACGGAAGTCTGAATCCTTTGAAAAGTTCAGAGAGTTCAAGGCTGAAGTTGAAAACGCATTGGATAGATAGATTAAAACACTTCGATCGGATCGGGGTGGAGAGTTTTTAGATTCGAGGTTCTAGAAATATTTGATAGAACATGGAATTGTTTCTAAATTCTCAGCGTCGGGTACACCTCAGCAGAAAGGTGTAGCGGAGAGGAGAAACAGAACTTTGTTGGACATGGTTCGATCGATGATGAGTTACACTTCCTTACCGGACTCATTTTAGGGTTTTGCAGTGGAGACTGCAGTGTATATCCTCAACTGTGTTCCTTCCAAGAGTTTTGCGAGAACACCTCTGGAGTTGTGGAATGGGCGTAAAGCTAGTTTGCGTCACTTCTGCAATTCCCAGCACATGTGCTTGTGGTTAATCCAAAGAAATTGGAACCACGGTCGAGGTTGTGCCTGTAGGATTGTATCAATCGCAGCGGAAGAACAAGGATCATCTAAGCATTCAAATTCACTAATTTTGGCATAATATAAAGCATGTTTCTGCAGAAAAATGGGTTTCAAGACATACCTCATGTAGAACTTCTTCAAAGCTCCATCTCTAGTTGCATTTTTCTCCATATCTTGTTGTAGACCACCTCAAGATCTTTCCCACTATTTCCAGTTCTCCCAAGCTTATCATCCATGGCCGACAAGCTCCCCAACACTCTGCTTCACCATCAACCCCTTCCTCTTACCAAATCGCCATGCGAGAGGCAGCATTCCTTGCTGCCAGTCGCAGGCTTGCTGCCCACAGAGGAGGTGGCGGTGGCTGAAGAAATGGTAGTGGCGGAGGCAGTGGTGATTGAAGAAGAAACAGGAAGAGACACTCTGACCTTAGAGACTCTTGAGGTAACTGCCAACGCAGAAACCTATGACGGACCCTCCAGCGTGGTGGTGGAGGAGATTGCGGTGGCTGAAGTTGCGATGGAGGAGGTTACAGTGGAAACGCAACCAGAAGTAGTTGGAAAGAAAAAGAAGAAGAAGAAAAGAAAGGGGAGAAAGGCTGGAGAGGCTGAGTCTTCTCATCATCGCAAGGAGAAAAAGAATAAAGAAAAGAAGGATGATGATGAAGATGAGGAGGCCAAGAAGGAAAGGAAGAAGAAAGAGAAGGAAGAAAGAAGAATGCGCCAGCGTGAAGAAAGACGCCTAAGAAAAGAAGCAGAGGGCTGCGAGCCCTGAAAAGGATGGAGAATCAACTTCCGTAAGGGAGGATAGGGGGGAAAACAACGCAATTAATGGAGCTGGCGCAACCTAAAACAACGCAAGTGGTTGCGACCGACGAAGGTGAAGAAGGAGAATGAACCCCTCTAATGCGGCGTTGCAGGGAGAATGTGCCGCAAGAGTCTTCTGTTGACCCTCAAAGATTAATCATCGCATTAGAGGAGAAAAAAAGAAGAAGAAAAGAAGAGGAGGAGAAAATGGAGCGCGCAAAACTCATCATGGTAGAAGGAAATCGCAGAAGAAGACTGCAAGATGAGGAAATGCACAGTAATAATGAGCTCGCAAGGCTTGAAGCAATAAGGCAGCGTGAGGAGGAACAACGTCTGTTGCTGGCCTTCGAGCAGTTTGTAGAAGAGTTCGAGAGAGAGAAGAAAAAGAGGAGGAAGAGGAAGAGAAGAAGAAGAAGGAAGAAGAGGAGAGGAAGAAGGAAGAAGAGAAGGAGAAGAAGCGCGAAGCTAATAGGCGGCGCTTACAGAAGAAGAAGGGTAAAGAACTCGCAGAACGTGAGAAGGAGAAAAACGCAAAGAGTGGGAGAAGAAGCAAAGGCAAGCAGCCCGCCTTGTATTGGCTAAAGAAAAGGGCAAGGCAATTGCGGAATAACGAGCCCACGTCGGCAAGGAAGCGTCCATCGAAAGGAAAGAGAATGATGACATGCTGATAGAGATGGGCTTCTATCCTACGCCAATGCCACTACCTGACCTCATCACAAGTGTGATTATGGAACATGGCTGGGACATATTTTGCCAGTGCCCAGCCATTATTGTGCCACAGTTAGTGAGAGACTTCTACTGCGGGCGTCTACGCGGAACCAGAGATGCGGTGACCTTCAAAGGAGAAATGGTGTCCTTCAGCGCATGGGACATCAATGAGCTATATCAAATGAAGGATAACCCGGATTCTTCGGGGAACAAAAATCATTGATTACCACAGAGCAGCAGATGGAGGACGCGCTGCAAGTTTTAATGCAACCAGGCACGAAGTGGTCGGTTTCACTCAAGGGCATCCGTACCCCGGAATCCAAGTCTTTACTTCTGGAGGGAAGGCTTTGGGTCTACTTGGTCAAGAAGCAGTTGATCCCAACAACACATGACAAGACGATATCAAGGGATCGAGTCATGGTCACATACTACATGTATGCGGCATACCGATTAACGTAGGGCAGCTGATCGCAAGATAGCTCAGAGCACTGGTGGGGCACATTCGAGGGCAGTACTTCTTTCCATGGACTGTTTCAAGTCTGTGCTTAACAATGGGCGTAGGAATTGATGAAGAGCCTATGCCTGAAGTCCACGGCTCATCAACATGAAATCTTGAGTTGCTCCTCAAAGATTCCCCACATTGCTCTGAGTTACCCCTTAAAGAGGCCTGCAATCGATCTAAAACGCGCCGTAGGGACCAAGCCTAAGAGATCAACAGAGAAGACAGAGGAAAAAAAAGGTCCCAGAGGACACCAACGCATGATTCAGAACCTTTGGATCCTTTGCCCTTGGTAATCCGCCTTCAAAATCCCTCCAAGCCCACCTGCACAACCTTCTTCTCCACTTCATGAGCATTTCACCAACCTTCTCCTTACTCCAAATTCTCCCACCACATACCCACCAATCTACTCACCAGTAGCATCAACACCGCAACCTTCCATCCCACCGCCGCAAGTTGATAACCCACACAATTTGGGTGAAGGCACCTCTGCCCAACCCCAAAACGATGTTGGCAAGACATCGCAGGCAAAACCTTGCATCACCTCCCTGGCTGCTGAGTTAGCTAACTTTTTGAAAAGCCTTCCACAATCAAAGATTTGAGATGGTAATGGAGCAAATCGATGATATACAACGCAGTGCTGCCACATCAAGGGAGGCATTGATTAACATGCAGCGCAATATTTATAAGATCCATCGGCACCAACGACAGATTGTGGAGCACAACCAGGAGTATTTCAATTTTCTCACCGCATATCTTCATGGTCCGATGGTGCCTCCGCATCTCCGTAGTTGGATGTTCGCATGACACCCATGGGAACAAGCCAAAACGAAGAGTGTAACCATGACCAACAGTCTCTAATAAATGACGCAAGATTTGACCACCACATATAGACATATTAAGTTGTTTTGATAAATAAGAGATAAACATTCTATTTTTAAATTTGAAAAGCATCTTTGAGCAGAATTTTGTTATATAGAAGAATAAAGTAGGACTTGTTAAGAATTAGCAAGGATAGAAGAAAATTGTGATGTCAAGTAATGTGCCTAAGTATGACATTCGGAGCAACCAATCGACGCAAAAAATATAGGATAGGAATTGAGTTTTATTGCCTTAGTAGAAGATATGTTAGAGGATAAACATATATCTAAATTTGGGGGTGTGATAACTTGTAGAAATACAAGTTATTTATGCTACCTTATCTAGATATTATGGCCAATAGAGAAGGAATATGCGTCGATTGTATGAAAATTAGCTAAGAAATACAATAATTATGAATTATCGCAATTACACCCACTAACATCATCAAGATGGTAGAAGAGGCATTTCTATTCTATTTTGCAGGAAACCAAGGCACCGCTTGCGATCAAGGCTCAACGAGAAACTGAATAACGCATCTCTGTCACATTGCGCCCATCAAACCACAATGAAGAGACGATCAACGCAATAACGGCGAATGCGACAGTCGATCTCCGAGCTAAATCTCAACCGCATGCAGTTAATAAAAAACCCTGCATCGTAGCACACCGATCGAAAGATGCAACTGAGTAACACAAATGCGGAGGATTGCGACACGTGTACAACTAACCGTTGTGCAGATTTGACGAGTCTAATTGCATAACAGAAGGAATATTTATTCCTTCATTTTCAGAATTTCCACAACAATAAGTGGGGTCCACAAGCCAAGAGTCAAAGCTTTTCACCTATAAATACCCCCATAGAATTCAGAGAAGATATACTGGATACGAGGGTGAATTAATGCTAGATTATTGAGAGAGAGGCTGGACTGAGTACTGATCGGAAGAAATCCGAGAAGAAAAGAGACAAGGCCAAGAGGTGAATCTTAGTGCTTATCTGCCAAATCCCCGCCATGAAGCTCTGTGCTTAGATCCCTACTACCGGTTGAGCAAGCCTGAGAGGGAAGCTCATCCTTTCGCACAATCCACCTACATCAGCAAGAAAATCTCCATTCAGATCGGCGCCAAGACGTTGGCGCTTATTTGTATTCGTTTCTAACTCTATTCATTAACTGTATTTCATCTTCTTAATTTTTTCATTCACAAGTCATGTATCAGATGCTAAATAGTATTATTGAATGTCTTGATCATTTCCATTTCCACTTCTCTGTCTACTTCCGTTCCCCCATTAATCGTTTTCTCCATGAATTTTTCTTTATCCCTTGGTAATTAATATGGATTAAACAAGTAACTTAATCTGTGCTAAAGAGATAAATGCGTTTGGCTAAGGCATGCTAGATGGCATCTTCACCTGTGAAAGCAGAAGTGAAGATGTCATTCTGATCTGTCGAGAGAAGGTTAGAAGAATGCATTATCTAAAGCTAGAAGTACTTCCAGAAATGGAAGCAACCTTGCATTCATTGCGTTCATCCCTGTTTCACCACAGAGATGTGGGAACGCAGCCGATCATCGAGAGGTGTACGCTAAGGGGAAAAGCGAAACCGTACTTATAGATTTAATGTAATTAAGGAACTTACGCTGTTTATATTAACTATCTTTTCTATTTCTGCTTCGTGCATAAGACTTGCCACCACATTACACGATCTTTATATAATCTTCATAGCCAGCCTTGACCTCGGTATCTTGTATCATGAAACCTGTATCTTGTATCATCTTAGCTTAGGTTTACTTTATCGCAATTTATTTTATTACCGCATTTTTACCGCTTTACTTTACTTTATCGCATGTTTAATTACTTGTACACAAAACTCTTTTATAAATTGAAAAAAAACCCCTGGTCGCATGTATCATAGACATAACGCAATAACCTCAAACAGTCCCTGTGTTCGACCTCGGATCACACCGAGAAACTTGTGGTGGAATTATACTTGGTTCCAATGCAAGGAAACTTGTGACAACGCACAGTGTACTACAAGAACAGTCATCATTAATGCATATCTAGAAGTAGTATCGCATGGACTTATATCTTGCGTGCATCATTGTATATCACTTACTGCGAGGTTGATGGTTTTTTATATAATCTTCCTCCAGGAAGGTTGCATTTGTCGATACAAATACTTTATCTTTCTAAGGATCATAAAAGAGACCACCTTTTGTTTCTTTTGGGTAGCCTACAAATAGGTACTTTTGAACGATGTTCCAGCTTTTTAGGATTCTGCACCAACACATATGCCAAATCCTGAAGTGACGTAAATTTCCTTTACGTCCCATCCAGAGCCCGTAAGACGTTTCAGAAATGCTTTTCGAGGGAACTATGTTCAAAATATACACCGCAATCTTAACTGCGTGTCCCCAAAAAGAATTTGGTAACTGAGCGTAACTCATCATGGAACGGACCATGTCCAACAAAGTTCTGTTTCTCCTCTCTGCCACATCGTTCTGCTGAGGTGTGCCAGGGGCTGTGAGTTGAGACTGAATTCTATGTTCTATCAAATAGTTCTGGACTTTTGGGTCCAAATAATCACCACCTCGATCCGATCGAAGTGTTTTAATCTTTTTACCTAATTGGTTTTCAACCTTAGCCTTATACTCTTTGAACTTTTCAAAAGTTTCAGACTTTTGGTGCATTAGGTAGATATGCCCATACCATGAATAATCATCTACAAAACTGATTAAATATTCAAACCCTCCTCTTGCTCTAACATTTAGAGGCCCAAAAAGGTCTGAGTGAATCAGCTCTAGGGGTTCTAACTTTTCCAAAAAAAGATCTTTTTGTCATTTTACCCTCAAGATAGGACTCACATGGTGGTAATGAACTGTCTTCCAACTTGTTTAAAAGACCGTTCTTAACCAATCTCTCAATCCTGTTGAGATTTATGTGACCCAATCTCAAGTACCAAAGATAGGAATTTGGAGAAATCTTACTTTTCTTATGAGTCCCAACAGTTTTAAACATCTCTATGTTCAAAACAGCTTTGACCTCAGTTGGTTTTAACATGTACAAATTAATTCTGCAGAGCAAATTTGTTTATTTCCCATATTGATGAACACTTATAGAAATAAACTTTATAATTTTGTTCTAGCAAACAGGAGACAGATATTAGATTCCTTTTTATAGAAGGAATATAATATACATTTTTCAAATAAATGTACTTATCTCCTATAAATAACTTCATATCTCCCACTGCTTTGGCCAAAACAATCTCCCCGGTCCCTACCTTAAAGATTGTTTCACCTTCTATCAACTATCTCCAGGAACTTGTTTCCTGTGAGATAGTACGTATATAATTAGTGGCACCTGAATTAATTATCCAAATTTTATTGTTTTCCATTAAACATGCTTCGATAACAAGTAAATCATATTTATCTTAGTGTTCGAATTCAACATTCTCATCTACATAATTCATAATTTTAGATAAGTTGAGAGATAGAGGACAATCCTCTGTTAAAACTCTTTTGGTATAATCAACCGCTAGTAATTATTTTTTTGATTTGATTTTGCTGTTATGTACATCAGAAACGAGTATACTAGAATTCGACATGCTGATAAAATTCAAACAAATTCTAATTAGCAAATTGTAACTAAATCCAAAGTCAAGTTTTAGCAAAAAGTAATAATGTACCCATAACCATTATTTATTTACAACAATATTTTAGTGAGTCATAATATGTGCTACCGAGGGGTAGTCAGATACTCCTTCATTAAAATAAACAATTTTGACCAAACACTATTCCCAGAATAACTCTTATTCCTACTGTCTCCAGAATAACTCTTATTCCTATAGTTGTTTAGTTATCGTTTTCCAACAAGATCTTTACTAACAACTTAGTAATTCTTGTAAGTGTGACCCGCCATTTTCAGATCCTATAGGACGGTATGAATTTGCCTCCGAAATAGAAGACAACATCCAAGATGGAACTATAAGACCCTATTCATTTTATTGAAGCCTGTGTTGTTCCAAATCCTATGTTACAACCCTCTGTGGGGATAGCCGTCGCTAAACGACTAGCAAAGGACCGTTTAAAGCTAACTAGCAGGCGCAACATAGTAATCTCACGGTTCAGACTAATGGAGGAGACCGCAAGATATATTGACACATATCCTTCACCCACTTACTATGAACTACTTCCTCCATTTACCTTGATATTGACTCATACAAAACACTTTCCGTAGAGAGGTCACTCCCAGGGTGACACGAAACATCATATGAATCTCACGATGTAAATTATATGGAGACATGGCAATTGAAATCTATTTATCGTATAATAGACTTATATTTGAACAACTTCCTCTTATTCACCGAAATCTAGATTTAAGCTAAAAAAATACTCTCTGTAGGGAGGTCACTCTCAGGGTGACACAAAGTACCGCTTAAATCTGGATTGTGAACTCTTAGAGACGTGAGAGCTAAAAATAACGTATCGTATATGTTATTAATCTCCCACTGATGTTTTCTAATAACTCTATTATATAGAAGTTATTAAACTGCCACTGAAGTGTTCTATTTTGGGTAGATTTATACTTAGATTCTTTTCAGCTAATAAAACAACCCTAAGTCTATGTGGTTTATCCAAGTATAACTCTTATAATTGGATTTTAACCTATGATGTCTAGGTGATAAACCATTTTATTACCTCACATCACTCACGTATGCTCATAAAACCGATTACCAACGCTCAATAATTCGGCCATGACCCCAGGTAGGAGCGTGGTTCCGTAAACCGTCAACTTAAGTACCCCCAGCCCTTAGACAAGATTATATACCGTTGAGTTTGTAACCTAGGTTTTTAATAAATTTTAAACAATTAAAAACAGGTGGTTAACCTACGTGAGCATGCAACTGTTGTTTATGGATTTTAAATGTCTATCCCAATTTTATAACAACTTATATAACTTTAGACATGCTAAACATCCATAACATACATGAGGCATTCAATTTAATATAACATTTATATTAAATACGAGAAACCTAACATGCATACTATATATTATAACAATTATAACAAACTTTCAATGCATATTACATGCTTCCTATGGTGGGATTTTAAAATCTAAATGGCATACTATATGCACATACAAGATTTATTTAATTATAACATACACAAATGCATAAATAATTAAATACAGACTAATATGGTTTTTATTTTTGGCAAAAAAAAAAAAAGCAAACAAAGCCTAACAATTACAAAAATAGCTTCTGGACCGCTCGAACCGCTCCAAAACGAACTCATGTAGCTTGAACTAGACTCGAACCGTTTGAACCGGACCAGCCAAGAACCATTCGAAGTTGAACCGGACTAGACCACAAGAGAATCGGTCGAACCAGCAGCCTTTTCACATGTTCAACATCTCGCTAAGTCTTATCGTTTAGCAATGACGACAATCGTCTTAGAAATTTTCCAATCGTTTAGCAAAGTCTTGATCGTTTAGTGCGGCGAAAAGGTAAACGATCGTTAAATTCCATCATATAGCATTCAGCGCATTGCCTAGCTCCACATAAAGGTAAACGATCGTGTAGTGCTATCGCATAGAAACTCGATGCATCGTTTAGCTCCCGATCAAAGATAAACGATCGAAGTAAATGATCGCTCAAGGCTATCATATAGCTCTTCATCTCTATCGCTTAGTTCTATCGTATAGAACCAAACGATCGCTCGTCTAGCACTGCATGTCATTGTTCCGTATCCGCCGTGTAGCTAAACGATCACTTAGTTCCATCGTATAGAACATCATCTCGTCGTTCAGCATCGTAGGTAAGCGATTTGTTTAGTTCCATCGCATAGAAACTTCAACACATCGCTTAGCACTTCGTCTACATGATCGCTTAGCTCCGCATCTAAACGATTGCTCAGCACTATCATGTAGCACTTCATCACATCATTTAGAGCGCATCGTTGCTAAACGATCATATAGTACCATCGTATAGTAAATTCAACGTATCGTTTAGTTTCAACGCCAAAGCTAAACGATCGCTTAATGCTATCGTATAGAAAATTGAATGCATCGTTTAGCTCTTGCAAGTACACGATTGTCTAGCGTTCAACATCAAAATGACTAGCACCTATTGCTATACGATCGTCTAGCTTTTCTTCACATCGTGTAGCGTCTGGATCAAGACGATCGTTTAGCAACTGGAACCACATCGACCATAAGAACAGAGGCTGATTTTCTCTGGAACTGCAACTCGGCCTCTTCACTTGTTTCTTCGATTTACAGCTTAATTTATACTCTAATGACTCCAAATAAATTACATACTCTTGGGAACACATTAAAGCTCATCAAGCAAGAGCCAATTACAAATTTAAATGAGAAATTAAAGAGAATTAAATAGCCAAAGCTCAGAAAACTATATCAGTGCATCAGTTTCATATTTCTCATATAAAACACCCACCAAATCAAAATTAAATCAAATTGAATGCTTATTTGATGCTCTAATACCAATTGTAGGATTGTATCAATCACAGCGGAAGAATAAGGATCATCTAAGCATTCAAATTCACTAATTTTCATAATATAAAGCATGCTTCTACAGAAAAATGGGTTTCAAGACATATCTCTTGTAGAACTTCTTCAAAGCTCCATCTCCAGCTGCAATCTTCTCCATATCTTATTGTAGACTACCTCAAGATTTTCCTCACTATTCTCTTAGTACTCTAGATTGAGTTGTGGAACTCAAAACAAGCTTGAATCAAGGGATGAAGGAGAAAAGCTCACTGCTGCAACAAGGTTTAAGAACCTTTCTTCAAACCAGTTTTTCTCTCAAAAACCTTTTGATTGCATGCCCGATTTTCACTCCAATCTTCTCCTTATATTGTAGATCAACATGCAAAGAGAAGAGCTACATGAGTTACAGCTCATGCTTGGAGAAGACAAGGCCAAAATGGTTGCTTCATGAGTGAGCTAGTTAAGTGATGGATAACGGAAAAATCCATTTTCCATTTAAACATGTTTTTGTTATCTATTTGCTTCATGAGTGAGCTAGGTAGCATTCATGAGTGAGCTAGTTAAGTGATGGATAACGGAAAAACATAGTTAGCTCAGGATTAAGATCGAGTTACCTAGGTTATCTAGGTGAAATAGTCGGTCTTAAACAGTAAACAATGTTATAAAGTAAGAGTGACTTATTTCTTGGTCCTGATCTTATGCAAACTCATTGCATAGGACGCCCCCACTCCTCATGTCATAACATGTACGAATTAGAATCACATCGTATGTAGCACTTATAACTTTTTGTAACAACTACAGAGTAGGCCTCATCCAATGATGTTACCAGAATAAGGTACTCAACCTCATTCATGTACCATAGATCATTTTGACTATTTACTCGAACCCGATCCACTCTTATGTCTCCACATAAAGTTCAAGTACTCATACAATAGTCATGGATTTTAGTTTATTGGATTTAGACTTTCATAGGATTTATGAGATCAATAACAATTATATTGATAATAGAAAATGTTTATCATTTTACAAACTGCGAGTTTTTTATGACATAAAACCCAATAGTGCCTCTTTGTAGGCTAGCCCAAAGGTACACGAGGGGGTTACTTTTATGATCCTACGAAAAACAGAGTGTTTGTTTCTATGAATGCTACCTTCCTTGAGGAGGATCATATGAGGGAGCACAGTCCACGTAGTAAGATCGTGTTACATGAGCTTTTCGACGAAACTATTGAAACTTCAACAAGAGTTGTTGAAGGGTCTGCTCCATCAGAAAGAGTTGTTGATGGTAGTTCATCTAGTAGGTCAATTCCACCTCAAGAGTTGAGGGAACCTCGATGTAGTGGGATGGTTGCGAACCCACTTGTTCGCTATATGGGTTTCACAGAAATCCTGGCTATGGTAGTCGATGGCAAGGTTGAGGATCCGTTGTCTTATCAGAAGGAAATGAAGGATGTTGACCAGGATGAATGGGTTAAAGCCATGGATCTTGAGATGGAGTCGATGTACTTCAACTCAGTATGGGACCTTGTAGATCAACCTGATGGGGTAAAACCTATAGGTTGCAAATGAATCTACAAGAGGAAGCAGGGTACCGATGGGAAGATGCAAACCTTCAAGGCTAGACTTGTGGCAAAGGGTTATACCCAGGTGGAGGGAATCGACTATGAGGAGACTTTCTCGCCTGTTGCCATGTTGAAATCTATCTGCATCCTCATGTCCATTGCATCATTTTATGACTATGAGATATGGCAAATGGACGTCAAGACTGCCTTTCTGGATGGTAATCTTGAAGAGACCATTTATATGGTGCAGCCCGAGGGATTCATAGCCCAAGGTCAAGAACAAAAGGTTTGCAAACTGAATCGGTCCATTTATGGGCTGAAACAGACATCTCGATCTTAGAACATTCGGTTTGATACTGTGATCAAATCGTACGACTTTGACCAAAACGTTGATGAACCTTATGTCTATAAGAAAATCATGAACAGTTCAATAGTTTTCCTAGTGTTGGTCTACTGATTGGGAATGATGTAAGTCTACTGACTGCAGTTAAGAACTGGCTAGCGACCTAATTCTAAATGAAAGATTTGGGAGAGGCTCAGTTTGTTCTTGGTATTCAGATCTTTTGGGATCGGAAGAACAAAGTGCTAGTGTTGTCTCAGGCATCGTACATTGACAAGATATTGCTCAAGTACTTGATGCAAACTCCAAAAGGGGCCTACTACCTTTCAGGCATGGAGTTACATTGTCTAAGGAAATATGTCTTAAGATTCCTCAAGAGGTTGAGGAGATGAGACGGGTCCCCATGCATCTGTCGTTGACAGTTTGATGTATGTAATGCTCTGTACTAGACCAGACATCTGCTATGCTATGGGGATTGTCAGTAGGTATCAGTCTAATCTAGGACAAGGTCACTGGAACGTAGTCAAAAACATCCTCGAGTATCTTCAAAGAATGAGGGACTACATGCTCGTGTACTGAACTAAGGATTTGATCCTTACTGGTGATAACAGGCAGAAATGCACGTTATTATAGTGCTAAATTATAAAACAATGTAGGGTTGCGTTGATAAAAACATATAAGATTGCATCCAAAAAGCATTAAGTTCATAATATTGCGGTCTCATGCGTCCATCGCATGAAAATAGTTAACTTATGTATTTTTGTGCAGAATATGCGTTGACGCAAGGCAGAAAATGTGATCACAAGAAATCAACGGCCGAGCGCATCAATAGGCTCCGTTACCGCAAGGCTATGCGATGATTTGCACTCGAAAATATCTACTCAAGAAGGTTGCCGCATTGAGCCAACGCAACATGGTGGGTGCATCCGGGTGAAAAGCTTAATAAATCATGATGGGATAGAAAGCTGATGACGGTCGATTCCGAATTAAGTTGACAAGCCGTTAACGAACTACTGTAGCAAGTACACTCAACTTTTCGGTGACAAATATTCGGCGCATCAGACAGAGAATTAATGCCATCCCATCAGTGCAATCATAAAAGAGAAGAAGCCTTTCACCCCGAAGCTCTATAAATACCGAAGGCAACCTTCAGTGAAGAAGTTCAACAGTTAGATAATTTTCCCTTAGATAGAAGTAGTCTTGTTCATAGTTTTTCTTTTTTACTTAGAAAACGAAGCAATAAGGGAAGAGACGCCGGAAGATCACTCTAGTCAGCTCAAGAGAGAACCCATAAGGCATGGAAAAGTGGAGAGAAGGTCGAGTCTCGCGAGAGCGAGACTATCTTTTGAGCAGAGTAGAAAAGAACAGTGTAAAAGCCTTGGGAAGTAAGAGATTGCTACTAGGCTCTTTATTCTTATTCCGCATTGTTATTTTGTATTTCAATTCTATATCTATAAAATGGAACTTGCTTATCTACATCTGTTCACTCTCTTAAAAGCACGCATGAGTAGCTAAATCTATCAAATGGGTTGAGAAGAACTTAATTAACATGACCTAGGATCTTCATTGCATGCGATCATCTTGTCTTATGTTACACCCAACACCCCTTTGGAGATACTCAAGAGAGAGTCTAAAGAAAGAACCTAAGACTTGAGAGAGCTAAGGTTAGAATCTAGACTCGAGAGAGCAAGATTAGATCTGCATAAGCAAGAGATAGGGACTTAAAGATAAGCTCTGTTTGCCAACATGCATCGATTGCACCCTAGAGATAGGTTATGGTATTATGCGGTCGCCTTGTATGTGTGTATGTCAGTCGTCATCGCATAAACAAGAATAGAGGCTTATGTGTAGGTCCTATAGACTTTATCGCATATATCGCATGCGTTCTAGACTTAGAAGCCATAGCATTTGCGTTGAGAGATGATTTGCTATTATATGTGTGTTGAATGATTACATAACATGAACGCAATCCTAGGAAGTGTTAGCTGAACCCCTTCTCAACTCGTTCCCCTGCATATTCATCGCATCTTCCGTATTATCAACTCTTTTTTTAACTCTGCCGCATACATTTTATACCGCGAACAACAACTCAACAACTCTTTGATTTATTGGTTACCGCAAAGTCATCTTAAAAATTATTACCGCATATTGTTTTCCTTAGTCCCTCAGTTCGACCCTGGACTAGCCACGAAACTCAACAGGATTTATACTTAGGTTCTGCTGAGAAAACTTGTTGCACAACGCATTTCTATCACCGCAATTCCTTTCATAAGATCACCGTATAAAATAACACATCAAGTTTTTGGCATCATTGTCGGGAACTTCGGCAATTCAGTGTGCTAACGGTAATTTTTCTGATTTCTTTGCAGCTTTCAATCTCGGGCGAATTACGACCCAGAGATTGAAAGAACGTTCCGACGAAGACTGAGAAATAGCTGCCAACAACAAGAGAAAAATAATATGGCGGAGCAGCCTGGAAACGAAGCACCAAATGAAAACAATGTCATGGCGAATCCAATCCTACTGAAAAACGATTGTAATAGGCCCATTCGGGACTATGCATCGTCCAACTTCTTCAATTTCTCCCCAAGAATCATGAGGTCTACTCTTGACGGATCTCGATTCGAAATGAAACCGGTGATGCTACAGATGATCCAAACTGCTGGACAAATTGGAGGAAGGCTTGGCGAGGACCCGCACGCACACCTCCGGAGCTTCATAGAAATCTGCAACACTTTTGTGTTCTCGAATATCTCTACCGAAGAAGTTCAACTAACTTTGTTTCCATTTTCCTTGTGTGATCAGGCACGAAAATGGGCGTACTCTTGATAACTTGTAGAAATACAAGTTATTTATACTGTTTTATTTAGATATTGCGGCTAACAGAGAGAAAAGTTGCGTCGAATGTATGAAAATTGGCTAAGAAATGCACGAATTATAAATTATCGCCAATACACCCACTAACACCATTGCGATGGTAGAAAAGGATGTTTCCATTTTGTTTTGCAGGAAATCAAGTCACCGCTTGCGTTCATGGCTCAAAGAGAAACAGAACAACGCAGCTCCGTCGCATTGCGCCCGTCAATCAACGATGAAGAGACGATCAATGCAATGACGACGCATGCTACAGTCGATCCAGATCTTAACTTCAACCGTATGCCATAATAAAAAACAACACCGCATGCGGGCACACGATCGAAGATGCAAAAGAGCAAATCAATTGCAGAGGATTCAGATGCGTGTACAGCTGACCATTGCACATTTCTGACGGGATTGATTATATAACAGAAGGAATATTCACTCCACCATTTCCGGAGCTACCTTAACAATAAAGTGGAGTCCACAGTGCAAAGAGTCAAAGTTGAGCCTATAAATAGCCTCTAAAATACCATTGCAAAATATACTTGATACGGGCTTATTTTGATACTTGTATATTGAGAGAGAGACTGGTCTGAGTGTTGATTGGAGAAGATCCGGGAAAAGTTAAGAGACAAGGCCGAGAGGTGAGTCTTAGGGCAGATCATTTCAATCCCCGTCGTTGAAGCTTTGTACCAAGGTCACTTCTACCGGATGAGCAAGCCTGAGAGGGAAGCTCTTCTGTCCATTCAATCCATACGTCGGCAAGCAAATCCATCGTCAAGATCTGTGTCAAGACATTGGCACTCTTCTGTATTTGTTTCTATCTCTTTATCATCAATTGTATTCATCTTTTTAATCTCCATCATTCACACCATGTATCAGACGCTAAATTTTAGTATTGAATGTCATGCTCATTTTCATCTCCATCTTTCTATCTATTTCCATTCCTCCATGAATCGCTTTCTCCACGATGTTTTCTTGATCCCTTGGTAATTAGCATGAATCTAACAAGTAAATTAATCTGTGCTAAAGAAATAAATATGTTTAGCTAAAGCATGCTAGACGGCATCTTCACCTGTGAGCGCAGAAGTGAAGATGCCATTCCTCCTGTCGAGAGAAGGTTGGAAGAATGCGTTAACTAAAGCGAGAAGTACTTCTAGAGATGGAAGCAACCTTGCGTTCATTACGTTCATCCCTATTTCACCACAGAGATGTGGGAACACGATCGATCACCGAGAGGTGTACGCCAAAGGAAAGCAGAACCATAGTTATATCTTTAACGTAATTAATGAAGTTGCGATGTTTATACTAGTTATCCTTTCTCTTTTTGATTCATACATAAAGACTTGCCACCACATAACACGATCCTTTGTATAATATTCACAGTCAGACTCAAACTCAGTATCATGTATCATGTATCATGTATCTTGTATCATAATAGCTTAGGTTTACTTTTATTGCACTTTATTTTATTATCGCAACTTTACTTTACAGCACAATTTTACTTTACTGCACTTTAATTTCCGGTACACACACAACTTTTATTAATTGAAAAAACCCCAGTCGCATATATCATGAACGTAACGCATTAACTAAGCAATCCCTGTGTTCGATCTCGGATCACTCCGAGAAACTTGTGTTGGAATTATACTTGGTTTCAGTGCAAGGAAACTCATGACAACGCATAACATACTACAAGCATTTCATTAATAACGCATACATCTAGAAGTAGTATTGCATAAAGTATGAATAAGCATAACACATCATCCACATTCCATTTCCATCCCAAGTCAAAAAGTTTATGGCAACATGAGTTTGTATGATCCACCACCATTCATCACTATCCATATGCTTATTTAGAACATTATATTCATCTATGTGTAGTGTGACATAAGAAGAAGATAAATTTTATGGTTACAAGTTTATGGCATCGTTGCCGGGGATTGGTTAACGGTTATTATTGAGTATGTTTGTGATATTTTGCAGGACAGATCTCTTTGTACTGGTTGTTCATCGCAGAGAGCAGTCTGACAGTTTATGAGAACTGGGACTGAACCAGAATTCGAAGCTGACCCAGAGATCGAGCGTACATTTCGTGCAAGGGCACGTCAGAACCGAGCGAGGCAAAAGAAGGCCAACATGGCAGATAATAATAATGACAACGTGGCTCCCGCAGGAAATCAAGGGATGGGACGGCCAGCGCAAGATCCAGTTTTCTTTACATCTGCGGTAACTTCTCTATACCTGGCGTTACCCCTGAAGGTATCACATTATATCTCTTCCCTTACACCTTGAAGGATGAGGCCAAAATATGGGCTCATTCACTGAAGCCAAATGAGATTACTTCATGGGATCAGCTAGTTTAGTGGTTTATGAAGAAGTTCTTCCCTTCGGCTGTCAACGCAAGGCGACGGAAGGACGTGTTGAAATTTGAACAGATGGATAACGAGACCCTTAGCATTGCCTGGGTGCGATTTAGAAGACTGGTGAAAAATTGTCCGTATATCGGGATACCCAATTGCGTCCTAATGGAAACTTTCTATAATGCCCTGAACAGATCAACGCAGGTTGTTGCTGACGCCTCCGCCGCAGGAGGTTTTATGGATAAAACGTATAATGAGGCCAAGGTCATCCTTGACCGCATCTCGCGGAATATGGATGACTGAGTTGACAATGGATATGGAGGAAGAGGCTCCGAAAGAAGAAGAAACGAAACTGCCATTGTTCCTGTAGAAACAATGACTACTTTAGCCGCCTAGATGGCCGCAGTGACCTCTATCCTCCAGTCGATGGCGTTAAATCAAGGTTCCATCTCCCAAGGATCAGCGCAACCTACTACGCTGACTCAAGTGGCCGTAATCAGTTGCGTTAATTGTAGAGGGGCCCATACGGCGAAAATATGCCTATCGAACCTACAACAAGTATGCGCTATCCAAAATAACTCCTACAGCAACACGTATAATCCTAGTTTGAGGAACCATCCTAACTTCGGTTGGGGAGGAAATCAAAACCAAGGTGGGCTAAGCAACCATCAGAATAGCAATTCAGGGAATCGAGGAAACCCTCCACCTTTTCACCACAATCAGAATCAGGGTCAACAAAGACAATTGCACAACCAACAACCTTGCCCAACAATTCTGAAGCTCATAGATCTCATGGAAAGGAGCAATGTCCCTGAAGACATTGGGCAGGTAAGCTGGATCGCCTGCGGAGGTGTGGATTGCGTCCATCAAAGAAAACTATCTTCCGGTCCATATCTCAATTCTATGTTTATATGCTTTCTCAATTCCTGTCTTTATTGCTTTATGAACCTAGTCATTTATTTCTTCTTTAAATCTGTTTTTATGACTTTATGAATTTATGATTCATTTAATTCTCGTGCATTTATTTTTGTACTCTCTTTAACTTCTTTACTTTTCTGCCATAATTGCGTTATTCTTTAACTTGGTGAATGATTGGATTAATAAGAAGAAAATTAATACCGCAAGGTCCTTGTGACTTGTGTTGATGGAAATATATATATATATTAATAATAAAACAATTAACACCCGGTATGCATTACGATAATGGACGCATCTTGTACCAACAAGATACACTTTGTGTTCATCCAACCCAAATGCATTGCATTGGGGGGGGTGTTGCGCTCGTGTGTGTTCTTTGCCCGTCCTTAGTGAAAATGCACTATGTTGAGGTAGTGTTGCACTGGTAGAAATATCGTGCGCCCGTCCTCCAAAAATACATCGAGTTAAGGGGTGTGTTGCAGGGATATATGCATTGTTGCCCATCCTCTGCAAAGATGCATTTGCGTTGATGAACTCATTGCGTCAAATCTTTACCTTGTGCCCATTTGAATAAAACATTAAAGATAAATACTTTTTGCAAACTGAGAAGTCCAATCATTTCGTATTCCAAAGAAATGATGAGTGAGCAAACGAAAAGGACATCCTCTTTGATGCTTCATAAATGCGTGGAGTGTAAACGGCAGGCCTTTTGAGTATCTCAAGGCCTGCCACTGTAGAATCCGCGTTGGGCCCATCAAGGCCCAACCTATAAAAGCGGGTCTCTTCGTCTCAGATCATTTACTTGCTTCATTTTGTAAAAAGAAACCCTAGAGCCTCTGCATACCAAACCCTAACAATTTCCAGTTTTCTTTTACTCCAGCATCAATGGCAGATCAAACTTCCCAGCCATCTTCTTCACCTTCATCACCTTCGAAAACCCAGCTTACCATGCGAGAGGCAGCATTCCTGGCAGCCAGTCGCCGTCTCTCTGCTCAGCCATAAACTATCCCTCAAGTTGCCGGAAGATCTCGGCGAAACCCCTTAGTAGCCATGCCACTTCAGTTCAAGAGAGGGCAGAGTTCTGAAAGCATCCCATTCCCAACACTCTCCTCTGAAAGTGAGAAGAAGAGACAAGATGATAAGGAAGTGTTTGAGAGCATTCTCAACAACCTGGAGAAAAGAGGAGGACTGCCCGAGGCTGAGGTTGTGAACCAACCACTGCCTATGGAGGAGGTGATGGAAGAGGAAACAAGGAGAAGCGCTCTGGTCATCGTGGATCCTAAGGAGACTGCCAACATAGAATCCTATGAAGGACCCTCCAGGGTTGCGTTGGAGGAAATGGTGGTTGAGAAGCAGTCGTGGGTGGCTGAGGAGAAGAATAAGAAAAAGAAGAGCAAAGAAAAGAAGGCTAGAGAAGGTGAGCCATACCATCAACGCAAAGTAGAGAAAAAGATCAAAGAGAAGGAGGATGAAGAAGATGAGGAGGCCAAGCTGAAAAAGAAGCAGGAAATGAGTGAAAGGAAAGAACGCAGGCGGTGAGGAAAGGCGCTTGAAAAAGGAGGAAGAAAGGAAAAAGAGGGTTGCAAGCCCAGACCTAGACGGGGAATCCACCTTCGTGAGGGAGGACAAGGGGGAATCAGCGCAACTTTGAGAACTAGCGCAACCTGAAACAATGCAAATGGTTGCGACTGACAAAGTAGAAGAGAGAGATGTTACCCCCCTTGATACGACGTCGCAAGGAGAATACACCGCAAGGGTCAACCGTTGACCCTCTAATTTTGATTGACGCATTAAAAGAAGAAGAGAGAAGGAGAAAAAAAGGAGGAAGAGAAGCAGGAGAAAATGTTGCGATCAAAACTCATCACGGCAGAAGGTAGTCGAAGGAGAAGATTGCAGGATAAGAAGGTGCGCCGCAACAATGAAATATCAAGAGTTGAAGAAATAAGGAGGTTCAAAGAGGAACAACGCCTTTTGCTGGCCTCCGAGCAGTTTGAAACGGAAGAGAGAGAAGAGGAGAAGAAGAAAGGAAGAAGAAGGCAGAAGAGGAGAGAAAGAAGAAAGAAGAGAAGAAGAGGAAGCGCCAAGCCAACATGCAATGCTTAAGAGAGAAGAAAGGAAAAGAACTTACTGAACGGGAAAAGAAGGAACAACGCAAGGAGCGGGAAAGAAAACAAAGGCAAGTGGCTCGCCTTGCATTAACTAAAGATAAGGGCAAAGCAGTTGCAGAGAGTAGCGAGCCTGCATTGGCAAAGGGGCGTCCATCGAAGAAAAGGGAAAACGATGACATGCTGATGGAGATGGGATTTTCCCTGCACCAATGCCACTACCTACTAGCTTAGTCAGGGAGATGGCATGAAGCCAACAAACATCGTCCTCCTCTAACGATACCTGTTGACCCTGCTAAATTGTTGAACCTAATAAACATACTAATCTTAGATATAAAATACTTTACATGTAACACAACACAGCAGAACCCCTGAAAACCTTTAGACACACATGAAGTGCAGTCCTAACATAACTCGGTTCCTGATAGAGATATCACAACCAAAAACATATCCAACTGGGGTTTACACAATCACGACATCTAATGCTTACACAACCATAAACTATCCAGTTCTTACAAAGACATTTACAATACAAACAGACACAATGTACAACTCCACCCACGTATGGAGCTTGATCTGGAAGCTTTTAGCAGAAAACAGACTTTGGCAGTTATCAGGCACCAGGAGCTCGATCTTTACCTGAAAAATGGGAAAACATTTTGAAAGAGTGAGCTAAAAAGCCTAGTGAGTGACTAAATTTAAAACTATAAATTCGTAGATCAGAACACGTGACAAACCTTTAAACGTATGAATCTGTTCAATCAAAGCGTTAAACATAAACGTGTAACGCTAAAAGCTTTCTCAAATATTCCGCAAGTACGTCATTAAAATCGAGCAAGGCATATCAAGTATATAAAACATTTTAATTAACATGACAAATCAACGTTGTGTAGGGCACGCCCAGTACAACCAACGTTTACTAGCTCTACGATGTAGTGGGGCCCACCCAAAACTCCCATCATCTTTGTCGTAGTGGGGCCTGCCCAGCACTCACGACAACATCGTTGTCAGGGAGTACACTCAACATCAACAATGGAGTATAACCTGTGTGCACACGGTACCATATAGCCTCGGGCTCAATATCTCAGTCATGTAGTCAATAAAAGTCACAGAAAACCACATGAAAATATTAAAACATGCCTGCTTATCTTTATCTTTCATAAAACTCAAGCTTACTCAGCTTGCTCATTAAAAACTGAAAATCTTTTAACAGTACTCCCTAATACATACTTTACTTTAAATGATATCGTTTCAACTACTTTTCAGGAATTCAATAATCACGTGCTCGTATATAAACCTCATTAGAAAATCTAAGCTCAAAACTTATGCTTGAAACCATTCATAGAAATCATGTTTCATTCATAAGTTCATATTCAAGCATGTAAACCATTTAAGCATAAATTACAGTTTAGAAATCATTTTTGAAATTCTTTTGTCACTCACAGTCTTGGTTAGTTCCCTGGTCTGTAGACTCGGCCTATTTCCTTTTGGCCTATCAAACAAACCAAAATCGAGCGTCAGAACTATAAATTTTCTTGTCTTTCCATGCTCATGAATTCTAAATTCTAGAAATAAAATCATACTTCACACTTTTTTTTCCAGATTTTCCAGATTCAATATCTTAATTTCCAACACTCATAACTTCTTCAATACTTGACCAAAATTAATGTACTATATATCAAACTCTTAATTTTGGAAACCTCTACAACTTACCTGATGGAATAAAAACGAGATTCCCAACAGATTTGTCCAGACATCCCCCAAACATAGAAAATACAGATTCGTGCTTCTCTGCTACCCTTTACCTTTCTCCTGAAATTAAACCTACTTCTAGTCATTTTTGGCTCACGAGTTCTTCATGTAAGTTATAGGAAATTGAATAATATTTCCAACCATACCTAATTCAGCATCTAATTTAGCCTGTACAACCTAGAATGTTTGAAAAACCAGAGAAAATCCTAGATCCTTCTGATTTGCACGAAAATTCTGTGCTCTGTTTTCCTTTTCAAAAACCATTAACTTATCATCAGATTTAGCTCAAGATTCCTTCATAAAATTTGTTAGAAAATTGATGAAAGTCAGGCCTCATCTCTTATTTCTTTTTGTGTAGCTCAAACCGACTTTAAAACCAGAGATAGACAGGTTGAACCTAGATTCTTCCATGGTTACACTTGCATGAACTTTTTCCTCCCTTCTTCAATCTCCAACCTGCAACAAGCTTCTTCTTCCTCTTCATTCACTCTCTCTCTCGAAATGCTCTGAAAATCTGATGGGAAATGATGGAGAAATGGGCTGAAATGAGTTAGGCGGTGGTGTCGAATGGGTTTCCATTTCCTTTCATTTTTTTTCCCTTTTTCCTTTTCCTTTCCTTTTCTTTTCCTTTCTTTTTCTTTATTTTCTTTCTTTTCTTTTCTTTATTAATAAATTCCAAAATTATCAAAGACAACTTCAACCAAAAGCTTTGCCATTTTTCTTCAACAATGGAACAACAATAACTTAAATTCAACATCCTACAATATGTGACAAGAGCAAATAATCCAAGGAAAGTCTCGGGTTTACAACTTACCTCCCCCTTATGAAATTTCGTCCTCGAAATTTAGATGTCCTTAGGTGAAAAGTGTCGGGTAACTCCTCCCCATCTGGTCTTCTGACTCTTAGGTTGCCTCCTCCACTCCGTGATGTCTCCAAAGGACCTTCATGAGTGGGATCGTTTTGTTCCTCAAAACTTGCTCCTTTCTGTCGAGGATCTAAACTGCTTCCTCTTTATAACTCAAGTCTTCTTTCAGCTCAACCGGTTGTGTTTGCAACACATGTGACAGATCTGGAATATATTTCCTCAACATGGACACATGGAAAACATCATGTAGTCGAGCAAGTTCTGCTGGCAACTCAAGTCTATAGGCGGCTGGTCCAACTCATTTTGTTATCCGATAAGGACCAATATATCTAGGACTCAGTTTACCTTTCCTCCCAAAGCGAAGAACACTTCTCCACGGAGATAACTTTAAGAAAACTTGATCTCCAACTTGGAATTCTAAGTCTCTTCGTCACTTATCTGCAAAGCTCTTCTGTCAATCTTGAGCTATCTTCAGGTTCTCTCTAATCAACTTAATATTGTCTGACGTAACTTGTACTAACTCAGGACCAACTAGTTTTCGCTCTCCCACTTCAATCCAGCACACAGGAGTTTTGCATGGTCTGCCATACAAAGCCTCGAATGGTGCCATGCCGATACTAGACTGATAGCTGTTATTATAAGCAAACTTCATAAGTGATAAGTGGGTATCCCAACTTCCCTTAAACTCAAGGACACATGCTCTCAACATGTCTTCTAAGGTCTGGATGGTCCTCTCTGACTAACCACCTGTCTGGGGATGAAATGTTGTACTGAACTTCAACTTTGTTCCCATTGCTTTCTACACACTAGGCCAAAACTTAGAAGTAAACCTCGGATCCCTATCTGAAACTATGGACACTGGCACTCCATGCTGACTCACAATCCTGTCGACGTATAGCTTAGCTAGCTGATCTAGTGTAGACGTCACTTTAATCGGTATAAACTGCGCTATCTTGGTGAGTTTGTCTACTAAGTGTTGGGTGGGCCCCACTAATCGTAGAGCTAGTAAACGATGGTTGTACTGGGCGTGCCCCACACAACGTTGATTTGTCATGTTAGTTAAAATGTTTTATATACTTGATATGCCTTGCTAGATTTTAATGACGTACTTGCGAAATATTTGAGAAAGCTTTTAGCGTTACACGTTTATGTTTAACGCTTTGATTGAACAGATTCATACGTTTAAAGGTTTATCACGTGTTCTGATTTGCGGATTTACAGTTTTAAATTTAGTCACTCACTGGGCTTCGTAGGTCACTCTTTCAAAATGTTTTCCCACTTTTCAGGTAGAGATCGAGCTCCCGGTGCCATATAACTGCCAAAGTTTATTTTCTGCTAAAAGTTTCCAGATCAAGCTCCATATGTGGGTGGAGTTGTACATTGTGTCTGTTTGTATTATAAATGTCTTTGTAAGAACTGGATAGTTTATGGTTGTGTAAGCACTATATGTGTGTCTAAAGGTTTTCAGGGGTTCTGTTGTGTTGTGTTACATGTAAAGTATTTTATATCTAAGATTAGTATGTTTATCAGGTTCAATGATTCAGCAGGGTCAACAGGTATCGTTAGAGGAGGACGATGTCTGTTGGCTTCATGCCATCTACCTAACTAAGCTAGCAGGTAGTTTGGGAAGGGGTGTGACACAAACACTCTCTTTGAAGTCAAGCTTCCCTTTTATACTAGCAGCTGCATGCTAACCCTTTATTGTCCAGCTGCCACCTCATCCTTAAAGAGAGAACAACTATCCTAAGCATAAAAACTGGCTTAGCTAGTCGGTCACTAAGCCGATTATGATTCCTAATTACCAACGCAAGCCCTTGCCTTCAACATCATCAACGCATAGCTCACCTTAAGACTATTGCGTTCTCCTATGATCGCATGCTCTTAGCCCACGCATAGCTTAGTCTTAACATATCACCAACCAAACATTAAGCCTTCCTCAACACGCAACCATCGAGCATCACATGCCTCATGTACCTTGCGCCAAGATTGGCAATGCTTTCCAAGCAGTTGCACAATCTTCCAGCGCAATCGCATACTTCCTTGCTTCATCGCATAGCTCTAGCGCGTATCGAGTACCCAGCGCCTTGCGCTCATCACGGCACACTGATCAGCATGCATGCCCAACCTCAACGCTCAGTCTTGCGCTCATCGTGCAGCCTTAGCGTACATCGTATACCCCATCATCCTATGCACATCGTTTTGCGCCCACCCTTGTGCTTAGCTTTGCGCTCATCGTCTAACGCTTAACGTGCAACCCCACAAGCAACTATGCGATCACCCTGGCGCAACGCCCCAATGCCCAGTGCCCACGCTCGCGCACAATTGAGTGCTTCCTTGCTCGCGCTTAGCCCATACTTGTTGCATGATGGCCCTTCCTCGCTGCACGATCATGCAAGCCTCTTGGTTCCCACATGCCTTGTTAACACATAGGGTTACAAGCACTCAACAAGACCACCTTGGCATGCACAACTCCAACGCCTATCATCCTCCACACTCGGCCATACTTTTCCTCCACGAAAGCTCGTTTAACCTCTAAAAAGCAAGACTAGTGCATAAGAGCTTGTCTCCAATGCCCAACACAAGGCTAACGCGTAGGATACACCCTACTGGCACTTAGCCATTTTATGGCCTGCCTAACCTCCAAGGCAAAACCATCGCCTATTCTTCTTACCTCAATGCTTAGCATAAGGCCAACGCCCATGGCAACATTTAGCCAAATTTTTCTCTTACTAAGCTATCTAAAACTCACTCGAGACTAGGTTTTTCCAACACTTAGAATTTTCTTCCTCCATCTTCCTACTTTCTTTACTTCTTTTTACAACTTTACTTTAACATATCCTTAGTCTTTACTTAGCATGCCTATTGCTCACTTATGTAGGGAAAATGGAGTATGGAGTTTACAGTGTTGTTGGACTACACTCACCTATGCAGATCAAAGGATAATCCCGAATAAATAGGAGTTCGTAGTTAGCTCAGGATTAAGATCGAGTTACCCTAGGTCATTGAATTTGAAATAGTCAATTTTAACAGTAAACAGTCATTATAAAGAAAAATGACTATTTTGAGGTCTAGTCTTATGCAAACTCATTGCATAGGATCCCCATATTTACATGTCTCCACATGAATTATTTTGGGATCACATCATTTGTATCAGTATACAAAATGGGCTGCATCCAATAGTATCACTAGGATGAGGTACCCAATCTCATCCATATACTTATAGACCATTTTGGCTATATACTAAAACTTGATCCTCTTTTATGTTGCCATATAAAGTTAAAGTGTTCATATTATAGTCATGGATTCGTTTATTGGATTTTTATAATAGAATGTCATATCAATAACAAATTATTAAAAAATATTCAATAATACTTTTATTGATAAATAGAATATGTTGACAATATTTATGAACTGCGAGTTTAGGACATTCCCAATATGCACAACACAACGCATTCCTTGTGCACAGCTCAGCACATGCCTTGCACCCAACGAGCTCCTCTCGTGCGCCTGCAGCCTGCCTGGGCTTAACAGCTTGCTTGCTCAACGGTTGCAGCTGCCTGCTTGTTCAACCAAAATCCAGTTTCAAATTTTAGCTCGAATAACTTATTTTCTAAAACTTATCTTAGTATATTTCCTTCTATAAACTTTTTTAAGAACATCTTATCTTGCTTACCTTAAAATTTGAGCTCTTAATTTTTTGTGGTTTGTCCGAAAACCTCAAATCTTCATCACTAACTCAGATTCACTCGAGAGCTTGACCTTCTTACAATCATCTTTAGATTTCAACTTGAATCCTTAGGAATTCTCTTCCAGCAGCTCTGGAGCTTCAACTACACACATCAGGCTTTTGAATGGCTTTAAAATCACCTCATTTGCACGAGCAAAATGCTTAAACCGAGCCTTTGAACTAAAGCTTCTTTTTTATACAAAACACTGCATATCCTCAATGCACTATTAAGCTGCCAACTCCCCCACTAAGTGGGATTAATTCCCTCAATTTCGACAGTTGGTCCACTATAACGGGTGACTAAGCTACCAATCAACGTTTATCAAGCAAGGCTTCACTATCAACTCACCTTTGCTTGGCGCATTCAATGCATAACCCTTGGTCCATACATGGCCTCAATGCATCTAGCCATTGCTTAGTCTAGTGCCAACGCCTGATTTCCTTTGTAGTGGCCTTTGCTTTGAATATCACATAGACTCAACCAACGCATGGCTCAACCTCATCAAATAGCTTCCTAGCTAGCGCCATCGCATAGCCACCAACCAGCGCCATCACCTTGCCTAAATGCCATTGCATAGGCTCATCTGCTCACCCCACACATCAGGCCATCAATGCACGCCCATCCTCAACACTAACCTCAACTAGGCAGCATTTTACTCGATGCATCCTACACCTAAGCTCAGCAATGCACATGCGCAGCCCCCAATGCCTAAGCCTTCAAGCTCTTGTGCATGCATCCTTGCCCATCTAACCTCTCATGGGTTTGACCAACACATGCTCTTACTCAACGCATGGCACCTCATGCAGCCACCACTTAGCCTTATGGCCAATGCCTCCCATGTGCCTAACTACCCTTCGAGAACATAACTGCCACACTCTAGGCCACATCGTTCAACGCATGGCCATTTTGACTTCCACACAGCCAAATTTTTCCTTAAAAAAGGCTTTATTGTCTTGCTACCCGAGGCCATAATGTTCAACACTTAGAACATTTTTCCTTCTTTTTCCTCTTCAAGTTTTTCACTACAAACATATTAATAACTTATACTTAATCTTGATTAACATGTTAATTAACTTACTTAAGTAGGAAAAATAGAGTTTGAGGCTTACATTAACTGCACTACTGCTCTGCCACTTAAAGACTCTGTTGAAAGAGGAAGTTTAGGTGTTTACTCTGTAAATATGTGTACACATGTGTCTTCATATTAAGGACTAGTAATGAGTGTTGGACCCATTGAACCTTGTTTCTGTGTATATGTTATAAGTTTGCTGTGTATGGAGCCCTGAGGTTATTATAAATGTTTTAAGTTTTGCTAGCACTTGAATGTTAAATATGTTATTCCAAGGTTTCCTAAGTAGGTTAAATAGGTCAGTTAGGCAGTAAAGTGCCACAAAAGGGTTGGTAACTGCTGCCGTCACATTCTCTTCTAGATTAAGACAGTAATCTGGGAAGGGGTGTGACAACTTAACTCTTCAATATTAGTGGATTATATTTCCTGCGCACTCTAACCTCCAACGTAAGTGTTTATCACCGAACTGAGTTACCAACTGTTGTGTGCCTTTACTTGTTTACTTGTTGATATTTTTGTTGTTACAGCTATTGTCAGTGTTTTCCATTTAACATCCACATATCAAGTAACTAGTCATCCTATTGCCTTTCAATTGGTATCAAAGGGGGTCGCCTTTATCTCGGGTGTTTTAATCATAGAAAGAATCAAGGAATGAGGTGAAGGAAATCAAACACGAGGATTTCTATGAGCAACGGAAGGATCTTTCCAAATTTCAATCGTATATGAACTTTACAATTACAATCACAAACTGAAACGAACGGTTATGTGAAATATAGAAATTACAGCATGCTATATTATAGATCAAAGTAAGAATCAACAAACCTTTGTAGACTCATCTTTGAGTTTCTTGATCATGAACGCTCGATCACCGCAACATAACAACCCACGAACGTTCGTCCACCACGATCGCTACACTGCACGAACATCACGCACTCGAACTAAGCGATTGCCAAGGTCACAAACACAATGAACGGCCTCCACAGAACCTCGACAGTGTCGAGTTGAGTATGACACCACCAAGAAGGCTACTTTGGTATTCTTGGTGTGAGAATCCAGAGGGTGGGCTTTGTGTGGACTTGATTTGAGGCAGAAAACCGGAGGAGCCACAATCGTATAAACGATTGAGCAAATAGGAGATGGAACAACCTATCGTATAGTTCGATGCCCAATCGTTTAGGAAAAGCTATGTGATCGTCTAGCAAAAGCTATGCGATCTTTTAGCTCATCGCTTAGCTTAGTGTCTATAGCCTAAGAACACTTCACAATCATTTAGCTAACTTCAAGCTGTCGCTAAGTAAATCTTATTTACTTGACAAATTCTCAATGAGTATTTTTCGAGATTGGAAATCTCAAAACAGCCTTTTTTTTTCTTTTTTCTTTTTCTGAAATTAGGAAAACATTTTTCCTTTTATCTTACGATTACCATGAAAAACCACCAATAACCTCCCACTCAATTGATTATTAGAGAAAAAGAGATAATTATCCAATAATTAATATTATTATAAATATAAATGACGGACAATTATAACCTATAATTTTAATATTTTATCTCATGAAACATATAACCCTTAGCTCTTTTTCTATTCCATGGCATTAAATGTAAATTTCATTTACATTAATCCTCCACTTGATGCATCTCATACACCATACCGATCATATCCTATATAATCGAATTACCTCTTGTCAATTTGAACATTTCAAATCAACACCAAGAACTGATCCTCAACTTGAATCCATTGAGCTACCAAGGGGACCTTATGGACATGTAGCTCGAAGCTCCAACGGTACGTGAATAACTGACTAAACTCTTTAATCACGGGATCCACCATCCATTAACTGTCAGGCACTCTACTAAAGACCAACAGTTGAACTCTCCTTAACAGATATATTATGTGTCCATCTTAACCAATCAACAGTACGACAACCCTTCACAGATCGTTCATAAGTACAGCTCGGCCAATAACCGTTATGCCCCTATAGTTACATCTAACTCCTTAAGTACCACTGAATCCTCTAATGAACATAAGTCATAGTCCCACTATGACTGAGTCCTCTCTTCCAAAAAGAAGTTATGGCCACTATGTTCAAACCCCGGAATTAGCCCTTAAGGGAGCAATCTATCTACTTACCCCTAATTTGGGGAAGGAGTGAATTCCATCTTATGTATTGAGTTCCCAGCTCCCAAATTAGACAAGTCCCCAAAAAGGTAGGCATGTTAAGTTGGCCATCTGACCACTCTCACCGATACTAATCAAAGGACCGCTCTTCAAGGCAAGAGCTCCCAAAACACTCAGGATTGAGGTCGTGTCACCTATGATCGTTTAGGTGAGATGTAAGTCTCCAGTATCAACATCGTTATATACAGAGTCTACTCATCTCGTGGTCCGGTCTTATACAAACTCTTTATATAGGACACCCCACTCGCATGTCTCTATATGAATGGTCAGGATCTACCATCTGTAGTAGTTTACAACACTTGCAAACCTCTACAAAGCGGGCCATATCCGTAGTGTCACCAGGATCACATATTCCACCTTAATCCTTATACTACAGACCTATCTAGGTTATCACTTAAGGCATGATCCACTTGTATATCTCATATACATGCTTAAGTTTACATAAGATAACCATGGAGCTTCATTTATTGGATATGAGTAAATTTCATAATGAAATAACAATTAAATTCATAAAACAATGTGTATCATTACAAACAACGAGACTCCGGGAGAATTAGGACACCAATCCCAACATGAGGTTCTACCACTCGTCCACCTATTCTTAATGGAACAAATTATTCTTACTAGAAAGCTCAAATGATGGCCTTTCTGAAGTCGATTGATAGCAAAACCTAGAAGGCTGTTGTATCCAGATGGACTCATCCTACCATCAAAACTAATGATGGAAAGGAAATTTTGAAGCCAAAATCTCAGTGGTGTGGAGAAGAAGAAGCCTCTTTGGGAAATTCTCGTGCCTTGAATGCCATATTCAATGGTATAGATTGCAACATATTCAGATTAATTAACACTTGTGTCTCAGCTAAGGAGGCATGGGACATCTTGTTTGTTGTTTATGAGGGAATGTCTAAAGTAAAGATGTCCAGGCTACAGTTGATAACATCAAAGTTTGAGCATCTAAGAATGCACAATGAAAAATCCATTGTTGAATTCAATATACATTTGCTAGATATTACAAATGAGTCATTAAAGAAGACTTTGTTAGTGACAATAGAGAATCAGAAGATCTTCTTGCTGAATCGATTGCCTTGCTTTTAAAACAGTTTAACAGTGTGCTCAAACGTTTTGGTAAGAGGTCTAGCTCTTACAATAACAACAAGTCTGATGGTTTTACTCCTCTCAATCAATTCAGATCTCAGAATAGTTGTTAGATCTTTAAAGGATGTATATTTTCTATGTTAATTCCCCCAAAATATTGTTGATTATTTGCTTTCCTTGCTAATTTTATAGGTAAAACAGTCCCGAAGGCATTTAGGAGTCATTAAGAGAAAATTATGCCAAAAGGATAAAAAAATGACCAAGAAAATCAACTAAATTGAAGAGAATCAGAAAATTACTAAATTGTCATCGAGTATCATTGAATATCATTGAGTATAATCAATCAACGAGTAATCGAGCAGTGAGTATTTACAAGAATACTATTGAGTATAATCAAGCATCAAATACCATCGAGTAATTACCAAAAAGGCCATCGAGTCAATGCCATCGTGCATCGAGTATCGAGTAAGGGCCATCGTGCATCGAGTATCGAGTTGAAGACAGAACGCTCGCTTTTTGCTGCAAAAACTCGATGCGTTTCAACACTCCCCACAGCATTGCAACGCTCTGGATTTTGACACTATTCATCTAACACGCCTTGCACAACCAAGTGTTAATGCAACATTGCAATGTTAGCCGAATGCTTCTTGCCTTTTCTATGATTTAATGTCTGGCCTTAGCGTCGCAACGTTATCCCTGTAGCTATAAATAGTTTTCTTTCATTTTTGCTAAAAGGGGGAAGCACAATTTTGATGGAGGCTAGAATTTCTCTTTGTATCAATTAGTCTCTATGGTAATTTTGTTTCCTACCTAGGATAGATTTTGATTTCTTTTTTAATTGTAATCAATAACTTGTAATTCTTCATGAATTTGTCTATGGATTTGTGAATTAATTCAATCTTGTTTCTGTTTCAAGAGTTCTTACAAATTCTTTTGAGTCTTTTACTTTTCTTTATTATTAGCATCTGAATTTGAGCATTCTTGAATCTGATTTTAATTCTTGAAGCATGTTGAATGATCTATATCTTGAGCATGTTTAGCCTAGATGCTTGGTTTTGTCACATTCACTCATGATTGAATATGTTGCTTTTAATGTGTTCGATAGAATGTCTAGCCAAGATCTCCAAGAGGCAATAGTAATTGTGTGTTGAATGGCTAACTATCCTAGGACACACTAATTACTAGATTTGGAGAAAATTCGGTTAATTGAGTAAGCTATCTTAACAATTAATCGACGAAATTGAATCCTAGAAACTAATGCGCATGTTTTCTCTTCTATATGGCCACTAAGGAACCCAATAGAGGCAAAAACATGTAGATAGATTAGGGTTAGGGCTATCCTACCTTAATCGTTGATTAGGACGCTTTCTTGACTAGGTTATGCTAGTTTTCTACCTTTGTAGCTAGTTTAATCGAGATTAAGTAAGTAATTGTGTGCGTAATCCGACTGTGAATTAAATTTGTAGAATTCAATGATAAGAATTGAAATGAACGTCTAACTTGGATTAGAAGTAAGATTGTTCTAAACTTGGTTACAACTATCCTTTATCTTTTGATTTTTAACATGTTTCTTGTCTTAATAAAAAAAACCCCCCATTTTATAGCTTTCATAGTTAAGCTTGGTTAAAGAAAAGATTAAATAACATTTCCCTGTGGATCGACCTCTTACTTCCACTTTAACTACGAGATAGTTAGGTTGTTGTTCGAGCTTTATAAATATTGTTTGTTTCGGGTTAGGTAGAATTAACGACACTTACTTAGCTCCGGACGATAGTAAAAAGGAAGCTGACAAGCCAGGTAATCTACTCTCGCATAAGGAAAAGAACTTCAAATATTGAGAGTGTGGTGGATTCCATCATATGCAAGTTGAATGTCCCATTTTTCTGAAGAGACAAAGCAAAGGATATGTATTAACTTTGTCTGATACTGAATCTGAAGATAGCAGTGACTCAGAGGATGATGTTAAAGCACTTGTTAGCAACATCTCCTCGAACACCTCATCGTGTGATAATTTTTTAATGTGAACCCCCGAACTTAGAATCATGCTTGTCCTCAAAAATGCGTTATACTCAAGAAATTCTCACATTCCGGCTTTCCTTTGCGGTGACCAGCTTCTCAGAATATAATTTACTTATACCTCTAACCACCGTCGCAATGCTCTCCTCCACTTCAACTACTTCTTCAAAAAAAAATCTTTTCTAAGTTTAAATCCGGCAAGCCTTTGCTCAAAAACTTTTTATTCATTCACGGCAACTTTGCGTTTAGCTTTTGAGAATGCGTTCGTTCAAAATGCTTTAAAAATTTGTGATGACTTATTCGAATGCGGCATTGAATTTGGTTACACTCTTCGTTTTGGCTTACCCCCACATGTGTCATGCGGCATCCAACCTCGATTGCGTTCCAAATTCAACTCAACTCTTATCTTGCTTGATTTGGATTGCACCAGACAGAGGAGTTGCGCTTATGCGTTGATCCTGGCGGCTTAATTTTTTTTTGGCTTGCCCCCACGTGTGTCATGCGGACATCCAACTACGAGCAAGCACCTTTCACAACTTAACTTTTATCAACATGGGTTTCCCCATTGCGTTGATAGTGGAGTTTTTTTTCTCAAAATTCTCTCTCTCTCTCTCTTTTTTTTTTTTTGCATTATAGAAATGATCGTAATGTAATGAACGCAATTCTCCGAGACTGCTGCCACCCTCAAACTTAGAGGTTGGTACGCAATAAAACTAAATATTTGAGCAAAGGTAAAAACAAAATTAACAGGAATTAACAGGAATACAGTAATAAATGTTTGAGCAAAGGTTTGCACGCAATAAAACTTAAGACTTTCAAAATTTGAAGAAGCTATTAAAAGTAAGGAGCACCTTGTGATGCTTAGTCAGCAGATGCGGTGAATTATACATACCATCATAGATGCATCGTAAAGGAATGCAATTAGAAAAGGAGAATTTTAAAAGGATAATGCATAAAGGACAACAAGAAAGAACCTTAGGCGGAATAATGCATGCGATCATGCTTTGGAATTCACGCGATCGAAGCCATGCATTGAAGAATGAAGGGAATTCTTCCGTTGTACTGCGACCGAGGAGACTTATTGTCGCACCTACAAAGAGCAAACACACCACATCCAAGGAAGCAGCCACATATCCAAAATAACACTAAAAATAAACTAAACTATGAAAGCAAGATAAAGATAGAGTAGAAGACGTCCCTGGAAAAATTGGAGTGTTGTCACCGCAAGGAGTCTTCCATGCAGGAGATTGCTCTCAACTGCTTGGGTCAAGAAGCTCGCCCTGACCATTGGAACTTCCGGCAATTGTTGGGCGCATGTTGGCCACCATGTGCTTAGAATTACCTTCAGCTCATGCGACTGATTTCCCTTCTATCCTGGGGTCAATACTGGCTTTCGACGCATCACCTACACTTCAATATTGGTTATAACTTGGTCGCACAAGCTGCAATACTCCCAAGATAAAAAGGTTGCCTACAGAGACACAAAACTCAACAAACAATTAGCTGCCAAGTCCCCGGCAACAGCGCCAAAAACTATATGACGTAAAATTAGTCGTCAATTACTTGATAACTAAAATTAGAGGGACGTAATATGCGATGCATGTCTTAAGGTATGCGTTGCTACTCATGCATCAGTGGTCATGCGTTGGAATGAAAGTATGCATTAACAAATGTATGCGATGACCATGTGTTCCCATCATAAGTTTTCTTGCGCTCACGCCAAGTATAACGCAATACGCAAGTTTTTCGGGTGATTCGAGGTCGAACTCAAGGATTGTAGCTAGAGATATATGGTAATGTGTTAATGCGGTGGTTGAATAAACGAATGATGGGGGGTTTTAAGCTACAACTACTCCTACTCTAACTAACAGACAACGCATAGAGATGTATGAATAGAAGTAGAGACAAGACAACTGTTGACGCGTAGTAAATGGATGGAAAATAGATAAAATGTGAGGATGTCTTCATCGCAACCCTTAAGATTGACCGCAAGGGCAACCTCAGAAAACGCAAGCCATATTCAGCTAACACACACTAAACCTAAATCTAGGACGTATGCGATGTGTATGCAAAAGGGTCGGGATGACCACATACGGCCACCATATCCTACTTCTTGGACGCAGGCATTGTCCTCTCCGTAGGATGCATACGCTATGTAATAGCAAATGGAGCTTATTCCTAAGTCTCCATTCTTGCTTATGCAAACCTAATCTAGCTCTCTCGAGCATCGATTCTAACCTATCTCTCAAGTCTTAGGTTCTTTCTTTAGACTCTCTCTTGAGTAGCTCTAAAGGTGTGATGGATGCATACATAAGACAAGGTAACCACAAAAGCCTGGTTGACGTAAGATTATTCCTATCTCTAGTGAACACCAACTTACATTGCTTAATGCAACCAACCACTTACCCTCCCAGGCAGTTAGTTGTTGCTGACTTTACTTATAGATAAGCGTTGCATTCGTCTATAGACAGTCGTTGCTATAGCTTCACACTAAGTAAATAAGGTTTTCTCACACACTCGCACAACGCACACCTTCCAGTGGTTTGCTACATGCTTCATATCTCTAATCCGCATGACTAAGTATGCGATACTCTAGCAATCTCACTAAGTGATGCAATGAAAGTAAAGGATGCTAAGTAAAGAAAGATGGAGATGGAATCGAAGGAAACGTAGAAATGCATTGAACACACAATGTATTAATTTTTTAATCCAAAATGTAATACAATACAATATAAGAAAAGAAGAGAAAATGAAAGGACCAGCTGGAAGCAATATCTTGCTTCCAGCAGATGTGTGTCAAGGCTGCCGGTGGTGCCATGGAAGGGCAGTGGAGCTGACTCTCTCGAGATTTAACTCCGGCGAAGGCTCCAATCGTCACTCGGAATGGATGAAGGAGATGAAGAACTCTCAAGCTTCTTTCTCACGCATTAGTCTTGATCACAGGGATCCGCCCTAAGGCGAGCCTCAAGCGAAAAATCCTGGATGATTTGAAATTATGCTCGGCGGCTTCTATTTATAGAGCTTGATCGCCGACAGCATTAATGGACCTGCTCTGATTTTGACATTAGCGGCGCGTTGGTCCTTTTTTGAATCTTTGCTGCTAACGGCGTGGTAGGTGAAATGTCAACATCATCTTTTGGTTTTCTCGATATATGTATTGATGCGTTCATTCCACCAACCTTGCGGTGATTCCTCTATTATGGTTATCGTGTTTCGCTTGATTATCGCAACTCTACACGATGACCGCAATCGCTTGACAATCGCAACCCCTATGCGATGGACGCATGTCGTTGATTATCGCAACACCCATGCATTGATCGTATGCGTTCGCCTTTGCGATGGAGAGTTTCTCCACATGCGGTCGTCTATGTGGTAGTCCGGCTTCCGTTTCTGCGTCCACTTCCTGTGTTAGCTACAAAAATAGACAATTGAACGCATAATAATGCATAATAGGGGGTTAGTCGAGATTCTCAATGCTGAATGCCGCAAACTTATTTTCTCATGAATTCCTAACATAATTGCCGCATATTCTGCTTAACAGTCCTCATAATTCTAAATAAAAGGCCTAAGATGACATGCATTTCTGCATGTCATCATGTGTATGCAAAGACCGATCATGATACTGCAGGAATTGAGTTTATGGATCCCTCTTATCATACACTTTTTCTCAAATGGCAAGATGATCAGAAAGTCCTTGATGTACAAAAAGTAAGAAATGAGACTTTGATAGCTGATAATCATATACTTATGTCTATTATTGCAGATTTGACGCGTGAACTCTCTCAAGTTAAAGCTGAAAAGGATTCAATATGCAAGAATGTCAAAATGTTGAATATTGGCACTAAGTCTCTGGAAAAAAATTTGACAGAAGGAAAATCTACTGGTGATAATTCTGGGCTTGACTTTTCTAAAAGAGAAAGTCAGCAATACAATCAATCGAAACTAAAAGGGAAGTAAAAGATTGTGTTTGTTAGAGCTGAAGACCCCGAGTCTTATGGCTTTATAGGTACATCTATTAACAACGTTGTATTGAAAGATTATCACTTGATTAGACCAAATGGGTTTGTCATTATTGTGGAAAGGTGGGGCACAAATGTTCTCTTTGTTATCAATTACTAAAGATTCTCTGCAGACTCACGTATTCCAGGAATGCTTCCTACTTCTTACAGAACCATTACAAAAATCAAAAAAGAGTCAAACAGGTATGGAAAGAGAAAAATGTTCAGAACAAATGTAATGTGGCTCTAACTTCACTTAGATCCTCTGCTAAAGGTGATTGGTATTTTGATAGTAGAAGCTCTAAGCATATGACTAGTGAAAAAAACTATTTGTCCAATCTCAAATCTGTCAGTTCCAAAAAGGTCACTTTTGGTGATGGTGCTTGTGGAAAAAACATTGGGAAAAAATCTAAATTATCTTGGTCGTCCTCCACTGAAAGATGTAATGTTGGTTGAAGGTCTTACTACCAATCTTATTAGCATTAGTCAGCTATGCGACCGAGGACTAAATGTGAGCTTTATCAAAGACAAATGTGTTGTCATAGATGATGTTAAAGCTCTCGTTATGACAGGTTTGCATTCTTCTGATAATTGTTATCTATGGAATTCTGATCATTCTTTGCAGGTTTATCATCTCTTTAGACAAGATAAAGCGAGCCTGTGGAATAAATGTCTTGGGTATGTAAGCATGAAGACTATTGATAGGTCTTGTAAAAGACTATCTTTTCTATAATAAAACCCTAAATTCTATCATGATTGTTTCCTTAAAATGTCTATTTTTGTAGGTAAACTCCAATCCTGACTCAACAAATCTATTTCGGAAGATTTGGAGCAAATTCGAGTCAAATGACACCAAAAAAAAATTAAATAATCTCATTAAAACTAAATAAATAAAAATCCAAGTAACAGGGTACCCACAAACCATAGAAACGAATCTAGAAAACTTCAAAGCGAATATCAAAACAAAGAGTTCTAAACATCAAGACCAAAAATTTAAATGCAGGAAAAGAAATCATGAAACATGAGCGGAAGCATAAGACTGGTCCCAGTGGCTCGATCACGAATTTCGCTTGTCATTCGCCAGCGTGTCTTTACCCTTTCCTGAAACATAAACATGGAAATGATTATTATAAAAATACTCAACAACCCCACTATCAGGGTCAGACTAGGCATCTATGTCCTCTAGATGCCGACCTCTGGTGAACGTAAATCATTCTTTAGTTCTCATGGAACATAAACAAATATCTGAACTCATCCAACCATAGTTCAAGGTATTCACAATCTTCAGTGAATCTCGAAGGAAACACGACCTCTGGCGAACCCGAAGGAAGCACCACCTCTTGTGAATCCCAAAGGAAACAAAACCTCTAGTGAAACAAAACATATGGTGAATCCTGAAGGAAACACCACCTCTTGTGAATCCCCTAGGAGACACAACCTCTAGTGACCTTGAAGGAGGCCACCACCTCTACGGGGTATCTAACTATCAATTGAAGGATCTCTTAATGAAAAGCATCCATGAGCATATACGGATCTCTCCAATTTTACCGTGATCGAAATACACCATATACATTCTAACATACAGTTATGCAAACATACAGTAATTAACGGCATGCTTTGAACAATAAATAACAAGGGAAAGAGTTCTCATACCAGTTGAAGACGCTCTTCAAGCTTTGAAACTCAGAACGCAACGGAAGACCTCTACCCGATCTACTATCGCCCAACAAATGCGTTGGCTGCAGCAGCACGATCAATCACGAACAAATGATATAGCGAGGACGACACCACCAAAATGGAGCCCTTGGTATTCTCGGAGTGAGAACCCAAAGTGTGGTCTTTGGTGAGTTTGGTAGAGGTTGGAGAAAGTACTGATCGTGTAGACGATAAGCATGTGGGAGAGAAAAGGAAGCTATCGTATAGCTAAGTGCTTATCGTTTAGAAGAAGCAACATGATTGTGTAGGTTTTACTGAACGATCGTTTAGAAAAAGTAGACGATCGTTTAGAAAACACGGCACACTATAAGATCGTTTAGGAACTAACATGCGATCGTTTAGATGCGAGGTGTGCAATCATTTAGGCGCTGAAAGACTATCATATAGGATCTCGACTTATGCGATCATTTACATTTCCACACTGATGCCAATTTTTTCCGAACTTTTCCGAACTTTTCAAAATGAAACAAAATTTCATTTTATTCTTCAGTTACAATAACCGACGCAGTTTTTCCCACTAACGCACGTCCAAGAGAAATTTTAGGCTAATTATCATATAATTAACCAATTAAATCATTAATAAATATAATCATATTATATTTTTACCCTATAGTTTGATTTCATATATCTACTATAGTAATTTCTCCTCTACTTGATATAAATCATATTTATATCTAATTTTCTCCAAAATAATGTATCTCATACATTTAGTCAATTATATCATATATAATCGAGCTTCCTCTTGTCAATTTGAATATTTCAAATGAACCCAAACACTGATTCTTGATTTTATCCAAGCTACCCAAGGGACCTAATGGACCTATGGCTCGAAACTCCAATGGTAAGTGAATAGCTAACTAAACTCTTAGTCACGAGATCCACCATCCGTTAACTGTCAGGCATTCCACTAAAGACCAACAGTTGAACTCTTCTTAGCATAGATATATTTCTGTGTCCATCGGATATAACCAATCATGAGTACGATGACCCTTCACAGATGCTCGTAAGTACAGCTGAGCCAAATTATCATTTTGCCCCTATAGTTACATCTCACTCCTTAAGTACCATTAATTCCTCTAATGAACAATACAACATAGTCCAACTATGTGAACACCTGTCGAGCCAAGAGAAGGTGTGTGGCGTCACATCGTTCAAGCCCTGGAATCAACCCTTAAGGGAGCTATCTATCTACTTACTCCTGCCCTGTCTCTTATACACATCTAGATGTGTATAAGAGACAGGGATGCCCCCGCTCGCATGTCCCCAACACAAATGATCAGGATCAGACCATCTGTGACAAGTCACAACACTTATGACCATTCCACAAAGCGGGCCGCATCTATAGCGTTGTCTCTTATACACATCTAGATGTGTATAAGAGACAGCTACACAAATGATCAGGATTAGACCATCTGTGACAGGTCACAACACTTATGACCATTCCATAAAGCGGGCCGCATCTATAGCGTTACTAGGATAAAGTTTCCCTCCTATATCCATATACTGCAGACCATTTTGGTTATCACTCAAGACATGATCCACTTGTATGTCACCATATACATGCTTAAGTTACATACAAATAACTAGGGATTTTATGTTTATTGGTTTATGGTAAAGTAAATAAAACATGCAACTGAGCAAAAAACAAGATGTGAAGTAAATATCATATATTATACAACACAAGCGTTCGTACAAATTGTTTATAAACTACAGGACACGAGATTTTAGGGCATCAACCCCAACATCGATAAGAATGCTATCACTATCATACACTTCATATGCATCATAACATAGTTCCATAACATGTACATACATCTCATCATACTCAAGTCAATCAGAATTTCGTATAACAAAATACTGAAGTCATGCTAGCATTCAAACATCGTTCATACACAATCAGTTCCTCAGAATCTCAAATACATGAAGTCATATGTAAATATCATTCTAAACAATCAACCTCATAACCTCAATAAAACTTAAATTTTATTGCCTAACACGTAAGCAGTTCCAGTAGTAAAATTACTTACCTTGAAGTTAAATTCAGATATTAATCCAAGCGAATGATCACCAATAAAATAAATCCTGAATTAATTTCCCTAACATAAAAAAAAAAACATTAAATTTCAATCATTGGAGCCAAGACCCAAACATACAAAATTTAATCCAACAATCACCAATTAACTTACCCAAACGAAACTTGATCCAAGATCGAATCCCAACTCTATTCAATGATCCGTACCTAAGTACAAATCGAATTAAAATTACCAACCCAAATGTCAGCAACAAAACCACCCCAAGTGCTTTAAAACCTTACCTACTAATGTGTTATTTTATGATGTGGAATTGTGGATGTTATGAGATGATGAAATTGCATTGAGCACTCAAGTTTTCTCAGTGGAATCCAAGTATAAACCCCCCCGAGTTTTCTGGTAAGTCCAGGGTCAAACTCAAGGACTTACACATAAGCCTCTATTCTTATTTATGCGATGACAAAATGACACACACACAAATAAGGCGACCACATAATATCATACCTATCTCTAGGGTGCATGCAATGTAGGTTGGCAAACAGAGCTTATCTCTAAGTCCCTATCTTTTGTTTATGCAGTTATAATCTTGCTCTCTCGAGTCTAGATTCTAACCTAGCTCTCTCGAGTCTTAGGTTCTTTCTTTAGACTCTCTCTCGAGTAGCTCTAAAGGGATATTTGGCACAGCATAACACAAGATAATCGCAAGCAATGAATTTCCTAGGTCATGTTAGCTTAGTTCTTCTCAACCCATAGTTCGACTAGTTTTAGCTACTCATGGCGACTAAGAGAGTGAACAGATGTAGAATAAGAACTTCCATTATATAAATACAAAGATGAAGTACAAAACAACAATGCAAGAATAGAATAAGGAGCCTGGTAGCAATCTCTTTGCTTCTTAGGCTTTTACACTGTCTTTCTACTCGTGTTCAAAAGATAATCTCGCTCTCTCATGAGAGTCGGCCACTCTCTGCTTCTACGCCTCAGGGGTCTCTCTCGAGTTTCCCTGAGCGATCTCCGGTGTCTCTTCTCTTCTTTTGCTCCACCTTAAAAAAAAAAGAAAAACTATGGACAAAGACGTGCCGAGCTCTAAATTGGTGAATAGGTGAACCCCTTTTCTGAAGGATGCCTTCGGTATTTATAGAGCTTCTAGGGTGAAAGGCGGCTTCTCTCTTATGATTGCACAGATGGGATGGCTTTAATTCACTGACTGATGCGCCAAATATTTGTCATCGAAAAGCTTAATGTACTTGTTGTCGTTAGCGGCTATCAACTTAATTCGGATTCGACCGCCATCAGCTTTCTGTCCCATCGTGATTAATTATGCCTCGATGTGCCCACCAAGTTGCAGAAATCCTTCTTGAGAAAATGTTTGCAAACACAGTCACCGCAAAGCCTTGCAGTAATGCTGCGCTCGACCAATGATTTCCTATGATCGCAATTTTCGCCTTGCGTCAACGCATATTCTGCATAAAAATACAAAAAACAATTGTTCCTATGCGATGAACGCATGCAACCGCAATGTAATAAACTTAATGCTTTTTTTTTACGCAATCTAACACATTTTATCAACGCAAGCCAGCATTGTTTAAGAACTTAGCACTATGATAACGTACATTTCTTCCCGTTATCACCTACCGAACAGTAGTCAACAACCCGATCCTTACCTTGCTAGTTCGGCCCCTTTGAAACTTTTAAAACCTTGAGTCTACACCTAAAACTCGATGGGTAACCCAAAAATTAATTCAAAACCCAGAAAGTCATCAAATCACCCAAAATTAGCCCATAGTTAAGAACCCATAAATTGCCCAACACCCAACTTACCAAAACAAGGAATTCGACGAGCTTCGATGTTGACGGCGACTGGAATTGAATCGCCAAGTCTGCTGGTGTCATCGGATGACACTGGTTGACGATGATGCGCTACCAAGTGACAGCAAATGGTGGCTACTGCAGCAACAAATATATCGATTAAAAAGAGACACGACCGATCTCACCCACAAAATGCACGGATGGCGGCAATAGAGCTTGAGCGGCAGTGGACACTGAGCGATGGCAGGAGGAACTGGAAGTGGCAACTGGAAGTGACACAATGGTCGTGGATCGTGAACGGCTAGGGCTGGGGTTGTGGCTCGAAAGTGAGGAAAAAGGAAGGTTGGCAGCGTAAACGTGGCTGGCGGCGTGCAGCAAGCAACAGTTGAGGTCGGACGGTGAGCGATGGCTGGCGAGGCATGCGGCGGCTGGGTTGATGCAATGGTTTCTTCATCGGATTCTGTTCACATTTCTTCTTCCTTCAATGGTTTCTTCAGCCCTTCATTCAATGTACAATTTCTTTTCTCAGATCGCTTTCATAATAAGTGTCATTTAGTAAATATAAACGATCGTGTAGTAATTTATATACAATCGTTTAGTAAATTACAAAAGATCGTTTAGTAATATATGCAATAAGTAGTAATTATACACGGTTTAGTAAATTAGAACGATCATTTAGTAAATTATAAACGACCATTTAGTAAGTAGGTTTTGTTATGCAATATCTGCAGCGACCCTGAGAAACATTAATGTTCAAACATTATGTGCAAAATGGTTTATAGTTGAGTGTATGCTTGCTGCTTACACCGAACCAATCTTCCCAGTCGGGCACAGTCAAGAATGGGTTGGAGATTTTGAACCAATTCTACTACCGCAAAATGTAGTAAGTGTAGGTCAACCTCAAACCGTCATGATACCTTCAATTGGAGAGAAGCCACAACAAATATACAAGTGTACACGATGTGGTCAGATAGGACATAATAAAAAAAACGTGCAGACAAACGTTGATAACACCTGGCACTGGCCCATCTAGACTAAACAATATGTAATTTTCGCTTTCGCTTCGATTTTCTATACAACACCAATTATTCTATACAATATGTAATTTTAACACCAATTATATTATGTACAACACCAATTGTACTGTACAATATGTAATTTTAGCACAAATTTATCTAAACGATCGCTTAGTTATTTATTTGCTTAGTTAAATGTACAACACCAATTGTATTCTACAAATTTAACACAGATTTATCTAAACGAAAACTAAACGATCGCGTAACAGTTAGCTAAACGATCACTTAGTATTATCTAAACGATCGCTTAACAAAACCTAAACAATCGTTTAGTATTATCTAAACGATCGCATAACAAAACCTAAGCGATCGCTTAGTATTAGCCAAACGATCGCTTTATAAATTAGTACACGATCACCTAATGGATATCTAAATGATTGCGTAACAATTAGCTAAACGATCGCTTAGTATTGTCTAAACGATCACTTAGTATTAGCTAAACGATCGCATAATGGATATCTAAATGATCGCAGAACAGTTAGCTAAATGATCGCTTAGTATTCTCTAAACGATCGTTTAATAAAAACTATAGTGGATAGCTAAACGATCGCTTAGTATTCTCTACATGATCGCATAACAAAACCTAAACGATCGTATAACAAAAACTAAACAATTGCGTAACAAAAGTCAAACGATCGCATAATAGATATCTAAACGATCGTGGAACTGTTAGCCAAACGATCGCATAGTGTTCTCTAAACAATTGTTTAATAAAAACTATAGTGGATAGCTAAACGATCACTTAATAAAAACTATAGTGGATAGCTAGACGATCGCTTAGTATTCTATCCGATCGCTTAGTAATATCTATCTGATCGCTTAGTAATATTTAAATGCCCGCTTAAAGTATTCGTAGAGACGCGTTCACCGTGTGGTTTGAAGGCTTTTTAAAAAACTGGGGGTTATTTTAAAATTTCGCATGGGGAAAGGTCAGTTGTAGAAAAGTTTTTAGAAAGAGGTCATTGGTAGAAAAGTTTTTGGGTTTCGGGTCATTTCGTGAAATTTTTCGGGGGGGGACGCATGAGGTAAATGGAAAGGAAGGGGAAGGGATTTTTAAAATAAATCAATAAATAAATAAAATAAAATATATTTTATTTTATTTTATTTTATTTTATCTTATTCTAAACTATTTTATTTTATGCTTTTCTTTCATACACATATATAAACATGACTATATCTATTTTTAAAACTCTTTCCTTTTTCTCTTCAAATTCCAATCAAATTAATTTTTCAAATTTATATTAAATTCTCGACATTAACTAAAAATTTACTTACTCAAAATTAAATTAATTGCGACATAAGTCCAAATCTTTCCTTTAAGCAAAATTGAATTTCGAAAATAACAAAATTGTTTTCGAATTTTGTGAAAATATAGAATTTGAATTATGAAAAGCTTGGGATGTTACATTAATAATTATTCGGGGTCCTGTCTAAATAATTGCTTTCTATTGTTCACCTTTACTTTTTCAAAATTGAATCAAATATAGGGTCCTGTTCTGTCTAATTTGATTTTATCTTTTAATTTTTTTTATTTTAATTCTCAACTGAGTTATGGAATCTATGAATAATTATTAAAACAACAAATAAAATGAATAATACAAGCTAATAAAGATAAGAGTTAAGATAAGATAAAAGATGTTGTCAGTCAGATATTGTGTCGCGGCGTTATGTCGCGGCGTTATCTTTTTCTATAATAAAGTGACTTCATTAAAGATACTTTTTTCTTGTCCTTTTCGACTGAATTATCAATTTGTCATAGGAATTCCGTTTTGCGCTAGCTTGATTTCAGGCCATAACTCGAACTTACAACATCATCGAATTGCGGAAAGGCCAAAGTAGTCGTGATCCACAACGAATTCAAATGACAAAGTCCTTTGACGTCCTCATTGATTCCGTATCTACTTCAAAATATATTTTCCTTTGAAATTTTCCACACTGAAATGTATTTACAATGTAAACTAGAATATTTATAGAGTTTACACATCGCTAGAGATGCGAATATACATTAGACTTTTTTAGAACAAACATAGATTACTTCTTTGTGAAGCATCTACAGGATTCTATTATTTCTTTTGAAATAGGATTGCAGACTCGAAGCTCACATGGGCTGTGAGTCGAGGAAATGATCATTAAGATCATATTCAATTTCATTGTCTTCTTCTTTCTGGATGAAAGGTGAAAGAGAGGCGGTTCGAGATCGATTATTGCAAGTATTCTCATTCCACGAAATTGAGCCAGAACGTTACAAGCCTTTAATTTAATTGAATGAATAATTGTCACATCACATTCTATGACACATGACATTCACAATCATGCAAATGTCTCATAATTTGTATATCAATCATCATATACAAGTGCCAAACCGAGCATAGCGCTAGAAACTATGAGATCTATGGTTGAAAGCCCTCTACCTCGACTTTTACCAAAGAAAAAAGGAAAATAATCATCACATACATCTTAAACCACTATGTACGAACATCACCAGCCAACTTTGGTCGGTCTCTTGTTTAACCTAGGAATGATACAAGCGGAAAATTACCAAAATGGGTTCAATCCTTTTGTTAAACTCATCCAAATCAAGCTGATATTTGTGCGATCCTCTTAACAAGTGTCACTCAACTGCTCTTGCCACTCCAACTCAAATCTCAGTCCGACGACGATCTCCCTTTATCTTCCATCTCTGTTGATTTCATCGCCAAGATTTTGCCTCAAACACTCTGAAAATGGACGCCAAGCCAACCGAAATAAGTAGCTCGAAGATGTTCGGAGGCTACAACCGAAGATACCGCCATTACAGCCCAACTCTTGGCTGCTCCATGACCTTCCACATCTACTTCCCTCCTTCTCCTCTCCCATCCCATAAATTTCCGGTATCTCTTCTCATTTCCTCTTTCAATTCAGTCTCCAGGATACCCATTTCGATTACAGATTGAAACTCGAATGTTTTAGTAATGTTTTGCGTGTTTCTGATCTTCGATTTCTGGAACAATTGGTTTTCTGTTTGATCTTGGGGTTATTCTGTTTGTATGTGTTTATGTGATTCGAGTTCACTGCGGTTGGATGTGAGTTTTTGTGGAATGAATGTCGAACAGTTGGTTACTCTAGTTATTATTTTGGGTATTTGATTGTTGTTGGAGTGTTTATTTTCTTTTTGTTATTGGAAATGTATTGGAATCGTAATGATTGAGGGCTGGGGTTTGATTGTGTTATTGTGCAGGTACTCTACTGGCTGTCTGGCCTTACTTGTTCGGATGAGAATTTTATAATTAAAGCAGGGGCTCAACGCACTGCTTCCAGTGAAGGTGTTGCTTTAATTGCACCTGATACATCTCCAAGTAAGAACAACTTTGGAACTCGTTTTCAAGTATTGATTATGTTGTTGGGTACAATTTTGATTGGAAAGAACGGAATTTTGTGTCCTTGTGCTCTCAACTTAACGACTTTGAACTCACTTGGATTCTGCTGATAATTCTTTCATGCGAAGTGAAAATTGACAAATTTTGCATTTTAAGATGTGTTTTTGATAATATCAAGTTGACCCAGCAGGGTTATGTGGTTTGAATTTTTCTTTTGGGAATGTAAGGTAGTTATTAGCTTCAATGAACTATTAGTTGTAAGGTAGTTATTAGCTTCAATGAACTATTAGTTGGAAGGCCATGAAAGAATCTGCCATGGTAATAAACAACTGCCATAATTTATGTGATAAAGCAAAATCTTTTGCTTGAAGTGGATGAGATGTCTCACCACGTTTATAAGATGGAGCCTTCATTTCTTTTTCTTCTTCTCAAGCATATTTGTGTCATATTACTACTCATTTGTCTTCTTTATAGAAATTTTTATGAGGAACAATATTCAAAACTTGGTAATACAAAGTGAAGGAAAATTTCCTGTAGAAATCCCTTTTTCCCCTTTCAACTTAGATTCATTGGTCTGGCAAATGTGTTTAATTTTTACTGTGCTTGATTTGTTAATATGAAACTGATCTTATTTCTAACAATTTTTCAATATGGAAGCGCGGGTACTTTCTTTTGATGAATTGTACCTGGATCTTATGTCTATATTTTTTTGGCTCATTCTTTTGATAGGAGGCCTGAATGTGGAAGGAGAGGCAGACAGTTGGGATTTTGGTGTTGGTATGTTACTTCTGACTGTCATATTGCAGTTAAACAGAATAACTTTGACATAATATTTTGTTACTCTTCAAATTGAACCAATTAAGAACTGGCCCTTACTATTATGAATATTTTCTCGTGTATGGTTGGTTTGGCTTTCATTTGACTTTTTAACTTCATAACTTTATTTAACGAGGTTTTTCTTATGGAGCTAAGTGTATGTGTAGTCCTATTTTGAGTCCTACCGTCAATGTATTTTACATCTTGTTTATGGCAGTTTAGTTTCTAAAAAAAAAATGCATTATTGTTTCAACATACAAAGTTATGAATTTAGTTTCATGTTTTCCTTCTCATTTTCTTGTTTCTTAAAAAGGAGCTGGATTTTATCTCAATGCTACACAAGAGAAATGGAAAAACTGGCGTATGTATGATTATGTTGTCAAGGAGCTACCTAAACTTCTGAGTGAGAACTTCCCACAGCTTAATACTTCACGGGCATCTATATTTGGTCATTCTATGGGTGGGCATGGGGCTCTAACAATCTACCTGAAAAACTTAGACAAATATAAGGTATTTGATGATCACCTCTTATTTACTTTTCTGTTTAATATTCAGAAAGATATAAATTACATTTACCATTATAATTACTAAGGGCATTTTCGTTCGGAGAAAAAGGTTACTTGCTTGACAGGATTATATATGCCCTCATCACCCTTAAACACTCCAGAAAAAGAGAGGAAAAAAAAAAAAGGAAAATTATTTCAAATGATAAAATTGTTAAAAATATTTACAAAATTTAGCAAAATTTTAGAACTATCAATGATAGATGTTGATAGACACTGATAGAATTGATAGTTCTAAAATTTTGCTGTATCTTATAAATATTTTGGTTCATTTTTCTATATTTAAAAACAGCTAAAAAAAAATTTAGGGATCACTGTCTATAATTTGTTGCTTCCATCTGATTACTAAATTGTTGTTTTTATTACGGCTATTTTCAAATATTTAAATGAGTTAACTTATTAATAAATAGAGCTAAATGTCACTGTCTATCATCTATAGTGATAGACACGGAAAGCCATCTATCACTGATAATTTTGCTATATGTGAAAATATTTTCAGTAGTTTTATCATTTAAAATTATCCTTTTTATTATCTTGTATTTAGTTATTTTTCTCCCATAAAATTAAATTTTTCTACTTAACTTTTCAGTCAGTATCTGCCTTTTCACCCATTGCCAATCCTATAAACTGTCCCTGGGGCCAGAAGGCATTCACAAATTATCTAGGGAGCAACAAAGCTGACTGGGAGGTTAGTTTTCATGAGATTTTTAGCAATTTTTCACAATCTAATGTTAGGATAGAATTTTTTTTAATTAATGAAATAACTGCAGGAATACGATGCTACTCATTTAATCTCAAAGTTCCATGATGTGTCGGCTACCATTCTAATTGATCAGGTAATGCTTTTTTGTTCATTCAACTTTCACAGGGAATATTGTTTCTTCACGTCAATGGCATTGTCGATATAGAAAACTAAAAGCCTATCATTTGTACCTTTCTGCGTTAAATTAAAAATCTTCTGAAATTTCAATTTGTTTTTGTTCTTGAACTCTTAATACATTTTTCTTTTCTTTTCTTTTCTTTTTATCTTAACTTTTTGAATTTCACACCTCTTAATCACCTTATAAGTTTAGTCTTGTCATACAAGTTATAGGCTAAATTGCAAAAAGTTGTCCTGAAATTTGTATTTTGCTCCAAAAATTCCCCTATTCTTTTGAAGATACAATAGTATCCTAGACCTTTCATAAACGTTTCAAAATTACCTTTGAAGTAAAAATCCAGTTAAACTTTAAATGAATATTGGGGTGCCTGTGACTTGAAAAGGAAACTGGGACTCGAACACCGTCATACTATTTCAAGTTACTACCATACTTATTATAGTTACTAGAGAGCTAACTAAGCTTGGTGAACCGAGTCTTTTGCGCACATTGAATTAACACGATGAGACTTTACTATTTAACTTCCCTACTTTACCCTCCTTGTCGATAGATTCATGAAAGGCTGATTTTACCCTTTTTCTGTTTAACACAAATAGGGGGAGGATGATGAATTCTTACATGGACAGTTGCTGCCACACAAGTTTGAAGAGGCATGCAGGGCTGTGAACGCTCCTCTCCTCTTAAGGCTACAACCAGGTTACAATCATTCTTACTTTTTCATTGCTACCTTCATTGAAGATCACATACGTCACCACTCTCAAGCTCTTAGGCTTCCGTAAAACCTTGTGCTGCTTATGATCTGCTGTCTCTTATCTAATTTCTATCCTTTGAGAAGTTAAGAAAGGCATGATGACAATGTAGTTTTGGTGAATATGATGTTATTTGCGGTATGTGTACTGGATCTCTGTAATGTGAAAGTGAAAACTTGTCCTTTGGCGGGTGAACCTTTTGTTATTTGGTTCCTTGCTAGAGTGGTTATAATATTAATAGAGTTGTTTTTCGCCTAATAATGTTGAGAAAATTGTTAAAAATAGCACGTTTAAGTCTTTTTGAAAACCCGGAAGAATAGTTTTTTCTCGGTCTATCTCGGACAAAACCAACCATTGAGATTTAGTTAAAATCAATTTATTCTAACTTTTGTTTTAGACTTTCTCGGTACATCTTGCCTATTATATATAATTTTCCCAAATCTTATACCAAATCATATATCCTTTCAAAATTTCGCCATAATGGGTTTTTAATATCAAAATATATTTTTCAAATTGATTCAACATTTTAAAATTCTTGGAAATATCAAATTTTGTGAAAAATTGGGTAAGATTTGGGATTATATATATATAAATAAAATCTTTGTATTAATCTTACTCCAGATTCTACCGAGAAAGTTCAAATATAAAAATTTTGATTTTAATTATGTCCGAGATTTCATCTAGAAAGTCCAAATATATAGAATATTGATGATATTTTGTTTGGGATCGAAATCCACATAATCTTTTCAAACTATATGTGGTCTCCAAATCTTATACCACCTTTTACATCTCGAATTTGCAATATTTCTCAAATTTTATATAAAATTTTACAAATCTTACCTCAAATTTATATTTACATAAATTTCTAAATTGATTTACTGATTATCTAGATAATTTATCGATTATCTTTTCAAATTTTTTCAAATTGTGTAATATTTAGTTGTGTGATTTTTTAATTTTTGGAAAGATTTGAGAAGATTATACAACATTTGGATTTGTTTTTACTCATATCATTCTGGTTATATGTACCAAGAAGACCTAAAACAATCAATAAGTCAATCTAGTTAAATGTACCAACAAGGCCTAAAACAATCAATAAGTTAGAAAAAGTTATTTTTTAATTAAATCTCAGTGGCTGATTTCGTTCAAGATGAACTGAGAAAAACATTGATGCAAATTTTCAAAAAGCGGGTTAGTTTCATAAGGTGAAAACTTAAATATGCTATTTTTTTAAAATTTTCATAATATTAGCATTCTTTATTCTTCATTCTTCTTAGTCTTAGGTTTTTGAGAAATTTTGTGAGTTTAGTCGATTATATACTTTATTCATTAATCATGGTTCAAAAGTTTTGTTGTAAAGTCATTTTGGAAGAGTAGAATTATGTTGCTAGGACAAATTATCATTTAGTAATCATTTGGGTTTTGAAAATTAAACCTATAAACACTCTTACCTCTAAATTTCTTGCTTTGTTATTTATTTTTTAATGTTTTCAAAGACTAAGCCAAATTTTGAAAACTAAAAAAAAATCAAAAAGTTATTTTTATTTTTGAAATGTGACTAATTATTCAATTCTTATACCAAAGAAAGATTCAAATTATTGTAAGAAATTAAAAGAGAATAGACTTTATTTTTAAAAAATAAAATGGTTACCAAGCAAGTTGTAGTCATTATATTTTGAATTTAGATTTTTCTAGTCATAACTTTGATATTCGTGATTGTACAGTTTAGTTTGTTTGGATATATATATATATATATCATATTTTGAGACAAATATGTTCAATTTCATGAGGTTTGGTTCAACATTTTCTTTCTTACAACAAATTACTTTTAATATTCAACTTTTAAAAAGTATATATGAATAAATTTTATCGTGAAATTTCAAACAGAAAATAGAATGTTACAGACTACTTTTAAAAAGCATATTATAGAATAATGTACTTGTGAGTATGTTGACTTAAAAAATAAATATGGATGATTATTATTTTAATATTCGATTATTTGATTTCTATCTCTACGATTGTTGAATAAAAAATAATAATATAATATTGTTAAAGAAAAAGTTGTTGATAAATGCATGGTTCCTTCTCAAAGGGTTTTATATTAATTTTTTTTTTTTTTTTTGTAAGGGTGCAAATATAAAGTCAAAAGTTATAGTGTCTTTTTTTTTTTAGCTACTAAAGTTATTGAACTTAGGGGTGTGCACGGTTTGGTTCGGTCCGATTTTGGGTCAAATCATGAACTGAATCAAAGTCCACGGTTCTCAAGTAAATAGAACCGTGAAAACCGATTTCCATCAATTTTAGTTCCTGAACCGAACCATGGAATCCGATTTCCATCAGTTTTAGTTCTTGAACCAAACCAACCTGAATCGATTTAGGTTGGTTCGATTCGGTTTATAACCGATGGTTTTTTTTTTAATTAGACAAAAAGATTGAGCTTATGGGCTTATGCTATGGGTTAGGCTTATGGACTGATCAGTATTACTTAATATTTGGTAATACTTTTACTTAATATAATATTTAATAAATATTTTTTATATTAAAAATATTAATATATAAGGTCGGTTCGTTCGGTTTTTTTCGATTTTTAAAGACAGAAAACTGTTGACCAAATCGAACGAGTCGGTTTGGCTATTTAGTGAACCAATAGTTACTTCTTTCTTTAAAAAAAAAAAACAGACCAAACCAGTCGACTCGATTTGATTCGATCCGATTCTCTAATTTTGGTCGGTTTCTGCACACTCCTACTTGAACTCATAACAATCATATCTTTAAAAGGTCTTAGTTATATTCCAAAGTTTCAACTACAATTCTACATACTCTTTGTGTATATTGATAGATTTTACGAGATGAATAGATAAATTATGGTTTTAAAAAAAATGTGGACAAAATTAAATGATAATTTAATCAATTTTTCTTAATGGGATTTTTTTTATTGTTATATTTTAAAATAAAATATATTAAATTGTAATAGTGGAATCATCTTTTGAAGAGAACTTCCCATTTCACATTTACTTAACCAAATCCTATAGTCTATTCTCTCTTTAATTGGTGCTTTCTCTCTCTCCTTCTAATCAAAGATTCTCCATTTAATATTTGTTTGTTCCATTCCATTGATGCCTCTTCTTTTATTGTTGGTTCTCTCTTTCCTTTAAATTTAAACTCTCTTCCTTTGATTGTGACCTCACACACAATTGATGAAATTCTCTTCAAGAGACAAGTTCCTTTGATATGTGTGAGAAAACTTTGTTTCTACCTTACTATAATAACAATGTTTAGAAAATAAATTTGGAAAGGTACAAGTTCTTGAGAAAAATAGGTTTAAAACTCAACTATATCTTTTAAGAAAATATATAGTTTTAACTCAAGCATCAAATCCTTTTATAAGCCATGTTACTCTATTTTGTCTTAGTTACTTTTGTCACTTACATGTTTAGGCTTCAATTACTCATTATTTGTCTTGATAGACAACATCATTTTGTAAACGACATTACAAGCTAAACTATGTAGAACGAAAATTGAAGTTCATGAAGTAGTTATAGCTTGTTTTCAAGTTTAAAGACTAAATAAATACGACCATCTAAATTCAATTAGTTGATGTTTGTCTCAATAGACACATCATTTCATGAACGGCATTACAAGCTAAATTACATAGAACTATTAATACATAATGGGCATTTGGCGCATAGGTTTGGAATGTTAAGCCTGGAGGATTAGGTTGGGAGGTTTAGGTAGACTGGGTTTAAAAAAACTGTGTTTGGAGTGCAGCTTTTGGAGCCGGTGTTTGGAGCACAGACTTGAGTAGCCTGGGAATGAAGTAAAGATTTATAAATCTTTAGTTTGTGAAATATTTTCTTGTATTTAATCACTGGTTAGATTTTAGATTAGTTTAAATTTGTCACCTTAATTGTTTTAGTATAGTTAAGTTTAAAATAAACCAAAAATTTGAAAATGGTCAAATTTTTTACCATAATACACAAGCATAAAATTGAAATAAAGTAGTATTTTAATATTAAATTCAATTATTGAAAAACTATACTTTTTTATCAAATTATTTGAGGAATAAAAATCATACATTTTGAGTTTTAATTTTTATTTGGTCGCTAAGTTGTTTTAAACATTTTAAACTTTTGCATTTAGAAAATGATTTTAAGTCTTTGAGCTAGTTAAATTAACCAATAGAAAAAAAAATGAAAATTGTTATTAAATTAAATTAGGGTTTTCAACACATCTAGCCTAAATAAATATACCTATACAATTGCAGTTTAATAGCGTGTTTAGAATGACTTAGAAAAAAATATCTTTCAAAATTTCATTTTTATTTAAACACTTTTGGTAAAAGAACTCATTAAAAAAATACACATGTATTTCCAAAGGTGGCAGTTGGAGGTTGCGTTACAAAGTTGGTGGCCGAAATTTCGCCAATATGGGGAGAAGGAGGTTGCCAAAAGTTGGCCGATGGTAGACAAAGTTAGTCAGTGGCAACTAGAGGTTAGCCAACAATGGTCACCGAGGTGGCGACCTGAGTTGGGCTAGCGGGGGTCGCCAAGGTGGCAGCCGGAGTCGGGCCAGCAGTGGTCGTCGAGGTGGCGGCCGAAGTTGGTCAGCAGTATTTGCTGGAGGATGGCGGCTAGAGTTGGCCGGCGGTAGTCGTCAAAGGTGGTGTCTGGTAGTTAGTTGACGTACATCGTTAGTTGACATATTTCCTAGATTAAATTAGGAAAAAAATAAGTAACCCTTAAGTTTGAATAATGTTTACTATTCAAACCCTTGAAAATATGATGTAGGAAGCCATGACTTCTTAAATCCATGCTCAAACAAGGGTTGGGCTCAAAAATGTCTAATTCATCCAATCCCAACCCTTGAAACAAACCTCTCATAAATTTAACATGCATAAAACTTCATTAAATGCAACGACTAACCTTCTTGCAACGACTAACCTACTAATAAAGAGATGCTTAAATAGTGATAACTTTTCATTAATATGAATCAAATCATTCATCCTAAATTTTTTATACTTATTTAAGAATTGTGTGATTATTTTTCTATCTACTTTGGTAAGATTTCGGGAAAAAAAAAAAAAAAAAAGCATAGTTTTATTTTGGTGATTCAGATTTTAACTAAAATCAAAGTGAAAATAGACATATCACTAATGGAGTCTTAGATTAATTCACTAAATTTATATTCATACAATCATTATTTTGAAATTTTGATCGATGGAACTACCAAAGTTTAAAGATATCAATTGATTTGATTCCTATAACAATTTGTTCAACTAGGATTCTCTCTACACAACACCAGTCGCCATAGCTAGAAGTCCTCTTCTCAGATCTGAACGAGATGAAACAATTTCCTCATTCATACCAGATTCCTCGTTCGATCAAACAAGATGAGGGATGCTTGGAGGAACAACTTCCTCATCGTCTTGGCAAGAAAAGACGTTCCTGATCTTGAATTTCACTACTTGACAGTCGGTGACAATGTGGAGTAAAAGACAGTTCAGAGGAGAAAAGAGAATCTTAGTCTATATATACTTCTTCCAAGTTAAATACGAAAAATTAAACCGTTAAGTCATCCTATCGTTAGTCAACTAACATTCAAATAAGTTTATCATTTTGAAACTTCAAAAAAGACTAAACATGTCCTTTTTCAAATCCTAAAAACTAAATAGACACCAACTTCATACTTCATATTCCCTTCATTCTTACTTTTATCTTATTCAGCTTTCTTTCCCTCTGTTCTTACAAGTCTCACCTTACAATTTCATCAGCAGTAGCAGCAGTAATAATTATTATTATTCTTATTCTTATTATATTATTATTATTTAAGGGGAAGGGGAGGAAAGAAGAAGAAAAAGAGGAAAGGTTGTAGGTTGTTACCAGACAGGCTGAATAAAAAGAACATAAAAATAACTACAGAGAAAAAAGATAAACAAGAAATGCTGAAAACATTAACATACAGAAGATAAAACCCTGATGAAGATGAAGATTTCTCCTTTCTTTTTTTTTCTTTTCTTTTTTCACCAAATACTAGTTTTGGAAACTTAGTATATAGCACAAGAACATAGCTTCTTCTCAGGAAGCCAAAAAATATATTATATATATCTATACAAATATCGATATAATTACAGACGAATTTCCCACCAAAAAGAAAGAAAAATAATGTTACAGAGAATTTAAGTTACCTTCAAATGGTAATGTGACGGCGCCAAGCTTCATATGAATATATATAAGCTCTCACAATGCTTTCTCCCATTTGATTTGTTGAGCTCCTCCACTGGCTAGCAGAAAACCAACGTACACCATAACAAATTAGAGAACAGACGTAGATGGGAAGGAACCAGAGTAGGGGCCAGGCCATGACACGAGCGTGAGGGATGAAGTCTACCATCAGCTTCGATGCCATACGTCATTGATCAATCTGATCAAATTCCGCAACCGAAGTTCGGTGGCTTTGCAGGATGGCAATATTATTGTCTGCACTGGATCCATCTTGCAACTGATGCTATTGTGGATATTGAGTCTGCTCTAATATTCCCATGTTTGTGGAGGTAGTTGCTGGTACAAGGTTTTCATTTACACTCTTGGTCGGTCGCTTTGGTCTCTTTGGTTTCTGAGCTTGAGGTTCGAGATTTTGCTGGGAGTCGTCCAAGTCAAACTCGAACACTGGGCTCGTTCCATTTATCTTTTGTAAACTTCGCGCTTTTGATGAATTTTGCTTTTCAGAACCACCTTTTCTCTGCAAAAAGACAATACAATGAATATAGTTATAAATAGGCAAACAAATCAGCTTTTTTTCCCTGCAAGCAAACAATGATAATAGGCATATTTTATTGAAAACAACACCGCTTGTTAAAAATAGTCAGATATATCTATAAACAATAATAATGAACTCTGATGAAATGCAACAAGTCTGCATCTACACCCACGAACATAGCTCCCTTCACTATTTGTTTGATAAATATGGTATCAAGAGCTTCATTCCTAAAATAATGCTTACGATCCATCCTCACTAATCTCTAGGGAGGCTTCACCTATCCTATACTAATCCAGGAAGACGATAAGAATTTGAAGTTACTAAGTTTTACTCAGGTACAACCTAGGCGTTTAAAATGCATCTCCAAACATCTCAAATCCTTACCAGTCCTTACCACTAGTCTAGAGGATCTCTGTTAACTGACAATTCTTATAAACAATTTATGAAGATATGCCAAATATATTTTGAGCGCTAGTCTCTTTTAATCAATGAAAAGTCTTATTTCCTTTTCACATACAAACATATCTAAAGAACATAATATGTGGTAGAACATAATATGTGGTAGGGTCAGATGGGTTGTTCCCTGAGACTAGTCGAGGTGCACATGAGCTATCCGGACATTCACGAAAATCAAAAAGAAAAAAATTATATAATCCATAAAGGAAATAAAGCGTTCAAAACTGTGGGTCAATGGTCTCACTCCGATGTCCTCAAGAACTCTTAGTGGGTTTCACTTTCATGTTCATATACAGGAGGATCAGTCAGAAAACGATCGTGGATTCTTAGGTTTGAAAATATAAAAACAGGAGAGAGAGATAGAATCCTGGAACAATAAAAATGCGACACACCTTTGCCAAAATTCCATAACAATATTCAAACTGTTTGACTAATAATACTAATAAACAGCCGGTTTTACATAAGCAAAAGTTATATCAAATCATCAACTAATAATACATCAAATCATCAACTAATAGAGGTATTGACTAACATAACAAATGAGTGTTATAACTTCTACATCACTGTTCTTGTAAACTACCAAATTTGGAATATCAAGAATTTTCTGAAATAACAGACGGAGAAAGTTCAGTACCTTTTTACTGTTGGATTTACTCTTTTCCGGATCAGGAGATGGATCATATTCATTACCCCTGGATTCAGGGTTCATTAAATCCTCCAATGATGCGTCACCCTCAGCATCGACTCTTATACCCTTTGCTTGTTTTTTCTTTTGTCTATCCTTTGCCTGGCACCAAACAGATTTTAGGGAATTGTCGATGGAAAAATATACAAATACAGAAATCTTGTTGCAAGATAAGAAAATGAAACAAATAAATAAATCAGACCCACCACAATAGGAATTTCTCGTAATTTTTGCTCCAACTGGGCATCATCCAGGAGTAAAGATACGACATCCTCAGGAGCTAAGATGTCTCCTTGAACATGGCCACCAGTCATGACAAGCTGCTGAACAGTGTTTTTCTGACTCGCTCTCTGAAGAATCTTCTCTTCAACCGTCTCTTTACATATCAGTCTGTACACAGTGACCTACAAAGAAAATGCAAGTAGAAAAGGTTTAATGACCAAATAATAAAAGGGAATGAGGAAGGGAAAAAAGAAGAGAGATAGTAAACAACTCACAAGCACATCAAATTTACTTAGAGACCCAAGAAATGATATTACCGTTATTACAGTCCCTAAACTACCATATTTTTTAATTTGGTCACATATCTTCAATTTAAGGTCAAACTAGTCCAACTACAAACTCTACAAGTAAGAAATGACGATCAGTATCAATCAACATAGTCCTAGTACAATTTATAATTTGAAAGAAAAATTAAATAATTCAAAACTCATCTAACAGGAGGACTAACAGGAGTACGCAAGTCCGATTTCAATTAAAACAGGTTTTTCCCAAAACTTCCAGCAGCTATTCTCCCCTTAAATCTCAAATTCCTTGATGAAAGGAAAACTAACATCTTTTGTCTGTCCCAGCCGGTGAGCTCTGTCCATGGCCTGCAAATCCAGGGTTGGATTCCAATCACTTTCATAAAAGATGACTGTATCAGCAGCTGTCAAGTTAATGCCAAGTCCACCAGCTCTTGTGCTCAACAAGAATACGAAAATATCATTCCTACAGATATAACACGATCGCATTACAAAAATAAATAAATAATAAGGAAGATGCTAAGATCCAGGAAGCGACCAAAAGTAAGCAACAAATTGATTTGATAGTAGAAAATGATGTAATAAACTTCATTATGATGTCAAGAAAGTCCATACCGAAGTTGGAAGTCCCTGACCATATCTCGACGATCCATTATAGTGGAGGATCCATCAAGTCTAAGGTATCTATACTTTCGATAATTCATGTAATCCTGCAGGGACATGGTATAATTGTAAAAGCAAGCAAATGAACTCCAGAAAGTAGAAACCTTGTTAAACGATAAGGTCATGGTGCTTATAAAAGGTAGTTTCTTGTTTTAAAATTTTAATTAGCCAAGATACGTTTGCAACTCAACATAAAGGAACGGAAAATGTTTGAAGTTCAAGGGCCATGACTACAACCTTTAAAAAAAATACAAGGAATTTGGACCCAACACAAAAGGAACGAAAATGTTTAAAGTTCATGGGCCATGACTACACTTTTAAAAAAAAGTACAAGGAATTTGGACCCACTATCATGCAATGCTCAAAAATCCTATTCTTCTTTTTCTTTTCCCTTTTTTTTTCTCTCTTTTCCTCAGAAGTGTGAAATAAAGGAGGAACCAAGCTATAAGAAGTCTCAATCTCAAATTTAATTAAATAATTTTGATATTTTACTTTCATAGCAACAAAGGAAACCATAAAGCCCAGAGCAGCATGGATGAAGAATGAGTACCTCGAGAATATTCAACATTTTTGTCATTTGTGCAAACAGAAGCACACGATGATTTTCAGCCCGTAAGCGTTTCAGTAATATATCTAGTGTTTGTAGCTTCCCGGAGTCCTATATAAAATTCATTATAGAACCATACGTAAAAATATAAATAATTAAATACTCCTTGAAGGATAAAGTAAAGTGAGAAGAGAAAGAAACACCAACCGTGAGCAACTTTGCTGGATCAAAACTTTGCATTGGAGGACAAGACCCAAAAATACTGTACGTCAACTGAAGAGCAGGCTGGGAAACTGGTATTTCAGCATCAATCTCTTGAATCAAAGGGTGGGGTCCATTTGGCTTTCTTGGTCCATTAAATTCAGATGTGCGTGCAAAGCCAATAAATAATCTCTTCACCCAAGGATCGTGCAATTGTTCAACCATTTGGTAAGCAAAATTTCGATCTGAGCAGTGCGTACCTATCTGCAAAATAGATGCAACGACTGAGCATTTAACAAGTACCTCAAATGATAAAGACAAATGAGACCTGTCAAAGCAAAAGCTTCTAGTTTCTTAAAAAAATAAAAATAGCAAACTGATTTTGAAAACAATATATATGTACCGGTGGAGCTCTAGTTCTTGGAATAAACGTGTATGCCGAGTGAATAAGCCCAACATTCGACTGAAGCCTCTCCTGTTGAGGAATGACTAAAGCCTCAAAAGGAGCATCACCAGGCCCTGTTGCAAGTTTTCTCCTGAGTAAGTTAGCCTGAGATATGGAAGGCATCAACAACATTCTTGTAACAGCACGCAGTTTTCCCTGCTCAAGAGAACCATTTTCTGGATCATCAATAGATTCCATAACAAAGTCTACGATTCCATCCAGAAATTGTCGGTCCCATCTCATTATGGAAAAAAGTAGCTGTTCTAGACAAGAACCATTGGCCAAAAATGTAACTTCTGCGGGAGATAGATCCATCAAATGGGTGAAACCAAAAGTGCCACTTCGACGATAAGAATGATGTAAACTGTCTCCTTGCATGAATATGGATCGATAAACATTTTCCGAAGAAAATATGTTAAAATGTTTCGGAAGAAATCCTCCACCAATGCCATGTGCAACTGCAAATGATTTTGAACATCGAAGAACCTCTCTGTGTACTAATTTTGGTAACTATAAATCAAACAATCAGATTAAAACAAATATTAGTCATTCCTCTGGAGAACCAAGGGAGTAAATTAGAAAACTGACCAAAAATTTACATGCTGACTTATTATGCAGATATAGAATCCCTCAAGATGGCAGATTTCCAATGGGTGGAAAATACACACACAAAAAGAAAAAGAAAAATGGAAGGTATATGCTTCAAAGAATCCAGAAGTCATACAGTCACTTGTAGCTTCTAAAATTGAGACCTATAGTGTCTTTTTTTCCCTTAACGAAAATAACTTCATTTGGGGAGGAAAAAAAAGAGAGAGAGAGAGAGAATGAGAGAAAGGATACAACGGCATATAACGAATCCCACAGAAAAGGAGAACCCTACTAAAGAAAGGGATCCAGCTATACAAGATAGTATCTATTGAATAGTTACAAAAGGTCTTCAAAGTCGAAGTCTAGCGGGAAACATGGAATAGTCAAATTTAAAAGTCACTAACAATCCTTTTTTTCTTTGAAAAGAAGTTATTGACAATCAATTACCAATCATCAATAAATTATTTCAATCATAGACTTTAAAATATTTACATATAAGTTCAAAATTAGTGCAATAAGTTTAAAATACAATTATTCAACAAAACAAGATTCGGGGGGATACACTTTTTAGATATTTTAAATGCGAAAATTTTACAGTTTTTTTTTTAGAAGTCAGCTTTCATTGAGAAAAAATTAGAAGCATCCATGAGGGCAATGCAAAAGAAAAACCCAGAATGAAAGAAGCAAAAATAGAAAACAAAAGTAAATTATAAGTCCTTCCAAGTCCTTTGTTCTTCAGCTTTTCTTGGCTCTTGCTTCCTTCCATTCTTTTGCTCAGAACTCAACATTCATGGTTTTTTTTTATTACAGGCTTTATCTTTTTTTTAATTGTTTTTTTCTTAGTAGAGCATATAGTTTAGCATTGCCCTCTTTTCATTATTTCAATAATTTTTTCTCATTTCTTGTCATAGAATAAAAAAAAAAGTAAATTGCAAGTCAAAATAAAATTGCATATGATAATTTAGAACACCATTTCATAATTGTAATGACAAAAAGTAACTTAACGCCATTTCATTATTACTAGCAATGTCTGGGTGTAAAAGCACATTTTTTATAATTTTTAGTTGTTGAGGATTCCACATTGGAAAAAACAAGGGACCTCGTAATGTTTACAAAATACATGGGCTACTCCTCTCGTTGTCAATTGGTTTTGAGATGTAACTCCATGTTATCTAATATGGTATCATAGCCCATGCCCATGAAGCCCAAATGGGCATCCAGTCCAAAGAAAAACTAGAATCCAATCCAAAAATGGTGAACCCAAAGAAGCACTATCTTGAGGGGCATGTGGAAAAATCAAGCACAATATTTATAAGACTATGGGCTACTCCTATCATTGCCAATTGATTTAGAGTTGGAAACCTATGCTAACTAATTGTAGTTTATCTACATTTTTTACCAATTGGAGAAATTTTTGTTAACTCCTTTGGTTTGAGCTTTGCCCTTCTTAAGTAATTTTCATACATCAATAAATTTGTTTCCAAAATAAATAAAGCTTGTGAATAACACCCAGCGATAAACTACTTATTAATCTTTTGGGCCCACGAGCAAAATGCAAATACACATGAAATTCGTAAAATCATAGCAAAGCTGTTATGGGATGAGGGTTACCCTCAAGTCACCAAAGTCAACAATTGATAAGATGGGTGTGGACGTAACTCTATTTTCTTCTGTAAATGAACATGCATTATATTAACTAGTAAGGAATAGAGGCAAAAGTGGAATTACCTTAAACTCAATGAGATTGTGACCTCCTGAGTAGTGAACGTCCTCAAGTTCCCCAAAAGGAGGGGGCAAAAGGGGATTCGGAATGTCTGCAAAGTATAGGTATGTGCTTCCCTCATTCCTTTCGAACAACTCTGGGTGATTGCACACCTACACATATACACAGTTAAAATACTTCTCCAATTGTTGTTATAAAAAAAGGTATTTCGTGTGTTTATCTATGTCGAGAGAGATCAAATACCTTTCTCAGCTGAATGACAATGTTCATAAGATTGAGAATTTTTTTCTCATTAAGATGCCTATTGCTGTCAAACAACTCAGCAAGTGATATCTTATTCTTGATAGCTTGATAAAATGCTTGCTGCCGGGAGCTTAACTTGCAATGCACTGTAATCTCTGTTTTTCTTGTTAGCTCAGAGATTACATCCTTTTTTACTCTCCGCAACATAAAAGGCTTTAATATTGAATGCTGTTTAAAAAAAAACGAGAAACCCATAAATAAGTCAACAAAGTGCATTACAACATATTGAATCTTCTATAAATCCTAACATTCAGTTTTCTACCACGATCCAAGCTCCATATACTAATTTAAATTTTTAAAAAAAAAAAAAAAAAAAAAATACTTCAGTGCATTTTGTAATGCACCAAGATGGGTGATGCCCACTCAATTGTCCAACTACAATTTGTCAACCTCTTCTTTTTTCTTATATATATATATATATATATACTGCATTGAACTTAAAGATGGGGGGCAACCCAATAAGCACCCAAGTATTACTCTATAAAATATATCAATGAAAGCTTTTTTAATAAAGATGAAAATAGACTATATGATCCAGTTCCAAACTAGATAAAGAACAATGATGTCTTGATAAGAAATGTCCTTCGTTTCAAACTTTCAAGAATAACGAATATATAAGATAGGCCACATGAAAATGAAGTTCTAATAGAAAGCAATTCTAAGGTCATTTGTTTCCTCAACAATTCCTTTTCCACCGAGGTAGATCTAGCTTTATCAAACCAAAATATGTTTTAATTTTCTTCATGAAAATTTTTGTAAGCCCATGGCATAAAACAGGGAGAAACACTTTGTCACAATGAATTCTTCGAGTAAATTACAAGGATCAAACAAAAGTGCACAGCAAGTCCCAATCTAAACAAAGAACTTGGAGTTTGTAACTTCCTATAGAAGCAATTTCATTTCATATAACAACAAAACTGAAATAATTGGTAGATTCCAAGGTTAATGAATAAGTACTCACCAAGCGGTTGAGCTGGTGCTCGTTCAAAGTACCTCCATGTTCTGCATGATTTTCGATTCTGCAGGAAAAGACTATGAATCAAATAACATTTACTTAGCATAGTTTGATTAAATCACTGTAGCTCCACAAACCAATACTGACCCTTTTGAAAACCACTCATTAAACTGTTCGTGGCTATCGAATAAAGTAGGCATGATGAAATGTAGAAGGGCCCACAACTCAGCCATATTATTCTGGACAGGCGTCCCAGTAAGCAGCAAGCGATTCCGACAATTAAAGCTTAGCAGTGTCTTCCACCTTATGCTGTCAATTTAATGAAATGAACATAACACATTACTGTAGAGCCTAAACAACGGCCATAATTATCGTGGTTCTATTAAGTAGTGTTTTTTAAGAAGGTTCTGCTGAGTAATACCTTTTTATAAGGTTCTACTGAGCAATACTATTCAGCTGTTTGTTTGCTTATTAAAATACTCGTGACCCAAGCAAGAAGATTTTATATTAACAACAGCCTACCCTATCCTTGATCAACTGCTTCTCAGTTAGATGGTGGATCACTTTTTTTTTAAAAGGAAACAAAGTTATATGATGGATCATTTACATTAGTTTCCACTGAAACATTAAAATAGGAAGGAGGGTCAATAATATACAAGACAAACCTTTCGTTATTATCATGAAGAGAGGGAAGATAAAACATCCACCCTGGGACAAGAAGATTCTATTGATTATTTTTAAAATAAAATTTTATAACAAGAAGGATTTAAACAAAGAAAATCTCTCGAATTTTCCAGAAGGATATTTATTGTGTTCACGCACATTTGCCAAGAGAATATCTTGACAAACTCATATCATTTACCAGATTTATGACACTTCTACAATAAGTTTCTGAACTACTATCTTTTCAAACCTATACTTTTCTTTGCAGACTACAGGGAAGCATCCATGAGCATCAACCACATCTAGAGTTTGCTCATAACTCTTCTTTTTTTTTTTTTTATTGATGAAAATCCGGCCTTTCATCAAAAGAAAATGAAAGAATACATGGACATGCAAAAAGAAAAGTCCACAAAAATAGGAGCCAACTATAAGAAGAAGCTCCAGCCAAGTAAAATGCGACACTACGAGTACTTATAAAAAAATGGACATGGAGGCCCAAAGAGAAACCAAAAAATCTAAAGTCCCAAGCATCCCTACATAGACAGGAAGTCAGGAAGACTAAATAAATAAATACATATGTGCACCAAGACCAACTAACAAAGTATGTATATCAGCTAAGGCCATATGCAAAGTAAAAAAGAACAAACCTAGTAGAACTTTTGATTGCTTGTGCCTCATCCAATACCATATATTGCCATTTCACACGTCGAAAATACTTTTCATCAGAAACGAGTAGCTGATAGCTGGTAATGAGAATGTGAAAACCAGCATCCCTAGAAAGAAAAGAAAAGAAAACAACTAACGTGAAAAAATAAGATGATGACAAGCATCCATGGAAGAATAAATAAAGAAAGTAACAGGCATCAATAAAAAAGATAATGACATGGTGAAATTAAATATATATATATATATTAAATTGACATCCATGGAAGAATAAACAAAGAAAGTAACAGGAACTATCTGATGGAGCCTGGCAGGGAAGATCCATTGTGCCCTTTCCTCTTCATTACAGTGTCAATAGTTATCAATTGCTTCAGTGACCTCTTATCCCATGAAGCACAGCAGTGACACGCCACTGGCATCTCATTATGTCAGTCCCCTCTTTCCATAAACCATTATCAGTTGCCACGCTCCTCTCCACCTTTGAGAGGAACAGCAAAGAAAACTTATTCAACATCACAGAAATCTTCGAAAAAGAATCTGGCTTGATAAACTTATTCAACATCACAGAAATCTTCGAAAAAGAATCTGGCTTGATATCAATGTCCAAAATTCTTGGTATCAACGTTGATGATTTGGCTTTAGTTGGCTAAATATCTGCCTTAGCTAGCCTCCCTCCTGATGGTAAGCATAAATTTCCCAGCTTTTGGACCCCCCATCATTGAGAGGATTGCATACAAGCTTCAGAACCAGAAGCATACCTTCTTGTCTACAGAGGGAAGCTTGACATGTACCCCTTTTAGCTCCTGAGAAATTTCCTAGGGGAAGGCCCCATACAAAGGGTGGCTATCATCTAGTTAGCTGGAAAAGGATTCAGCAGTCTACTCATTTTGGAGGGCTTGACATCGCAACATCAAGCAAACAAATCAAGCCATGCCATCCAAATGGATATGGAGATACCTTACCGAGAAGAATTTCATATGACAGAGCAACCTTCTCTTGTACTCCATGGTCAAACAACAAAGTAGCTAATGGAAGCAATACAGTTTAGGAAGGATTATAGAATTGGATCTGGACCACTTTTTTCCTTTTCTTTTCCTTCTAAGTTTCTGCTTTGCATGTTCAAGCTAGCTTGCGCTCCTTGACTAATCTTACATGACAATCAACTAACTCTACTATATGAGCTACTTTCTAATACACTCCTTAGTCCTTGTTGGAAATAAGGGACTTTCTAATATGCTCTTTAGTCCTTGTTGGAAATAAGGGATTTAGTTGATTGTCTATAGTTCCAGGTGTATTATAGTTATTTACTTTACCCTATTTTTCTTTCCTTTTAGTATTTAGGCTTGTTGGAGCCTGTAAATATGAATCCTCTTGTATCTCCACATTATGTAAAAATTAATAAAACGGAGACCCTCTATCATGGTTTTTTCTCCCTATTCTAGGGTTTTCCACGTAAACCTTGTGTCTCATCTTTCTCTTTTCTCTTTTAACATGGTATCAGAGTGTGGTGACGAAACTCTAGCCACCATCGGCAGAAACCAACCTATGCAAGATAACCTTAGTGCTGCACCAACACCGCTTCCACCACAGCTACCAATGGAGCCTCAGGTCACCGCCGCTGTCGTTCAGACCGCCATTGACCAGTATCTTTGATCGCTACAAATACATCCTCAACAACAGCCGATCGGGATCCCTAGTGCCGCCAACTTTATTCATAGTGTCACCGCCGCCACCTCTGGTCCTGCCACCGTTGCCTTTGGTCCCGCCACACTATTCATAAACTTCTCTCCTCTAGCAAAGTTAAACACGATTCGGGTTCTTCTCTCTGTTGCAGTAAATAAAGATTGACCTCTCCACCAACTTGATGTGAAAAATGCATTTCTAAATGGTGATTTAGAAGAAGAGGTGTATATGAGTTCTCCTCCAGGTTTTGAAGCTCAGTTTGGTCGTCAGATGTGTAAACTCAGGAAGTCCTTGTATAGTCTGAAATAGTCCCCAAGAGCTTGGTTTGAAAGGTTTACTACCTTTGTTAAGTCCCAAGGGTTCACTCAGGGACACTCTGTGACCATACATTGTTCACAAAAATGTCAGAAAATTGTTGTCCTAATCGTGTATGTGGATGATATTGTCTTGTCAGATAATATTGATGAGATCACCAAACTGAAAAAGAAGATGGCAGATGAGCTTGAAATCAAAGACCTTGGGAATCTAAAGTATTTCCTTGGAATGGAAATGGCCAGATCAAGGAAAGAAATCTTTGTCTCACAACGAAAGTACACTCTTGACTTGTTAAAGGAAACAAGTATGACTGGATGTAGACCCGTTGACACTCTTATAGAATTCAATGCTAAACTGAGAGATTCTGTTAACAAGTTCCAATTGATAAAGAGAGGTATCAGTCTAGTGGTAAAGTTAATTTACTTATCACATACCAAACCAGACATTTCCTATGTTGTCAGTGTTGTCAATCAGTTTATGCAAGCACCATATGAAGAACATATGGAAGCTGTGAATCAAATTCTAAGATATTTGAAAAACACTCCTAGTAAAGGTCTAATGTTCTGGAAAACTGACAGGAAATGCAATGAGGCCTATACCGACGGGTAGGGAGCGCCCGCCCTATCGAAAATGACGAGTGGCTCGACTGTCCGGCAAGCCAGTTCTGACTTGGCAGGATCAGTCACTGACAGAAAGTCTACCTCAAGGTACTGTACCTTTGTATGGGGTAACCTGGTAACTTGGAGAAAGAAGAAGCAAAGTGTAGTTGCTAAAAGTAGTGCAGAGTTTGAATACAGAGCTATGAGTTTGGGAATTTGTGAAGAAATCTGGTTGAAGAAAGTATTATTTGATCATCATCAAGATGGTGTCTTACCTATGAAACTCTATTGTGATAATAAAGCTGTTATAATCATCGCTAATAATCCAGTACAACATGATCGAACGAAACATGTGGAGATTGCACACTTTATAAAAGAGAAACTGGACAACGGCAGTATTTGTATTCCATATATTCCATCAAATCAACAAGTTGCAGATGTTCTCACTAAAGGGTTACTCAGGCAAAATTTTGACTCTTGCATTAGCAAGTTGGATCTGATTGATATCTACACCCCAACTTGAAGGGGAGTGTTGGAAATATGGGACTTAGTTGATTGTTTATAGTCCCGGGGATATCATAATTATTTACTTTACCCTATTTTTCTTTCCTTTTTTGTATTTAGGCTTGTTGGAGCCTTTAAATAAAAATCCTCTTGTATTTCTCACATTATGTAAAACTTAATAAAAACGAAGACTCTCTATCGTGGTTTTTTCTCCCTGTTCTAGGGTTTTTCACGTAAACCTTGTGTCTCCTCTTTCTCTCTTTTCTCTTTTAACAGTCCTTACTTTCTTTCAACCAGCAAACTATCAACGAACAAAGTGTTTGGCACCATTAGTTTTAAGAGACATCTAGAAGACAATGAGATCACGGAATGGGCTACCTTATCCTATTATTCTCCTCTTAGCAGTAACCTTTTCCAAAAGACAATTACATCTTCCCCCCAACTTCCCGTTGTTGCATGTGCAATACGGATGCTTAACCGTAGGTCCATCTGTTTGTCTCCTGCCTCTATATTTACAGATTTTCGTCCTTCATTCTAGATGCCTTTAATTGGCACAGTGCACACCGTATCGAAGTAACCCTAGAGAGTTTCTTACTACCACATTGGTGGACCACCCTACAATAGGAGAAGAAACCCTTAGGAGAGTTTCAATTGAAAGCTTTGGTCAGAGAGAAACAACTACATCATTAACTAAACCACTGACCAAGGAGTCCTCTGAAACCAATAGTCTGCAAGATGAGAATGAAAAACCGAACCAACAAACGGTTTCGGTTGGTTTAAGCAGTTTTTTCAATTTTTCAGTTTTTCTCTGCATCATTCTTAGTGGTTTATTTGGTTCTTGTCTCTTTGTAATTTGAGCTTTGCTCTTTTCACTATATCAATGAAGTTTTGTTTCCGTTCAAAAAAAAATCTCTTACATCCCTAATCCTAAGCACGTGCACGTTTCTTTTAAATCTACCAATGTTTAGAGCTAGCTTGTGCTCATCTCAATTAATCGCACCAAACAGTTATCTAATATTACATATTTGGTAGTCTAAGAAACTCGTACGACATTAAATCCTAAGTATGTAGCAACCATAGTTTGAACTCCCACCATTATTATTATTATTTTCCCTCTTTTACTTGATACAACTGCGCTTTATCAACCACTAGGTCAACCCATGGGACTTTTAGGTTATTATTATAACTTTTAGCTTAACTTGAATCATAAAAATCGGCCAACCCTTTAGTTTCATTCTTTTAAAACTACTTTTGAAAATTTACAACTTCAGATTACCTGCGATATAGATTCTTGGGGTTAATCTTTTTCCTGAGAACTGTACGCTCTGAAAGCCCACCCCAATATGGAAGAGCTTTTAAGTCAGGGCAGAAACGATTGATTTCATCCACCCAATTGTTCAAGACAGACGCAGGTGCTACAACCAAAAAAGGCCCCCATATATTTTTATCCTGATATAAGAAGGGTGATAATAGTTAAAATACAAAGAAAAAATAATACTTTAGAAACTTCGTATGATCATATTACCTCAGCCAAATGAGCCAAAAAAGCCATTGCCTGTATGGTCTTTCCAAGGCCCATTTCATCAGCTAGTATGCCATTTAAACCCTGTATATAACCACGGGACCAAAGCTTAACTTTTTTCTTTTTAAAAAGGATGAATCCATGATAATCATTTCATAAGAACTTCATACAACCTGCTCATAACAATTGACCAACCATTGGAGACCTTTCAGCTGATATTCTTTAAGGCTACCTTTAAACAACTCAGGTGTCTGAACTGTTGAAGTTACAGGCATGGTTGAGCTGCCAAATAGCAATATAGTTCCATTAACTTGACTAAAAAATGGGAACTGCCTCAAACTCCAAAATGGGAAGAAAATTTTAAAGAATAAAAAAGGAAACTTACGGATGAAGCAGATCTATATTATTAGCTCCAGCAACCTCATTTTGATCAGGTTCAGAAGCTTGACGCAGCCTTGAGCATTCATCATCAAATGCACTTGTTAACTTTTTTTGCTTCGAAACTGCATCTTGAGCAACTCTAAGTGCTTCCTTCTTCAGTTCGACCTCCTCAGGATCTTCTTCCTCAGCAGGCACACTATCTGAATCCCAAGTCCCTTCTTGGTAATTTGGTTTTTCATCTTCCAAAGGCAGAGCTTCAGAAGGATGCAAATTTGATTTGTTCTGCATAAAATGACTATAAAGCTCTGTTTGTTGTATAAGAAAATTGAGCCTCTGCTGCTGTCTCTTAGCTTCTCGAAGTTCCTGCTCTCGCCTCAAAGCTTCAGCAGCTTCTCTTTCCTCTCTTTTCCGCACTTCAGCCTAAAGAATGAATGGAGAGAACTAAAGCATGAAATAAACATCTTTAAATGATAGAAAAGACTAGAGAAAAATATTTGTTCTCTTACAAATAAAAGAGAAGGGTTAGCTTTGAGACAGATTTTCTGTTTTCAGTATAACAGTTTTTCATTCTTACATTTTCACATTGCTGTTTGGAGGTTAAAACAAGATACATAATTTTATTGGATCAGAGCAACCAAATCACTGCCAAAAATTAGCAGCAGCCTGCAAAACTCAGCCTGATCTTGTGACTGAAACAGATTTGGACCATTCAAAAAATAAGTCCTTCCTATATTGAATGAATGCAGGGCAAAGCAAGCCAGGGAACGCAATTGTGTTTGGATGGTGGAGTATTTGGCATATTGCCAACCTACTAAAATTAAAATTAGAATTTTTCCTTAAAACTTTTACCTTGTACCCACCCATATTTTCTTAAAACACAAAGCATGCCAAATGTGAGATGGTCCTCAGAAGTAACACATTGGTCTAAAATGGAAGCATATGTTTAAATGAGATGATATAGATAATCTTTTTAATTGTATAATAAATAAATAAGTCTACGAGATTGTTGGCATAGGCATTACGTTGATTATCATCCATAGGGATTACGTCGATTATCATCCCTTATGTTAGGAAAAAGAAATTGAGGCCATGTAGAAAGGTCTGAAGAACAAGCATCAACACCAAAACATGTGTCTTACAAGATTGGCTCAACTCATACCAACTCACGAAGCATGCATAGAAACACATTTTAAAACCCTACTTACAACCAAAACAAAATAAATACTTCATAAAGTAGAAAAGTAGAATACCATCTCTTTATCAATTCGCTTCCAAAATAGCAACATGTCTCTAGCTAATTTCCGTGTTCGAATTGCAGCACCTCTCATCATTTTAAGAGATCTGCTGACCTTCAATTTGACCTGTTAAAGATAAAGACACCATGTTCAAGAAGCCACACTAAAACATTCCAGAAAAAATACATAATTAGATGCTAAAGTTTAGCCAAATTTCCGAACACTAATAAGAAATAGATAATACATGCCTCCCTTTGGCAAGTTTCTGAGAACCTCTTGGCATCAATTAGCTGCTTCCGATGAAAGGCGGTGAAGTTCCGATGATGTTTTGGCAAGTCTCTCCTAACAATGTTGACCCAGATTTTCCCAATCTTCTCCATTTCCTCTCTCTCTATGACAGAAGGGTCTTTCTTTATTTTTTGTTTCTTGGGCAGGCTTCGTTCAATAATCTGCAGCAAAAAATAAATTAAAGGAACATCCAGTCCTTCCCAAATATGAAAAACAAATAACCCAAATAAAAACAAGGCAAAAACTGAGAACATAATATATAACAGATTAAGAACCTCATAAGTGTCTCCCTTCTCCAAAACCTTCACATAATATATCTGTAGCACACCACCCTCAGATAAAATAGCTCGCTTTATTCTTCCAGCAGCCCCCTCTGGGATGGATGAATTCAGCCCAATGTCAGATACTTTGAGACTGAATTTCTGTGACGAATTTGAAAATGCCAAGGCATCTAATCTTGCCTGAAGCGATTCATACTGGGGCTGAGGGTCCCCCATCCCTGCCTGGCTACGGAGTCCAAACCTTTTGTCATCAGCAATCATCGACGCTAGGGACCCCAAATCCAATGTACCCTCTAAGTAAACTTCCTCTACTTGGATGTCAGAGAAGCTTGGCAAGTTCAGTGAAGCAGCCAGCTTATCATAAGTTGGGGGAATTTTGAAAGTGATGCCATCCCCAATATCCAAATATGCAGGCTCATATATTACTCTGCAAAAGCAGAAAGATCATAGAATGATGTCCTCATGTCCACGACTACAAGATTTCTCACACTTAAGATAATCATGTAAAGAAGAAAACCTGTCAGGCGTACGCAGCAGAGCAAAATCTGCCTCATGATGACTTCCTGGTCTGTGAGGATTATAATCGTTAATACAATCATTTGCAGTTTCCCCTTCAAGAAACCCTCCATGTTGCTCACTCCCCGACCTCCTAGCTCTTGAACTTGAGTTACCCTTAGACGCTGAATTCCCCCTGCGTGTAGGCATGGGAGATGAGGAGTCTTTAGACCTTCGTTTATACTTCTTAATGTGTTCTCCAAGCATTTGTCGATACCGCTCTTCAGTAACGTGCGTCCCGTAGTAATCATCCACACTGTCGTCCTCCTCACTATTCAGCGACTGCCTTCTTTTCCTCGCCAAGCTCAACTCTCTCTTAGTCATGGTACCATTACCATGTTTTGCAATTGTTCTACCTGATACACATCCACCATCATTACGCATTGCCTCAAAATCTATATTTATAACCATAATCTTCAAATTCAGTTAAGTTCGCAAGGCACAAATCAGATATCACATAGTCAATCACAGAAACATGTACCTGGGCTACCTCTGCTCTCATCCTGACTGCTATTCGCATAATAATCAAAATCATCCTCCGGTTGCGGAAGTTGAAAGTTCAGCAAGGGCTGCAGCAGAACCCAAGATTCTCAAAAGGAAACTAGAAATTGTAGAACAGCAGTACCTCATTCGACTAAAACCCACATTCAAAACCAAGAAAATGAAGTAACTAAACCAACAGAACACGAAATTCAAACACAACACCCCAAAAACTCAAGAATTAAAAATCTAAAGAAAGAAAAGCCAAAGAACCCACTGCAATTCAGAACAAGCCACACACAATACCATGATTACCAGAACAAAAGGGGCAAAAAAAAACAAATAAGTTTGCGAAAAAGAAGCAAAAAGGGAGAGGAGAAACCTCAAGGTTGAAGAGGTTGGAGTAGAATAAGTCCTTGGATTGCCTGTTACGGTCCATGTGAAAAGGGGCAACGAGGAGTCGAGTAAGGACTAGAGAAACGGGACGCAAAATCTGCGCAGTGCATCGGGAGAATGGGGAAGATGAGAGAGAAGGTGGAAAACCCTAACCCTAGAAAGAGGATTGGGATTTTGGGAATTGGGAGTGGGGACGACGACGGAGTGTTGAGAATGGCGGCGCAGGATAAGGAAGACGGAGAAGAGGATGCGTCGATTGATACTAACGTGTGCCGGCCTTTTTCAGATATTTGGGTTTTAAACGTTTGTCACCGCCGTGGCTAAGAACGGCCACCGATATCGTACATCATCATCATGTTTTGTGGTACAACTTAAACTAGTAAGAAATCTTCTTTTTATTATTATTATTATTGGTTTGAATTAGAAATCCCAAATCTTTATCTTACATTTCACCGACCTCAAAGGCGTTAACTATAAAGTTTACAAATTTATCGAAAAAATTCACGTTCGTAACGACCACCTACGACACCATCCCAACTTCGCACAACTACTATATTCAGCGATCAATTTCAACAATCATCTATAATGATCAATTGATCATATACTTAAAAAATATAAATAAAAAGATTTTATATCAATGGAGATAGTTGTCTCCTTGTATACTTATGATCATCTTTTTTTAACTAGTGTGAAACTTTGGACACATAAGGATTAAGTGTAATAAAAACTATTTGCAAGACTAGTGGTGTTTTGTTGTTGTCTTTATTGAATAGTGTCTCCCAAAATGTGGAATGCACAAAATTTTTATAATATTCGAGGATTGAAAAACAAGAATTTATCACATTAATTTTTTTCAAGGGCTCAACCAAGTTTTTTTTTTCTTTTTGTTAAATGTCATTTAACTTGATAATTTTTTTATTATGTTGTATATATATTTATTCATGAGCTATAAATAATAATAATAATAATCTCTACTCTATTAAAATGGGCTATATAGGGATAATCTTTATACGTCTCTTTTGCCCTTATATTTTTCATAAATTTTCATATTACCCTTGAGTGATTGTGACCTTTCAAGTGTAGATGTCTGTTTGAAAGGCAGTAGCCTTTCCAATTTTGAGTTTACAAAATACATTTTTAATTTTAAAAATAAAGTCATGGGTCAAATAAGTGCAATTGATGTTGATGAGACTCTTCAAAATAGAATACATTAGATGCCAATTGGATACTGATTGATGTCAAAAAGTGCACATTCTTACCATCTATTTTAGTACTTTTCTTTAGTAAAAGTAGCACTTTATGTAATATTTTGACCCCAGAATGTCCTAAATTAAATAAAATGATAAATCATATGTCTTTGAATTGTCTAAAGTGTGTTTTTAGTGTTTTGGGTTGGTTAAAGGAGCTTCCAGACTGATTTGTGACTATTTTGCAGATTTTGACTTCACTGCAACCACATTACCAAATCACTACGACCGCATAAAAAAAAAAACTCTAATTTTCCAAATTCATGCATCAGTCTATTATGGTTGTTATTTCCTTAGTCAAAGTCGTTATTCGACACTTAAAATGATGGGTAAATGTCGGGTAAACGTCCAGAGCATGATTTTAGGTCATTCCTCAATAACCTTAGCCTAGGAGGAGTGTCTCACTTCAAGCGCTAACTCTCCATCGAACTCTATCTACCCTCCACCAACAAAATTCAGTCATCCATTAGCCGAAATCCCATATTTCCAGTTATCAAGCTTCAAGAATGAAAGTCCCTCTGAGGCTTTAACACTCTAGGTTACTTCTACCCCGTGAAAACGTGTGGATAAGTGAGATTCGTCCTTGAAAAAAGAGAATCACCCTAGGGAAAGATTGGACAAGCGAAAGATCGTCACAATTCCGTTTTTAGTATATTTCCAGCATTTTTTTTATTTTATCTTTGCAATGTTCTCTCTCTATTTATTTTCATCTTGAACATTTACCTTGTAGTCATGATTTTTTATTTAATAAAATCTAGTCATTTATTATTAATCGTGAGCTAAACTCTCTAAGGGGTTCAGTTGTGTAAATACTCTAAGGCTTCATGGCTTGACCAATGCTTATGCTTCATACCTCTTTGACTTTTGCATTTCCTTTATAAAGTGATGAAAAAATATTGCTTAGTTAAATTGATCACTTAATTTCGCAATTTAGTGGAGTCTTAATGTTGAGAAGGTTAGGATATAAACTGATTCACAAAGAAAGATGAGATTAAGAGCCTAGAAATAGAACCATCACATCGCCTTATAAGTAAGGGACATCATGGGATAAAGAAATTGCATATGAATTAATCTAAGATCCAGCTAACCATAGAAATATAGTCATTAGTTGATTAAAGCTCCTAAAAGAACTTGACACAAGACTGAATGAAAGAAGTTTTTTGTCCATGACTAGGTCATTATCATAGTATGACACGGTCGCATTGTCCAAGGTACACTGTTCTTTTGGTTGAAACATAACTGCATTTTTGTTCAACACTCTTGTTTACTGCTTTCATCAACATTCAACATCAAAATCACTTATTTACTGATTACCCTTTGGTTTTCATAGAAAAACTACTTCTTAGAAAAATTGAATTGCATAAATAGTCTCGTGGAATTCGACTCTTGGAATACTTCAAGATTTGTTAGTATATGCTTGCACTTAGACCATATTTATTCTCATTTTCATCACTCATATATGCTTGGTCAATGCATCCATTTGGGGTGGAGGTGGTTATACACACCAAATTGGTGCATTGATTCTTCCAATAAATACGTGAGATGGACGTGTAGAAGAAAAATAAAATAAATTCTTGCATTTACATTCTTAATAAAAATAATTCCACTGAATCCAAAGTTTAGAGAAAATACAAAACAACAACAATAATAATAATGATAATAATAATAATTGAATGAAAGTATTAAATAATACAGTGAAACGATGCAGTTTTTGTGTGACTTCACAATAGATATATAATAACATTAAAATAACAACTATTGCTCTATATCTACGTTAATATTGGAATATTAACATATTAATTTGATAATTTTTACTAGAACAATTTTTCTCTTGTTTGTACTAGATATAAGATTATTATTTTTTTTTTGAAAAAGACAATAATATGAGAACGTTAAAATGAAAATTGTTACATTACCTAACTTTTAAATGTTTATGGCAACTTATTGTATAATATTTTTTTCATTATGTGCTAAAAAAATATTGTTGAAAAGAATAATTAGAACTACAAGATTTCACGTGCATTGCACGCGTTTCTTGACTAGTAAATATATAAATGGGGCAATATAGGAGAATTTTTTTTTCTATTTTGCCCCTACTTTTTAAATAAACTCTTATTTTACCCTTTGTAGATGGGAAAAATTTTCTTCGAGTGTAGTGTTTGTTGAGTTTAATAGATACAATTGATTTCATTGGGATGCAACTCTTCAAGATGTAGCATAATTCTTGGAATGCACGTATTTGTTGAGTCTAACAGATACAATGGTTAGTAATAGAGATGTCCAATTTTCCCACGGGGACGGGGCGGGGATTCCCCGATTAGGCGGGGAATGGGGGAAGGAGTGGGGAAAAAATCCCTGTGAGTTAAACAGGGACGGGCATTCCCTGTCCTCACCCCCGACTCCGTCCCCGCCCCGATTAGCTTTTACATATTTATTTAGTATAGTTATCTAATGTTATGTTACTATTATTATTGTATAAATATTACATTTAAATTTCAAATTTAATTATTTATTGGGAAAGATAATGAATATGTTTAAATTGAATGTAATTTAGATTATATAGGTGAATAATGTGATTTTTATTTATTTATTTCTACAATAAAAATTAATTAGCTTTTTTAGGCCAGGATTTGAGTAATATATCTTTAAATTCAAATTGTCATAAAACTAACTATAATAAACAATTTAGTGATAAAGTCGATTATTTAATTAAAATTTACTTGTATTAGTGATTTAAATTAATTGGCATTTTAAAAAAAAATGTAACGGGGAAAAATTTCTCCCGGGAACCCGATCCTCGTGAATTCCCCGTGGAAAATCCCCGCCCTGATCCCCGTGGGGAATTTCACGGGGATGGGGAATGGCATCTCCGGCCCCGTCCCGCCCCGTGGACATCTCTAGTTAGCAATGTGTTGCGACTGTTCTAATGGAGGTAGTTATATATTGAAATGATGCATTCTTTCACTTATGGGTGAGATGCATGTGTGATTGTTTTTTTTACAAAAATATATGATCGTTTATGACCTAAAAAAATGATTTCATATAAAACAAGTTTAAAGGAATAAAACTTTAGGATGACAAAATTTAGAAGGTAAAATAAATTTAGAAATAAAAAGTTTAGTAGAATATATCATAATCGAGTTTTCAAATTCCTTTATAAAATTGTATGTGTTGAATGAGAAATTTTGGACCGATCGCAAATTGCCACGTCATTTACTAAATTAAGGACAAAATTCCAAATAATTGAATTCGAGACTAATTAGAAGCTGACATTTGTCCCAAATTGAAGTTGAAGACATAAATTGACGAAGTTCGATGATGCCACATGTTTTATTCGTAACTGTTGGATTGAATAAAATTACTTCGGTCCAATTTGATATTATTATTTGGGCTAAAAGTTCAATTTAGCCCATAAATAAGCTTAATTTACCAAAATGTCAAATAAGGCTCAAATCCAATTAGTCAGGCCCATGGATCGACCAAACCCAAGCCCATGAATTCCAACAGATAACTCTATAAATAGAGGAGTTCTCCTCATTTATGGAGGTCAACAATTCTATACTCCAGAGAGTTTATAGGGAATTCTCTACAGTCAGAAGACTCATTCACTCCTGAAGCTGACCACGTCTGAAAACTAAAGTCCTTCGAAGATACAAGCATTCTAAAGACTGAAGTCCTTTGAAGATGCAAGCATCCTAAAGACTGAAGTTCTTTGAAGATACAAGCATTCTGACCATGCTTGAAGACTCAAATCCTTTTGAAGATACAAGTAATTCTACATTCAGAGAGCCCAGAGAGAATTCATCAACAAGCAGAAAACTCTCAAGACTCCTGAAGCTGCACTTCTAGAAGACAGAAGACCCTTAAAGACACAAACACTCTTCCAAGACTTCTACGAGAACATTCGGTGCTTTCCTTCTTCAAGTCAAGCGCATCCACCCAACCGAGAGAGAATCAGAGGATCAAGTACTAAAGATCGAACCACATCGCATCAAATCAACCTCAACATCAACACCAAATCAAGTTCAACTCCACGAAACAAGTTTCTCCAGAAGCCTCGTGCGGACACTAATCTTCCAATAAGATCAACAAGCCCTAAGGCCGATCATCCAAGAAGATCAACAAGCCCAAAGACCGATCATCTAAGAAAATTAACAAGTCCAAAGATCGATCCTCCAAGAAGATCAACAAGCCTAAAGGTCGATCATCCAAGAAGATCATCAAGCCCAAAGGCCGATCATCCAAGAAGATCAATAAGCCCAAAGGCCGATCACCAAAGAAGATCAACAAGCTCAAAGGCCGATCACCCAAGAAGATCAACAAGCCCAAAGACCGATCGTTCAAAAAGATCAACTAGCTTAAAGTTTATAGTTTATTTTGAAAGCATCAAAATACTACGTATTAGAGATTGTACTCACTTTCCACAAAATTAATACAAATACAAAGTTCAAGTTCCACGAAATAAATTTCTCTTGAAATCTTATGCGAACAAATTGGCACGCCCGGTGGGACCTCTCTACCTCTCATCTCTCTCTCATCATCCGAGTCAACAAATCTACAAATGACACCAAAGAAAGTTGCATCCAAAGCTACCGTCGCAAGCAACACTTACATAAGCTCTGTCATCACGAAGGAAATCTGGGGCCAGCTGATGGAATTTTCTAAAAGTGGGATCGTCATCAGAGAAAATCCCTTGTTTGAAAACTATGCTTCTGTTACTGATCTATCAGAGAAAAAATCACATTTTGATGTAGTGTCTGTCATGATGACTGACGTAACGATTGAGTCAACCATGGCAGAGATGGAGGTAAAGATAAATCTCCTAATGAAGGCTGTAAAGGAGCGAGATCATGAAATCGCTGATTTAAGAGATCAGATACAGGCTCGAGATACTGCTGAATCAAGTCAATCCTCAGCTACAAAAGCCAATGACAAAGGAAAGACTGTCTTGCAGAAAAGTCAGCCACCACAATCCACCTCTGTTGCCTCTCTGTCAGTTCAACAGCTTAGGATATGATCACAAACTCCATAAGAGCTTAGTACGAAGGACCATTGCAAAGCTCTTTTATGTAATCCAAGCCATACACCAAGAGAATCGACAACCTCAAAATGCCAGTTGGGTATCAACCTCCAAAGTTCCAACAGTTCGATGGAAAGGGCAATCCAAAACAACATGTTGCACACTTCATTGAAACTTGTGAAAATGCAGGAACCAGAGGAGACCAACTAGTCAAGCAGTTCGTCCGTAGCTTGAAAGGAAATGCTTTCGATTGGTATACTGATTTGAAGCCAGAAGTGATTGACAGTTGGGAACAACTAGAAAGGGAGTTCCTGAACCGCTTCTACAGTACAAGGCGTATTGTTAGCATGATGGAACTGACAAACACCAAACAGTGGAAGGGAGAGACAATCATCGATTACATCAACCGATGGAGAGCTTTAAGTCTGGATTGCAAAGATAGACTTACTGAATTATCTGCAGTAGGGATGTGCACTCAAAGCATGCACTGGGTGCTTCTCTACATCCTACAAGGGATAAAACCTCGTACATTTGAGGAGCTGGCAACACGCGCTCATGATATGGAGCTGAGCATTGCCAATAAGGTAACTAAAGATTTCCTAGTCTCTGAAGGGAGAAAATACAAAAATGATGCCAAGGGCACTGAAAAGATCGTGGGTAGTACCACAAAAGAATCTATGGATGTTCATATGACTCCGCTGAAATTTTCCTCCAAAGGAAAACAAACAAAATTTGAAAGAAGGCACAATAAGGGCAAGAAGCATCGTCAAACTCTTAAAAAACGACAAGAAAAGGTTTTTCCATTCCCTAACTCTGATGTGGCAAATATTTTAGAGCAACTACTAGAGAAGCAACTTATTCAACTACTGGAATGCAAGCGGCCGAAACAAGAAGAAAAAATAGATGATCCTAAGTATTGCAAGTATCATCGGGTCATTAGTCACCCAGTTTAAAGGTGTTTCATGCTGAAGGAACGAATTATGAAGTTGGCTCGTGAAAAGAAGATTGAGCTAGATTTGGATGAAGTAGCTTAGACAAATCACGCTATAGTAACGGTGACTTCAAATGTTCCAATACTGTCTGTGTTCCATGCTTAAAGACAAAGTCCGATCCAGTTTGGAGAATTCGAGCCTATAGTTATTCGGTTCCAACAAGAGATTCAAACAGCAAATTCCAAAAAGAAAGATGAGCTTGTTGAAGATGACAACGAAGGGTGGATAGTAGTGACTCATCGAAAGAGAAGACAACCAAACTCCACCCAAAAAGAGTCGCATTCCTATCGAAGATATAGAAAAAGAAACAAGACTCATAAAAAGAAAGGCAAAAAAATGACACGGAAACCTAAGCCTGCTAAGAAAGAAGACAAGAACTTCCCTCAATTCCGACGGCCGGAAACTTCGGCAAAATTTCTCCCAAGAAGCTTTCTCAATAATCATCCAGAGAAAGTATCAGAAGTTATTGCATGTCACACTATCGACATAGTGGAAGTCGACAACAATCATGTGACTGCTGAAAAAGTCAAAGACTTAAAAGAAATGAAGCAAAGAACTTTTGTCTTCAATCGTATTAAGCCTTTAAGTGCTCGATCTTTAGTTTTTCAAAGATTGAGTATGGCCACGGTAGGAGAAGAAGACCAATGTCCAACGACTACTTCTGCTCGAACTTCAACCTTCAAAAGACTAAGTATATCCACATCAAAGAAAGATCAACCTCCAGCATCTGCTTTTGATCGTCTCAAGACAACAAGCGATCAACGTAAAGGAAGGATGAAAATCTTGAAGCCAACGTCATTCCATGAAGAAAACAACAACGAAAAGATTCACAGTCGTGTCCCTTCACGCATGAAGAGGAAATTTTCTGTTGACATAAATACAGAAGGTTCCTTGATAGTGAAGCCAAAACTCATCATATTGATGAATCCTACAAATGAAGAGGATAATCAAAACCATGATGAAATAAGAGCTTCTAAAGTTTAAATGAAGAAGCTCCTCATCGCAAGAGCCTAACCCGCATAAGCTTAAAATGTGAACGGCCCAAAAAAAAATTGTACGAACTACGTTACGACTTAATCCCTTTCATTATAAAGCGTACGTAGGCAATTTAAAGAAATTTAAGTTCAGTTGCGCATAAAAAAAAATCTTTTCGAACTACATTATGACTTGATCCCTACCATTAAGAAGGGTATGTAGGCAGCTTGAAAGAAACTTCGAGTTCAGTCCAGTTAAAAAAAAAAAAAACTTGAACTACGTCATGATTTGATCCCTTTCTTTAAAGGTATGAAGGGAACTTAAAGAAATTTCAGTTTAGTTCATCAGAAAAGATACCACAACCACCTAAGTATAATACTACAAGATTGATATTGATCATCCCCATTAAATAATGACACTTCAAATTGAAGATGTTCATCCTTATTGGGGGCAACACAATGAATTGAAAATGTTCATCCCTCGTAAGGAGCCAACACAGTAAATAAAAGGCACACACTTGGAATGCGCTTCGCTTCCTCTTTAAAATTAAACTTAGATGCTCCTCCATCTTCAAGTTCAGAGGCTTCATTGATGCTCTTCAATCTTCAAGTTCAGAGGCTTCATCGATGCTCCTCAATCTTCAAGTTTAGAGGCTTCATCGGTGCTTCATCTTCATGCTCAAGTCTGGAGGTTTTGCGATGCCATCTTTATGCTCAAAGTCACAAAGTCAAGCCTACTGCCAAAGCTTCATTGATGCTTCATCAAACTCAAATGCGGAAGATTCGCCGATATTTCAAACTTAAATGCGAAGGATTCGCTGATACTTCAAGCTCAAGAGCAGAGGATTGGCCGATGCTTTGTCAAGCTCAGATGTTGATGATTTATCAATGCTTTATCAAACTCAAATGCGAAGCATTGGCTAATGTTTCGTCAAACTCAAATGTGAAGAATTTACCGATACTTTGTCAAACTCAAGTGTGAAGTTCTCGTCGATGCTTCTCCATCTTTAAGTTCAAAGGCTTCGTTGATGCCTCTCTATCTTTAAGTTCAGAGGTTTCGTTGATGCCTTTCCATCTTTAAGTTCAAGATTGGCGTGCATGGCCCCACTTCCATCTTCAAGTTGAAGGTCGGTGTGCATGACTCTGCTCCATTTTCAAGTTCAAGGTCGGTGTACATGGCTCGGCTCCATCTTCAATGACTCGGTCTACAAAATCATGACGCAGTTTTGCTTCATCTCCAAAGTCTGGCGTGGTTCACTTCATCTCCAAACTGATGACACGACTTCACTTCATCTTCAAATTCGTGGCGTGGCTTCGTTTCATCTCCAAATTGATAGCGTGGCTTCGCCATTTCCAAATTGATAGCGTGGCTTCGCCATCTCCAAAATGTTAGCACAGTTTCGCTTCATCTCCAAAGTTGTGGCGTGGCTTCGCTTCATCTCCAAAGTTGTGGCGTGGCTTCGCTTCATCTCCAAAGTTGTGGCGTGGCTTCGCTTCATCTCCATAGTTGTGGCGTGGCTTCGCTTCATCTCCATAGTTGTGGCGTGGCTTCGCTTGATGCGACTTCACTCCAAAATGTGGGTGTGGTTCTACCTCATATGCGAGATCAAGTTTGGTTTGCCTAGCTCTACCTCATATGCGAGGACAACTCTGGTCCGTCTGGACCCGTCTTATTGCGAGATCGACTCTAGCTAACCTGACTCCGCTCAAAAGCTTGATGGCACATTCTTCTCATCTTCAAGGTTTGATGGCACATCCACCTCATCTTCAATACTCGATGGCATATTTCCCTTATCTTCAAATTTTGATCAAGGAGTAACATAACGAGGTATACCTTATCGGGATCCTCCCTAGGGTGAAAGCGGATATGCGAACGGTGCTACAAGGTAGACCTTTTCGGTATCCACCTAGGATGATCGAATGGGAGAGTTGTAAGCCTTTGCGGGGCCCCTCCCATGACGATCAGGATGCACGAACGACGCTACACCTTTGCAGGTTTTCGCATGACGATCAGGAAGCACGAATAGGGATACAATAGATAGACCATGCCAAGGTCGTCCTTACGTGCACCAAAGACGGGTCAATGAGATAAAAAAAATTGTTTTGTCGTGCTCCTTCGGTTGCACTGTAACTCCTACAAAAAAAATAGTAGGAGGGCAAGTTAATAAAAAAAACAGCAAAAAAAAAAAAAGAAACTTCTGGAAAAAAAAAATAAAAAATAAAAAAAACATGTGAGAAAAAAAGGCAAACAAAAGAGAAAAAGAAAGCAAAAAAAAAAAAAGAAAGAAAAAAAATGAAAAAAAACAATCGAAAAAAAGAAAGAAAAAAAGAATCGAAAAAAAAAAGAAGAGAAGAAATTTTGGACTAGAGAAGATGAAAAGGGAAGAAAAGAAATTAAAAAAAAAAAAAGAAAGAAAAGGAAAATGGCTGAAAAAAAACCAGGAAAAAAACAATAACAAGAATAATAAACTTTGAAAAGAAAAGCTAAATCCTAAATTCCACTTTTTTTTTCTTCATAGTGCCACCACTCACCCCCATTTTCTCTCTCTCATCTTTCTCAACTCCCTCGATGCATTGCTCACTGCCGATCAATGCCCCACCATTATGCCCCACCATTATGATGAGATTGTCGGCAGTGTTGAGTCCACATAGAGTGGCGGATCATGACGGTAAAAAAATGTTGAATGAAAAGTCAATTCCGATGAGGCTCATGTGACGATGACCTCAATGTCCAGCGCAAAAACACAAAAGGAAGCCCCGATTGGGTGCTGCGAAAATGGAGAAAAAAAGAGGCATTAAAAGCAAAAGCGCTCAACACCAACAATTGTGGAATTCCCCTTTTAACCATTAAAAAAAAGAAGAAGAAGAAAGCAATTAAAAGCTTCGAAGAGCCAAGCTTGATTTCTAATGGGTTAATTTCATCCCAATTTATAGGAGGAGAAGTATGGTTTAGAGAAATTATGAAAAAAAAAAAAAAATCATAACTAATATTGGGGTTTAATCTTCCATAAAATCCTAACTAATATTAGGGTTTAACCTTCCACAAAATCCTAACTAATATTGGGGTTTAATCTTTCATAAAATTCTAAAGAAGTTAAAGTCAGGCCAAGTTTCACAAAGTATGGGTTTTAAACAAATTTGAAACTAAAAAAAAAGTGGGATCATTGCAGACAAGAGTAAAAGAAGTCCAGAATTATTTAGCTTCAAGGCCAATTGGCTAAATAAATTTAAAGTTGGGAATTGTGAAGTATATTCCAACTTTTTTTTTTTATAGAGATTGGAGTTAATCCAAATCCAAACAAAATTTTTGGATTGAATACAAGTTATATTTGAAATTCAAATCTTTTTCAAGTCAAAATTTGGCATACTCCAAATTTTATGCAAAGTCAAAATTGGAACAAAATTAAAATTATATTCCAAATTCAAGTCAAGATTCGGAATTCTATCCGAATTTAGTCTTCTATCATCAAAGTCAACCTCAAATTGATGTAAAATTTGAATTTGGGCATCTTCTAAATTTTTATCTCAACTTCATCCAAATTTAGAGTAATCTAAAATTCCTTTTGAATTAAAATTTGGGTATATCCCAAATTTTTATCTCAAATCAAAATTGATCGAGATTCAATTTCACCTCAAATTCTGTTCCAAATTCAAGCCAAGATTTGGGTATCAACAAAATTTCATCTTAATGTCAAGACCTTGGCATAATCTAAATGTTGTCTCAAATCAAAATATAGGCACACTCTAAGCATCCACCAAATTAAGGTTGAAGGAAAGATAAAGACAATATGACAAATTCTACTTCAAATTCACGTGAAATCTAAAAGAAAAATGATTGTTAGAATTTGGAATATTAAATTAAATTTGAAATTAAAGTGGAATATAAATTCTTCAAATTAAAGTTCACTTGGGAGCAAGAGAGTCAATGACTAAAATTCATCTTTTGTTTACTTGGCGAAAGTGTGTCAAACAAACAAATTTCAAATCAAAATTTTGAGCTAAATTCTTATATTTTGATCAAAATGATGCATCAAATTAAGGGAGTCAAAATCATACTTTGATTTCAAATTACATTTTTTTCGAGATTCATCCACCCATATACGTGCATAAATCTCAAAAAGGTGCATTTGTTGAATGAGAAATTTTGGACTGATCGCAAATTGCCACGTCATTTACTAAATTAAGGACAAAATTCCAAATAATTGAATTCGAGACTAATTAGAAGTTGACATTTGTCCCAAATTGAAGTTGAAGACATAAATTGGCGAAGTCCGATGATGCCACATGTGTTCCTTCGTAACCGTTGGATTGAATAAAATTACTTCTATCCAATTTGATATTATTATTTGGGCTAAAAGTCCAATTTAACCCATAAATAAGCTTAATTTGACCAAAATGTCAAATAAGGCCCAAATCCAATTAGTCAGGCCCATGGACCGACCAAGCCTAAGCCCATGAATTCCAGCAGATAACTCTATAAATAGAGGAGTTCTCCTCAATTGTGGAGGTCAGCAATTCTATACTCTAGAGAGCTTATAGGGAATTCTCTACCGTCAGAAGACTCCTTCACTCCTGAAGCTGACCACGTCTGAAAACTGAAGTCCTTTGAAGATACAAGCATTCTGAAGACTGAAGTCCTTTGAAGATATAAGCATTCTGAAAACTAAAGTCCTTTGAAGATGCAAGCATCCTGAAGACTGAAGTTCTTTGAAGATGCAAGCATCCTAACCATGCTTGAAGACTGAAATCCTTTTGAAGATACAAGTAATTCTACATTCAGAGAGCACAAAGAGAATTCATCAACAAGCAGAAGACTCTCAAGATTCCTGAAGCTGCACTCCTAGAAGACAGAAGACCCTTGAAGACACAAACACTCTTCTAAGACTTCTACGAGAACATTCGGTGCTTTCCTTCTTCAAGTCAAGCGCATCCACCCAACCGAGAGAGAATCAGAGGATCAAGTACTAGAGATCGAACCACATCGCATCAAATCAACCTCAACATCAACACCAAATCAAGTTCAACTCCATGAAACAAGTTTCTCCGGAAGTCTCATGCGAACACTAATCCTCCAAGAAGATCAACAAGCCCTAAGGCCGATCATCCAAGAAGATCAACAAGCCCAAAGGCTAATCATCCAAGAAAATCAACAAGTCCAAAAACTGATCCTCCAAGAAGATCAACAAGCCTAAAGGTCGATTACCCAAGAAGATCAACAAGCGCAAAGGTCGATTACCCAAGAAGATCAACAAGCCCAAAGGTCGATTACCCAAGAAGATCAACAAGCCCATATCAAAACAGATCAGACTATCTATCAATCGATTTGAAAATAGCACGTTCATTTCCGCCATAATAATAAGCATGCGAAGTAGCTAGAAGCGCTTGCTTCTAGCCCTTTCATTCTGATTCATGAATGAATTGGGAAAGCCAAAGGCCGATCACCCAAGAAGATCAATAAGCCTAAAGGTCGATCACCCAAGAAGATCAACTAGCTTAAAGTTTATAGTTTATTTTGAAAGCATCAAAATACTGCGTATTAGAGATTGTACTCACTTTCTACAAAATTAATACAAATACAAAATTCAAGTTTCACGAAATAAATTTCTCTTGAAATCTCGTGCGAACAATATGTAAATTTATAAAGTATAGTTTATAAAATGTTAACACAAACAAATTAATAGAGAGAATAAATATTTTGGAGAAAAAAAAATTATTACAGCGTAAACCAAGTTAGAAAGATTTTAAAGAGAGAGAAAATACATATAATTAAATAAAACAAAAACATTAGAAAATGGAGAAAAGTAGAAAAATTAGAAGTAAGAGAGAAAAAAAATATTTTAAAGCAACGGAAAAATTTATTTTTATATCTACTATTTTATTTTACTTATTGTCGTATTTATATTCCACACCGATTTTGGTTACATTTGAAATTTTAGAGGCTTATAATTATAGTATAAATAATTTAATTTATGAATTTGTTTTTGTTTTGCATAGTACATTTTATTTTACTTGTTGTCATATTTATATTCCACACCAATTTTGATTACATTTGAAATTTTTGATGCTTATAATTATAGTATGAATAAATTAAAATTTTTTTTGTTTTGCGTATTACATTTTTAGTTTTAGAAAAGAAAATATTTGTATATGTTATCTTATATATTTGCATTAGATTTTTTTTTTTTTTTTAACAATTAAGTACTATTTTAAAACTTGAAATTAAAACTTTTGTGGCTTTTTGAGCATTAATCTCAAATTAATGAATTAATTAGTCAATTTAATATTTTGATGATAACAAACCTGCTTTTATTTATTGACAATTTGGGTATTTTAAAGTGTCTATTGTATAGAGCTTGGAATAACGCTTCTAATATAATTTGAATCACTCATTGAAGCTCAAGAAAGAGGTTATGGTCAAAAAGAAGCTTAACGAAAAAATGCTCATGACGAATGACGTGGCATAATTTGATCATTTGCATATAGACATGTTTTGCTGAATGATGGACCAGTAAGGAGGTGTTTGGGGCAAAGATTATAATAACCACCTCTTGCTATAGTAAATACTATTTCAAAACCCCCCATTAGCTACAGAAACACTATTTCAAAACCCTTCATTTGTTACAATATTTACTATTTGCTACAGTTTTTACTATTTTACATTTATCATTTTTTTTCTTTGATACGGTGTTTATTATTTTCTTCTTGAACTAAAATAGTTTACTCCTCAAACACATTATTATAACCCAAACCAAAATAATCTACACCACAAACACAAACTATTAAAATCAACTATAATAACTTATGAGTATAATAACCAACTCCTTGATGGAGACTTCTTGGATTTAAAAAGAAATAAATTTAAACAAGTTATATATATATATATATAAATCAAATGTGGTTTCCAACATCTTCCACATCTTTTTAAGATCATCTTATTCTCCAATTTGTTATAATAATTTTTATAATTTTCAATCCTCTCAAAAAATACAAACCTCCCATTGATGCCCTTTCCAAGCTTCAATTTCATTCTTGTCATCTTATTCTTGAGAGAGATTTATGTATTGTGAGGATTGATTTGTTGTGAGCTTAACATTTGTAAAACCACTCTATTAAGAGAGTTGTAAAAGTGCTTTATCATTTACAAACATTTTGTAAAGGTTGCTCTTGATCCTGAAAAAGAATGGTCGTAACGGTTTGATTCTAATCCATGAAAATGATTGAGTTTGCTCTTGAACTCGTAAAAAGAGTAGCGTGGCGATTGGGCTCTAATAATCTATGGAAAGAGTCAGTAAGATCATTATCAAAATCCCAAGAGGCACTTGAGAAAGTGGATGTAGGTCGAGTTTGACCGAACCATTATACAAATTTTCGCTGTTAATTTCTTTATCCCTATACTACTTTAATTTTGCAATTAATGTGTTATTATAGTTTATTACATGAAATAAATTGCAATATTTGTTCTTGAAGCTAATTCCTCATATTTGTATATTTTGGTTGGTAGTTCTTAAATTTCTACATATATTATCAATTTTGGTATTAGAATCAAATAGGGTACTTTAAAGTAATATTGTTAACTTCTTGATTATTTTAAGTTGAATTTATTTGCATGAATTTATTGTTTAAGTTGTTGGTTAGCAAAAAAAAATTGTTAATTTATTTAATTGGACACACATTAGAAAAAAGTTTTACTTAGTTTGACTAAAATTTATTCACCCCCTCCGGGGTTGCCATACCGATCCTATAACTTTGACATTTTCACGTACATGACACGTTTTTAAGTACTAGTATATGTATATATATAGGAATTATAAATATATTTTTAATTGTTACTTTTTTTTTGAAGGTGAAAATTTTTTTTACCAAAAATATTTTACAAGCTTCATAATATTTTTCATACCTTTTTACATCTATTTTTTTTTTTAAAAAAAATTGTTTATTTCCTCAAAATATTTTGACAATGATTTATTTTTTTCTAACTAAACATTTGAATTATTAGTCACATTTCAAACCCTGAAAAGATATTAATTTTCTTATGAAAATTACATTATAATAAAAAAGGAAGCTAATGTTAATTATATTTAAAAACAAATACGGATATTAGAAAACTAGATCGAGTAACCGGTAGTATAGTTCCTTTTCTAATTGACATTTCTTTCATAATAACAACAATAACAAAATGAATATATAATTATTTTATATTTTTATACCTTTTTTTAACATGTTGATTCTAAGAAACTAAATATGTTATACATTTATTCAAAGTATTGCTTATTATTCTATAAATATTTTATTCACGAGACAAAAAAAATGTATATTATTAATAAACCAACATCCCAAATAATAAGATACATTGTACCTAATTAGGGTTTATAGCATCCAACGTATATCTATATTAGACTAAAACATGTATAGGGTTTTGGTGACAATATTACAATCCTTCCACATGCAGAAGAAAGTGTTTATGTCTCGAGGTTTAGGATTAGGGTAAGAAAATGTTAAAAAGAAGTGTTAGTTCTTTTATGGTATAGTTAAAATATTGTATCCTATGACGAGAGGTCTATCCACTAAATTGTCCTCGTATCAATGCTTTTTGTAAGGTGCTAAAAAAAAAGTGATCTCATGCCCAAATCTAGGCAGTATAAATGGTCCTATCAATTCTTTGTGATTCATTACAACACCTTTGCATAGTTGTCTATTCAACTATGTATGACAATTTGCCCAATTGTATGTCTCAGCTCTGTCAAAATCTGACAGCAGTGGAAGATACATTAGGTGCACCATATTGTTCATCTTATTGTAAAATACCATTCCTCTGATAAGGGTGAGAATGTAGGCTTTAACATAAAACATTAGTTGTTCATCATTTTACGGTAGATGGGTAAATTATGATACTGTGTTGCTAACCATGAGAGCTAAAACGACCTCGTTACTTACGCTGGATATGTTGCTTATGTTGTGAAGTGGTGTAACTGGGATAAGATTTAAGGATTCATGCACAAATTTAGCCTTAGTTGAGCACAAGTTTTCTTGAAAAGGACCTAAGTATAAATCCAACTTAAGTTTTCTGGCATGTTCAGAGTCAAACGCAAGGGATTTAGTATGAACTGATGTGAAATGGCTAAGTGAATTTTTTACATTGGATTCCTAAGTAAGAGTAGATGTGGTGTATATAAGCTACACTAGCTATGGCACGTATGCAAGAAATAAGAGATTGGAGTAAATGGATGTGTTGGAAGATGGAATATGCATTAGAATGGTATGCGTTGGCTCTTTAACTATAAATAACAAGCCTTTGTTAAATTAGTGGATTAAAATAGGGTTGGAAAGAGCATTTGTTACATCGTGTACATGTATGATGCGTTCAGGTTCTTTTCTTAACTTAATCTATTTTCAACATCTCTCGATATTATTACCACATATGTCTTATCTCTAAGATGCATGCTTACTAATAGTTTGAACAAATGAACAACATGGCCAATTCTATCTCTAAAGTTGCCCATTGCCTTTACTTAATGAGATCTACAGTCACTTACTTTCTCAAGCCGTAAACTATTCTACTTAAATCGACTAATCAGATGGATTCAAGCAACAAAAGTAAAGTAAACATTAAGCAAGCTAAACTTCATACTCATACAACACATCGTACTAACATTTAGCTCATCCCAACCCACAATAGAATTAGTTGCTCATAGTAATGAAAATGAATAGAAGAATGTGGAGATGGGTGAAATCATGATTAAATTAATAAATTATGAAACTTTCTTTACAGAATCCTAGTTCAATCAAGTTTAAAAATGGAAAATAAGATGTAAGGGATAAAGAGAAGTCAAACCACTGAGTTCAATGTCTTGATCCCTTTGGCTTGTTTTAATGCTTGTTGTTTGTAACCCAGGAGGGGATGCGTTGGAAGTTGTCTCTCTCAAGCTTTATCTTCGTCAGCACCTATCACACCCCCTCCCTAGCCTTAGCCCCCAAGACCTAGAAGGGAGCGTGAGGGTATACTAGTAGTATTCCAAGACAATATTTCAATTTAACATTTCCCCCCCCCCCCTATATCTATTAAGACTTTAACATATTTACAATAATCTATCTAACTTTCATACACATAGTTCAATTTCCTATATTCTTTATTACATGATCCGAGCCGTGCCCTGAGAATTTACCAAGTCCTAGTATGTTGGTGGTTAGTAGACTCCTTCCTGAACACTCCGCTTTGCTACCTGGGGAGGGGGGGGGGATATAAGAAAACATTTGAAAAAGTGTGAGCTACTAAGCCCAGTGAGTGGTGCTTTTAAAATAATAATCACTAATCACTTTGCAAAATATATTTTTGGGAAATCAATCACATAATCACAATTAAATTGCATGATCATGTGTATATTCATTCAATTATCATCTTCCAGTTCCATGCTATACTTGGCATGTTCATATCATGGACATATTATCAATCATAACAACTTTTTATGGAAACTTTCCTATAACCCATTTTTTCCACCAATGTGCACATCGACAATTCTTTTCCCACTAATCATGCTTAAGTAACTTGACTATATTTCCCGCCGGTCGTCACCGACTATTATTTTTCACCGACCGAGGCCGACTATATTTTTTCGCCAAGCACCTTTTATTAAGCATGCTAACTTATGTAGTCCGGGTATAATCTCAGTTTCCATAGAAATTTCACAAACAATATCATGGCAACAACATAACATCATAAGCATCCATTTGGCACTTACATATGTACTTATTCACATATCAACGCATAAAACTAAGTAAACACTCACCGCAAGAAAGTTTTTCCACTAAAATTACCTTGAGAATACCTTCCTGAGAATTTCTCCATATCAATGGAAATTCCTCAATTAATACTTGTTATATCAATAAATAATGTCAAACTAGCCAAAATACCATTATATAATAAAATTACCAACTTACCCTACTCCAATTTAGCCAAAATCCCAAAATTAGCCTCTTTAGAGGTTATTTGGACCGTGACAGGTAGCTGGGCGTTGGGCAGTAGGCAGGGTGGGCGTGCTATGCCGCATAGGGGCTGTCGCGTTTGGGCGTGCGTTGTGTTGGGTGTGTGCTAGGCGTGCGTTGTGCTGGGCGTGATGCGTCGCATGGGGGAGGCAGTTGTGCTAGGCTAGCATGCGGGATGCGTCAAGCAAGGCACGCGGACGGGCGGACGCAGCACTGCAAGGCGTGCGCACAGGGTGTGGGCTGACTGTGCGTCCGGCTGACTCAATGCCTCACCAACGCAACCTTTGTTTCTTTTGATCTCCAATCAACTTGGCAGCCTAATAACTCAAACGTAACTCTCTAAATATGCCTTCAACACAAGATTTAGGTGATGGTATGAATAAATTCCTTTTGCCCAACCCCTCTATTTATAGCCATTCCAAACTCACCCCATGGTGACAACTCAACTCCCATTTGTCTCACTATCTTTACTTAGGATTTTTCTTCTTCTACATTTAACCTCCACTTTAGATTTAGTGTTAGGGTCTTACAGCACCTTTTTACTCAACGGTGAAAATAACGATAGTCACTCTCTTTCTCTCTTGCAAACGGATGAAGCTTTACTTCTAAGGATGTATAGTCAAATTCTCTAACTCACTAATTGTGCAGCTACGTAACTATCTAACCCTTTTTAGGTCAGCAACTTCCATTTTTATAGACAACTTCATCTTGGCAACTTGGCTCTGACAACATTAAATTCCATACCTTGCTTCAGCCGTTTCTTGCTCTGATTGGTTCAAATTCTGCTTGTCACATCTATCAAAACTTGCGACTTGTGATTTGACAATAAGTACACGAGCGTGATGTATCTACTATGCGATGGATGATGTTCAATGCATGATTCCAGGTGTCAGTTTCTCTGCAACACTTAGTGATTTTTTCCTAATTCTTACGTTACAATGTGAAACTCGGATTTCCATTTTTCCTACTTAAGCAGATGATTAAGGGATTAACTAGGAGAAAGTTAAATCTTATGTTGAAGAAAAGGAAATTTCTAAGTGTTGAATAGATTTTCCTTGAGTAGCTTTGAGTTAAGCTTAAATCCCTGAAAATTGACTAAGTGTTGGACTAGGCATTGCTATGCATTGGCCACAAGATCTTGGAAAGAGTACTTGGGCAAAGGAAAAATTTGGAAATTTGGATAAGTATAGAATGTTGTGTGGGATGCATTGGAAGGGACCAATGCGTTGGAAGAAGTTGTGTTGATGCGTTGGAAGGGTTGTTGGTGATGGCATGCGGCTGAAGGAAGGAAAATGGAAGTGATGCATTGAACATCCAAGAGTTTATGGACGCATATGAAAGATGAACTCATGGAGGATGTCATCTGGACATGTGACTTGTTAGGAAGAATTCTTAAGCCTTAAGTAAACGAGGTGGCAGCATAAGAAGACATACAAAGTGAAGGGCCATGCGTTGGTAAAAGGAGAAGAGGACACGTTGGGTTGTGCTGATGCAATATTGCATTGATGGTGTAAGGAAGAGACACTTGGTCATGCGGCCAAGTAGGAGGTATCGACCATGGAGCAATATTGGACGCCTATAAATAGGACCAAAGACTTCATTCTTCAGATCACAACTCAAAATACATTTAAAAAGAGTGGGAAAGTTGAGGAAACCTTGTGTTGAGAGCAAAATCCATGCGTTGGACATAGAAGTTCAAAGAGGACGCATTGGATAGTGAAGTCTGGAAAGCAACATCAACTTGGAATAAGGAGTTCTCCCAGAATACTCATGTGTTTGATGTGATTCCAAAGCCATCTGAAAGCTAAAAGAGTCTAGTTTTGCATGGTGGGGCTGCCGAATAATAAGCTCTAAGAAATTGGGCTGGAGAATGAGGAAAAAATAGAAGAGTCGAGCTGTTAGGTAAGCTGGGCTAGTTTTAAGTTTTGATGATTCCGGAAAAATCACAAGGAGTTATGAGCTAAGATTTTATGGTAAGCTTTCTGAGACATTTTAGAACATATTTGTAGAAGGAAGTATCTCAAAATAAGGTCTAGAATTATGAGTAATCTAAGCTGATATTTGAATCTGGAATTTAGGGTTCAAAAGGGAAACCAAGGAAACCTAAGGAACTTCAGAAAGGAAAGTTCCTAACGAACTAAGGTGAGTGGTTATTGTGTATTGTATTTTTTATATAATTACTATATATTGGTAAATATATATAGGGATAATGTTAAATTGGCATGATCAGGGATATATGTTTATCTGATTACTATGCTTGTTAAGATATTGCTTGTGTTGGAAACTCGAATTGTACTCGGGATATATAGTTAGCATGCTTGAAAAGGTACTTAGTGGAAAAATATAGTCGGCTTCGGTCGGTGGAAAATTATAGTCAATGACGACCGACAGGAAATATAGTCAAGTTACTTGAGCATAACTAGCGGGAAAAATAGTCGATGTGCACATTGGCGGGATAATAGGGTACAGAGAAAGTTTCCACAGTAATTTTTGATAAATTGCTTGAGTATACGTGTGAAAATATTGGAGAAAATGTAGGATCATGCCAGGGATAACCAATGATAAAGCTGGGAATGTTATGTGATAATCAACGGTCAAGCTGGGGTTGTTTGTTTTAACCAGCAGTTGAGTTGGGGATATAATATTGAACTTGTGGTAATGTACCTATTGATATGTATTGATTTTCCAAAAGTATATTTTTGTAGTCAAAGTTTTGTTTATACCACTCACTAGGCTTTATAGCTCACATTTTCCATGTTTTATATTTCTCCCCCAGGTAGCGGGAAGTGAGGAGTTCTAGGGTGCTGCTAAGATCAAGGTCTACCACATGTCACAGTTACACTTCCCAAGGGTTTTACAGTTGTCATTGTAAACTTTATTGTTAAGTCTTGGAGTTGTATAAATATGACATTGTTGTAATATAAAATGGGCTTACTTAATCAATTGTTGTTATCTCCTTGACTAAAACAGTTGGTTGTTGAACTTGTTCATTGATATCAGAGTTATTTCCGCAAGAGTTATTAAGTAGTAAGTGTCAACCAAAGGGTTGACAACTGCTGTCGGTCACGCCCTTCCCAGGCTCGGAGGGTGGTCTGGGGCGGGGTGTGACATACAAGATGTCAGTAGTGCAATTTTTTTATTTAAAGGAATGCTTTTGTATGCATTGAATGCGTATATGCAATTTCCTGTACTTTTCTACTATAATGAATGCATTTCTCATTATTTAATCCTAACTATTTCAACTCTAATAGAATAATAACTTGTATTTCTACAATTTGTCACTCCCCCAAATTTAGAATAATGTTTGTCCTCAAACATTCCCAACATAGTACCTTAGTAAAACTCACTTAATCTCAACGCAACTGGCTTAACCTCTCATCATGCCTTCTAACTCAGGAATCTGATATCAGCATATAGTAATGTAAGTTTGCTCCCTTCCTAAAGAAATATATCCCAAATCTTCATGCGGCAAGTACATTCCTAAAAAATCTCCTTGTTTTTCTAAACATTTTTATCTTTCAAAATCAGAAAGGCGTTAGAAGACCCATTTTTATAAAAGTTCTTTTTCCAATCCTTTTGTTTTTATTAATGTTTTATGCCATCTATTTGTGATTTAGGTGGCCTACCTTCATTTTGGCTTGCCCCTACAGGTGTCATGCAGACATCCAACTACGTACAAGGGTCCTTCACGACTAAACTATTATCTAAGCTAGACATTTTCTTTCTTCTTTTGGCTTAGACCTTGGAGTTAAGATGTTTTATTGTGTTTGCATTGGTCCTGGTTACTCGCCTTCGTTTTGGCTTGTCCCCATGGGTGTCATGTGGACATCAAACTACGAGCAAATGTCATTCCTAACAAAACTCTTATCAGGTTAGATTTTCCCTAGCACTAATAGCGGAGTTTTTTTTTTTTTTTTTTTTTTTTAATGAAATCATGAAAGGATCTTTATAGAAGTGAATGCATCAACTTGAACCTCGCCCCCTCCCCCCCCCCCCCCAAAAAAAAAAAAAAAAAAACTTGTGACCTCAATGATAATACTAATGATTGCTAACTTAAGTCTTAACAATAACACATCAAGGTCCTCATTACTGAAAGAGACCTATAAGAATGCCCTAGAAAAATTTTAAAAAGAGGTTTAAGGTGAGGCTTGCATGCATAGAAAATTAAAGATATGTTTTAGTATAGAAGTTCCTAAACTTACAATTCTAATGATTATTGTTAAGACTTAAGTTCACAATCATTAGTATTATCATTGAGGTCACAAAGCTGAATGTAAGACAAGCGAGTAATAACCAAAGGTAGAATAAAGGAATACACAAGTCAAACGAGTAGAGAAAAAAAATGATGATACTGCATTCATTGAGGATAGAAATTACATGAAATACATTATATGATGAATGCATACAAAAACAGGAAAAAAACAAAGCCAACACCCCCAAATTTAATTACAAGGTGGCACATTGTCCTACATCCAAGAGCAGGGTCTTCATCAGCAAAGTAGAGTGATACGAGCATATGCGGCGGCATGGACGAAGGGGCAAACATCCCTGCCAGGACTTGGTTGATGAATTGAATCGAGAAATTCAAATGGTCTTGACTCTTTTGCGTCTATTGGCGCATGTAATCTCTCAGTACAACATTTTGGCATTGGAGTGTTGCTTGTTGAAGGTGAAGTGTTTCAAGTGATGCAACGATGGGTTAAAGTTGGGCTTGGATGAACTGTTTGAGATCATCCATGTTGACGTGTGTGGAATAGGCTGTAGGCAGGTTGGATTGAGGCTCAGTGATCTGCAATGAGGGTCTATGCATCTCACCAACTAGTCTTCAAGACGATTGGTCATTGCTTTTTCCAAGCTCAGTTGTTCATAGATGGTTATAGGAGGGTTGAATAGAGGAGAGTGAGGAGGAGAAGGTGTTGAACGCACTTTCACTTCACCAATCGAGTCCCTTTGTGTTTTCAACATTGGTATCTGAACCTGTTGGCTTATAAGCATCAGCGGGAAGGGTGAGGTGAGTTATGAGGTCTTGATGAAGAAGAAAGTTAAATCCCTGCATTCAATTCTTCAAAGGGTGATGGCAAGTTGAGGTCCACATAATCGAACTCCTCATTTTCTGACGCAAGCTCAGACTCAGATTCTTGTGCGTTTGATGAGGCTTCATCGACTGGATCCTCTTTCGAAATTTCATCGCACTTTCTTTTTTCTCGCGCTTAAAAGACTGAGGGTTGGAGGATTTAGGTTTTGGTGGGAGGTCTGGCTGATGCGACGAACCTCTAAGTAAGCACTAGACGAGAATTGTGTCTATTAAGCCTTCAAATTCTTTAGCATCATCCTCAATTGGAATGCCCGCTTGTTCACACAATGCATAAATCAACCATGGGAAGTATAGTTGGCCACGTGGGTTACCCTTAATGTCTTTGATGTGTTCAACTATAATGCATTCGACTTCAAGGGGAATGCATTTCATAAAGTAGTAGGTGGCTATGACTCTTCCCTTGATATCGTTTCATCATGCATTATGGGCATCCTTCTGTTTTTTAAGATGTAAAGCTAAAGGTGAGCGTTAGAAGTAGGTCTCTCGAAGCCATAGTCATTACGCCCATTCGAGATATTTGTCAATTGTGTCCAGACTTTGCTACTATTTTGACCGCATTCTTCAGGTCACTTAGAGTAAGTTGTTCGATGATGTGGTTGCCTACAGCCACAAGGTTGTTTGTTGTGTCGAGGACCTCATTGATAATTCGGGGAGAGAAATAGACTAAACAACTACCACTAACGCTGTAACAACCCAAATTTATATGCATACACTTCAGGAAATTAAATGTCAAATGTTAAGGAGGACGAAATTTTATTTAAAGGGGTGGTAAATGTAATACCCTAACCTTAATTTAGAAAGCAGGAAAACAAATAAAATACATAATTAAGAATGAAAAATATATAAACTTAATAGGAAAATCAGGTAAAAATTTAGAATTGGAAAAAAATAAGAAAATTATTAATTATCCAAAAATAATGAATAAGAGGGCAGAATCATGGAGGATTAATTAGAAGTTGGACGCTAGCTAATTCAGAAGACAAAGGGCAGTAGATAACTTTTTGTTTGGGCACTGCTCATTGGAAGAATTGGAGGTGAATTAATTGCCCATATACTCTTAAAATTTGAAAGAGTTAAAAAGGGGAAGTGGAATCCACAAGCAGTGAAGGTAACCCCCGTGTAAAAAACTAGCGAGATTGGAGAGAAAATCGAAGAGAGCGAGATTCTCAGTGAGATAGTGGGAGAGAGCAGGAGCGAGAGTCACGAGAGCCAAACCAGCGAGAAAGCTGAAGAGAGCAAGATTCTGAGAACAGAAAGAGCGAGATTTGGACAGAAACGTGGATTATGCGTTGAATTTGGCCACAATCTTATAGATTATACATGGAAAAACCTAAAATTGAATACAAACAAAGGTTGAAGATGTAAGAACAAACGTTAGCCAAAATTAGGTGTCTTATTAAGAGAAATTCTTAAACCTAAGTAATTTTAAAGAAGCCATTTGTAGGATGAGTTGTCACACAGAAAAGAGCTGGAAACGACTATAAATAGAAGGCTTTAGGCTGGAAGTTAAACTCATTCTCAAACAAAACTCAGTAGTAAAAGTCGTGTGAAAAGGGTGAAGTAATTCTGTTAGTTAGAAGGAGAAAACGCAAGGGAAGTGCTGCCCAAATTTCCTTTTAATTTAAGAGGGAAAGCTCTACTGACTAAACCATAAGGAATAATAAGGAATAACTAGGATCGCAGTCAAGGTAAGTAGTTTATCTCACTCTCTCTTTAAGTGTTTCATGGTAGTGTACCTTTAATATGTTGCATAATTATGGTATTGTTATGTTGCATTACATGTTTAAAATATGTTTATCGACAAGGGACCTCATGCATTATGTTTGTTCATAAGATTAAATTTTAATTAGATAAAGGTTATGCTTCTAGGGCTAGCAGGGCATGTATGGTTGCACCCCTCTAGACCCAATTCTATGTCAAGTTTATGCTAGGGACTAACAGGGTATGTATGGTTGCACCCCTCTAGTCCAATCTTATGTTTATGTTAATGGTTGATTTTGGATGCGACTCTGGCCCTACTGACTGCATGACCGGCTAATCATCAGATGGGTTAGTTTCCGCCTAAGTCCTCATCTTCCTATCAGGGCGGAGAAATTTACGTTAGAAGCATAACCGACCACCACATGTTATTATATGTTTTCGGTCCCAATCATATATTTTCAGGACATGTTGCATGTGATTGTGCATTTGGTCACTACCTTATGTGAGAACTACTTACTGGGTATATTATATACTCATCCTATTTTTACAGACTTTGTAGGTAAAGACACAGCGTAGGTGGCAGAACTGGATGTCGCTCAAATAACCAACCATCAAACTCACTATTATAGCCATATGCATTTTTGTATCACTACGCTAGTGTTTTATGGATCCTGGTGTTTTGTAAAATAAACTTTTTATATAATTTTCTACCTAATTAATAAAATCTTAGATATATTTTTTTGAGATTTTTACCAAAATTCATCTCATAATAGAAAAGTCTAAGCATGCATGTCGTAGCAGTCGAACCATAATATGTAAGGATCCGGTCGTTACAAATGCCATGTTCTTCTGCTCATCAAATTCTCTGTTGTAGAATTCGTAGAAAAGGTTAGGCTAGATCTTCGACAAAATGACACAAAAATTACGCCAACCCGTTGCGTCGATGATTTCACTTATATATTCTAGTAGCAAGCTGCATTCGGAGAAGAAATCCTTTTCAACCAAGATGTCAGTGAATTGATGCTTCCTCCCTTTAATTGGCCTTTTTGGCAAGGCAAGTGCCACCTTCTTCCCTTGCTTCTTCTTTTTTTCTTTTTGGTCAATTCTGCTTTGTAAGTGGTGGCCTTCTTGGCCAGTTTCCTAATTTCTTTCTCCAACTCTCTTTGGAGAGGTCCCTTCTTTTGCCCTTTTCTGGACGATGCATATTCTTCAAACATGCGTTCATCTTTACTTTGTTTCGATTGGGCTCTGCATTCTCTACAGGCATTGCAACCATAGGACTAGTTGCAACTTTCTCATCCAACTCCTGATTGAAGGAGTACGTGACTATTCACAGCAGAAGGATCATGTTTCAATTTTAATTTTACAGAACATTGAACTAAACAGAGGACGAAAACTAAGATTTACAAATCTAATTAAGCATGCAATTCACCAAAATTTAAAGAGAATGAGGGGATTAAAGGACTTACCATTAAGGCCACATTCTTCTCACGAATCCTCTCCTAACACAAACAATTTGAACCTCCTCAAATTCACGAACACGGCAATGAAAGATCCAAAATCTGGACACCACCATAAACGAATCCTCGTTATTCTCGAAGTAGAGAATCCTGAGAGGTGTGGGCTTCAGTAAATTAATCTTGGAATGAATAGGGAATAATTTTTCTTTTTTAGAGCAATAATTTTTGCACTGGGAGTTCTATGTGATCTATTGAGAGTAACTGCAGGAAGAAGAAGATCCTTTATCCTCCGCCTCAACTCGAGTTAAACAAGAGAGAAGTGGGAGTTATCAAATAACTCCCTCCTAATAACTGATTTAATAAAAAAATGATTTCTAACTTAATTTAATATATATATATATATACACACATACACATGATATTTTAAAACATATGTTATATCTAATATAACACATAACCTATAGGTTATAATTTATTATCCCCTTATTTAATCTATAGTATTTAATATGAATCATATTCATATTATTTTAACCCATAGTTTATAATATGAATCTCATCCATATAATTAATATTTGAATCATATTCAATTATTTATTTCTCTGATATAATCAATGTTTGAATTATATTCAAATATTTATTTTTTTCCTAAATAAAACTTTACATTATAATGCATCAAATACATTGTATTAATTATATCTCATATAATTTATATTATAATGTATCACATAAATTGTATTAATTATATCTCATATAATTTATATTATAATGTATCACATACATTATATTAATTATTTCTTATATAATGAATTATCTTCGATTAATTTGAACAATTTAAATTAATATAAAATTAATTTGATTCTCATTAATCCTTATTGAGCTAAGAATGAGACCTTCTGGACTTATATTGAAGCTTCAATAGTACTTGATTAATTAATTAAACTTTTTAATTAAATTAATCAACTTCCATTAACTGTTAGCCACTCCACTAAAGACCGACAACTACACCCTTTGCATTATAGATATATTTCTGTATCCATTGGATATAACCAATCAACAACGCGTTGACCCTTCACAAATTGCTCGTAAGTACAACTAGGTCAAAATTACCATTTTGTCCCTGTAGTTACATCTAATTCTTTAAGTACCACTGATCCTCTTAATGAACAATTAATTATAGTCCAACTATAACCAAACCCCTCTCGAGCCAGAAGAGGGTGTGGCGACATATTGTTCAAGTCCCGGAATCAGTCCTTAAGGGAATAATTTATCTACTTACCTTAACAACGGGGAATGGGTAAATTCCTTTTTGTATAGCTGCATTCTCAACTCTCCCCAATCAGAAAAATCCCCAAAATGGTAGGCATATTAAGTCGGTGACATTGGCTACTCTCACCCATATAGATCAAAGGACCACCTCATAGGCGTTCACAACTCACTCAAGATTCAGGTCAAGTCATGTATGGTTATCCTGACGAAATGTAAGTCTCTTCTAGCAATGATGTTATATAGAAAGACTATTCATTTTGTGGTCCGATCTTGTACAAACTCTTTGTATAGAATACCCCCACTCACATGTCTCTACATGAATAATCAGGATCAGATTTGTAGCACTTTACAACAATTATAACAATTACAAAGTTAGTTATATTCGTAGTGTCACTATGATAAGGTACCCAACCTTATCCATCTACTACAGGTCGTTTAGGTTATCACTTACACATGATCTACCTATGTCTCCACATACATATTTAAGTTATAGCTGATAACTTTGGATCTTGGTGATTTTTTGTTTAATGCAACTAAATGTCATATAAAATACTTCTTATTTTATTAGGAAAAAAAATGTTTGTACAAATACAATTATAAACTACAAGCGAGATTTAGGGCATTAACCCCAACATTGATTGCATTGAGTAAATTGTTCATGTTGCATCTCAACGCTTTCATTTCCTTGGCGCTCCTTAACGCACTCTTCATCCTCTTCTTTAATCAACCATATTTTCTTCAACGACTAAACTATAGGCCCATCATTTGAGTCAGATTAACGTGTTATGGCTGCGCCAAGGCCGCTCATCGCAGGGACAGACCCTTGCAGCGACACTTCATTTTCTTTCTCATTCATTTCCTTTTCTAATTTTAGAGCCCAACGGTCAGCTTCATCTGATACTTCCTCTGTTTCGGCCAACACTTCCTCGCTTCTAGCCAACACATCTTCCACTTCGAAATACAAAGATTGATCAAGCAACCTTTTCCTTTTGTCAATGCTGGCTAGGATTGAAGGAACTCTTATACAAGAGTACCTCTGAGTGGAAGCGGATATTTCCAAAGACATTGTGACAGAACTACCACGTTTACATTCAAACATACAGATATGCATCATACTGAAAATTACTGGCATGCTTAAAGAATAAAAAACCAAGAGAATAAGGAAACTTACCAGTTAAAGACTCTTTCTTCTCGGTAAATCTCACTCTCTCCAAGGAACAAGCTCCTCTCGCTCTCGCTGGACCGGCAAGCCAATCGATCAGGAACACCACCGGTCGTCTACCACGAACGGTCTTCACACGAACAAAAGGAAGATGAGGATGACACCACCACTTGGACCCCTTAGTATTCTCGGAGTGAGAATCCAAAGAGTAGGCTATGTTAGGAGGAGAGGAAGATTGTATACAACGATCAAGCAAGTGGGAGAAAATTGAGTTTATCGTATAGACAAAGTGCTTGATCGTTTAGGTGAAGTACACGATCGTGTAGTAAAAGGGCAGCGATCGTCTATACGATCATTTAGTAAAAGCTCGAGCGCTAAGCGATCGTTTAGGAAGGTGATTGTTTAGAAAATGGGTGTGCGTGTAAGCGATCGTGTAGTAAAATGTGAGCTATTGTATAGTCTCTAATTTACTAAGCAATGGGCAACAAACACTTCTTTAGCAATTAACCGTGTTTTTGCAAAATGAAAACAATTTTTATTTTATTCTTCAGTTACGAAAACTGAATGGAATTTCCCACTAACGCATATTTATGGAGAAAACGGCGTGCACAATTATCCCATAATTGCCAAAATAAAAAAAAATAAACCATAGTGTTTTCTCCTCCACTAGATATAAATCATATTTATATCCATTTTCCTTCAATTAATGTACCTCATACATGAAGTCAATCATATCAAATATAATTAACTAGTTCAATCATATCATATATAATTGAACTTCCTCTTGTCAATTTGAATATTTCAAACTGACCCAAAAACTGATTCTCAACTTGAATCCTTTGAGCTACCAAGGGAACCTTATGGACCTATGGCTCGAAGCTCCAACGATACGTGAATAGCTGACTAAACTCTTTAGCCACGAGATCCACCATCCGTTAACTGTCAGACATTCCACTAAAGATCGACAGCTGAACTCTTCTTACCATAGATATATTTCTGTGTTCATCGAATATAACCAATCAACAGTACGATAACCCTTACATATACTCGTAAGTACAGCTGGGCCAATTTATCGTTTTGCCCCTATAGTTACATATAACTTTTTAAGTGATGGAACTTAAGAAATACGCAGCAGAATTAGGACCTAATTACAGTCTAATTTCTTTTAATTAAAAGGAAATTATGTATGCAATTGAAGGAAAAACAGTAATTAAAAAGAGATGAGATACAACCTTTGTAGCTCCCAAACAACGCTTTTTCTCGTCGAATCTCGACCCGAACTCTTCTGAACCACCACTAGAGTTGACCTACTATCCTCTGGACTCAGAACCGGATTGTGGGACCCGGTGGATGAAGAAAACCGAGAGAGAGAAAAGAGATGGAAAATAAGATGGATCTTTGGTTTTGGGTTTTCACTTTGTTTTTTAGCCCAATTTTGAAAAACTAAATTTGAAAAAATTGCAAGAGTTTTAAATCCAAATTCAAAAGCCCAATTTATAGAAAAAACCATGCAACAATTGCATGAATCAAATCCATAAAAACATAACCCCTATAATCCACTATCGTAGTGGGCTTAATGTCTCCACTATAAGCCAACACCTAGCCCACTATTTTGTTAGTGGAATTATCCAACAAAAGTTTGGATTTTCCCACAACTATAGTCAAAGGGCAAAGTAGTCATTTGGTCAAAGTCAAACTTTGACCAAAAAGTCAACATTTTGACTTTTTATGATTTTTTCCGTGTTGACTAATTTTGGCCTACCGAGCATGAATCCGAATTCATTTTCTCGAAATTCAAATCACATTTGAATATAAGGTCGGTCAAAGTTTGACTTTTCAAAGTCAAAAGTCAACTCTTTGACTTTTTACATATTTGACCATTTCCATTATTTTCGAGCTTCTGAATATGAACGTATTCATATTCTTGATATTTAAATCACATTTAAATATTAAAGCCGTATCTCTAAACTGAAAACCCCGACCACTATATCACATTTACTTGTCGGTTTCTCTCTCTTCACCTAATTCGAACAATTCGAATTAGTCTATCATACTATTCTAAGTTTATTCCATATGAGCTAGTAGGGGAACCTAATGGACCTATAGATCATGGGCTCCAACGATCCGAGATTAGTTAGCTAAACTCTTTAGATGGAGCTAATCAACATTCGTTAACTAACGGGTCATTCCACTAGAGTCCCATAGTTGCACTCCCCTCACTATAGATATATTTGTGTTCATTTGATATAATCATGATTAGTAAGTTAATCCTTCACAGGTTGTTCGTAATCTCGGCTGGGTCATAAAAATCGTTTTACCCCCAAGACTACATCTTGTTCCTTAAGTTCTACCGATCCTCTAATGAACAATTGGTTTAAGGTCCAACCTACAAACCGAATCCCTCTCGGGCCAAGAGAGAGTGGGGCCCCTTGTTCAAGACTTGGATTCAGTACTAAAGGGAACAACCTATCTACTATCCCTATAACGGGTAGGAGTGAATTCTGTCTTGCACCGTATGTTCTCAGCTATCCATCCGATCTTACCCTTGAAATGGGAGGCTTATTGGGCCAGCGATGATGAGCTGCCCTCACCTATGCAGATCTAAGGATAATTCCGAGTAAACAGGAGTTCATAGTTAGCTCAGGATTAAGATTAAGTTACCTAGGTCATCAATTAACAAAATAATCAGTTTTATACATAAAACGACATTTAGAACGTAAAAAGTGACTATTTCATGGTTCGGTCTTATGCAAACTCATTGCATAAGATGCCCCCACTCACATATCTCTATATGAACGATTTAGGATCACATCGTTTGTACTAACTACAAAGTAGGCCGCATCCATAGTGTCCCCAGAACAAGGCGCCCAACCTTATTCATATACTATAGACCATTTTGGCTATATATTTGAACTTGATCCACATTTATGTCACTACATAAAGTTCAAACTACATTAAATAGCCTCAGGACCTTAGTTTATTGGATTTAAGATTACTGTTTCAATAACAACTTTATCGAAAAACAAAACAGAATATGTTTATTAATTTACAAACTACGAGTTTTAGGACATAAAATCCAACATTAAGTACCACCGATCCCTCTAATGAACAATACAACATAGTCCTACTATGTATGAACACCTATCGGGCCATGAGAAGGTGTGTGACACCACATCGTTCAAGCCTCGGGATCGGCTCTTAAGGGAGCAATCTATCTATTTACTCCTACTTCGGAGAAAGAGTGAATTCAATATTGTGTAGCTGAGTTCCCAGCTCCCAAATCAGGCAAATCCCTAAAGTGGTAGGTTTGAGTCGACGACCTGGCTACTCGCACCCATGCAAATCAAAGGATCGCCCTCAATGGCAGAAGTTCCCAACTCACTCAGAATTGGGGTCATGTTACCTTTGGTCATCCTAGTGAAGTGAAGTCTCTGCGTGAACGACGTTATATAACGAGATGTTAACACTTCGTGGTCAGGTCTTATACAAACTCTTTGTATAGGACGCCTTCTCTCGCATGTCTCCACATGAATGATCAAGACTAGACTATCTATAGCAAGTTACAACTCTTGTAACTATTCCACAAAGCGGGCCGCATCCGTAGCGTTACCAGGATAAAGTTTCCCTCTTTTATCCATATACTACAGACCATTTTGGTTGTCACTTAAGACATGATCCACTCGTATGTCACCACATACATGCTTAAGTTACATAATGACAACCAGAGATTTTAGTTTAATAGTTTGTGATAAAGCAAATAACACATCCAATGTGCAAAGTCAAGTAGTGAAGAAAATATCATATATTATATATACATCACAAACGTTTGTACAAAATGTGTTTACAAACTACAGAACACGAGACTTTAGGGCATCATCCCCAACAAGGATATCTCTAAATACTTCTTGCTCATTGCTTCTAGCCAGCTCACTTACGCCAAGTTGAGTTTCATTGTGAGGAAAATGGCACTTATTAGGTTCCAATGCAAGTCTGTTGGAACTAGGTGACTCGGAAGGTAGAGGTGGGGTTAGAGGGCAAGGTTCAGCAGGGGTGTGTGGTGATCTAAAGGATGATGTAGGTGATGCAACTGGTACCTCAGTGGGGAAGATGGTGGCCAACAGTTTGATGGAAAGTGGGACGTTTGTATGTACAGTGAGAGATGGAGTAGTTTTTAGGTGTTCGAGAATGGGTTCATGCGTCGAAATGGATGGGGTAATGATTGGAATGATAGGTGGAGGGGCTAGCTTCTTATAGGGATTCGCAACGACCTTTTTAGAGGGCATTTTCGACGCATGCCATTGCGTTGGTTTAGAGATGGTTGATGATTTAGATTGTTTGGATTTTGGAAGAGGGAGATGACAATGATTTCGACGGCATGGCTTTGGACGGAATTTGAACGGACGCTGATGTTTGGATTTTGAGAGGGTATTTTCGATGGTGGTGGTAGGTTTTCCTTTTAGCTTGCTAGCAGCGGTGAACTTGGTGGTTGGAGCTAATGGAGGGGATGGAGAAGGAGAAAAGGAACGAACAGACGAGTAGGAACTTACAGGGCTATCTTTGGTGAAGCTCATTGATGCATTCTATGAATTTGAGGCGTCCGACATGATTTCCATCTAGATAGAATGAGAATCGCGTGAAAGTGGATCGTCGGAGCACAAATTTGCACAATCGAAGTTAGAGTTTCAGTCGGACGAAGAGAGATAAGAGAAAATTGAAAAGATAGGAAGATGGAGACGATAAGAGGCGATGGGTTTTAAAAAGAAAATAGGGTTGGCGAGTGGGGAAAGAGGAAAGAGAGGCGTGTCAAATCGCATGCGCCCCTAAGTTTACGCAATAAATGCATGGATGAAAGGATGCACATGGGACAACACACCACTCGAGTGGTTCATCCCCCCACACAACGGATACTATTTTCTCCAAGACATGGTCATGCATTAGCTCGAAACGCTTTAAAGTTAGTCACAGTTAGATTGTGTTATCAGATGCAAACAAATATAAATTTCATTCTCAAAATTACAAAAGCACATCAATCACAAAAAAAATCAAACGAGCGGATAAAAGAAAAACAAAGTAAGTAAAATAAAGTACAAGAGGCGTCCCTAGAATATGGTATTGTGTTCTCAACGTAGGTACAACTCCAATGCGAGCATCAGACTGGCTTGCGTAAGTCAATGAACGTCTTGTTGCGTTCAGCTTCTCCTTCAGAGTAAGGCTTTACTCTCTGTCCATTGACTTTAAAGGCACTAGATCCATCTCAGCATGTTAATTCCACCGCACCATAAGGAAAGACTTGTTTCACAATGAAAGGTCTTGACTATCGAGATTTTATTTTTCCTGAAAATAAACGCTGATGAGAGTTAAAAAGTAAAACATTTTGCCCAATAAAGAGCACTTTCTTACTAAGGCGTTGATCATGCCAACACTTGGTCTTTTCTTTATAAATCTTTGCATTCTCGTAGGCATTGAATCTCCATTCCTCCAATTCATTCCACTATAACTTTCCATCACCGGCAGCTTCCAGATCCAGGTTCAACTTTTTAATTGCCCAAAATGCCTTATGATCTAACTCCAATCGATGTTTTTGTATGAGGTGCGGTATGCCCACAAGGTGGGAACGAGCCCTCCTGTTTAGCCAACGGGAAAATAAATCTCTTTGTTTCTTTTTCGGTCTCTGTTTAATCGAGGACAACTTACGGATTGAATGGACATCTCTAGAAATAAAGGAAAAGCAAAGCGGAAGAAAATCCTCGAAAAGAATAACGAGATGACCCCATTTTGTTCGTAAAACGTGAAAAAGCAATGTGAATACTAACACGTGACAGTAAGTATTAAGATCGACTTAGGAAAAATGGTAGAATAGTAAAGAATAATAGAAAAATAAAATCCGAAGAAAAATGGCAAAAAAATATGCAAGGCATGACATAAATTTGGAAGGAAAAAAAAAAAAGAATAAAGGACAAAATGTACGAAGAAAACAACATGCTTTTTTAAATCAAATTTGGAGAAAATAAAATTCAAATACCATTTAATAGCAAAATTTTGGGAAAAACTTCAATTCCATAGAACATAAAATCAATTATAATTTTTTTTGGATATTCCAAGAATTAATTGAAGGTTATTTCGATAAGTATATAATTTTTTTTAAAAGATGAAATCATATAGATAATAATAAAGATTATATTGGACAAAACTGAGAAAGTTAACCAAATTAAAAGAGAGACAAAAAAAATTTCAGTCTTTTCAGAAGTCTAAAACCAATAAAAAAAATATTTTTAAGTTTCTCCATTTTTGCTGATGTTTTCCTATAGTAGAGTACGATTTTTTGACGTTTATTTGATCCATAGACGAAGCGTTCTGATCATGAACTTCTAACATCTCTGGTTTCACTTTGAGAGTTCGAAGACTACGTTTTCTCAATAATAATGCTTGTTTCCTCACATTAGACTCCAGTTGTTCAATCAACGATGAAACACGAACTAAAAAATTGTTATGACTACCAAAATTAAACATCATACATAGAACATGTTCTATTAATGCCTCAATCGTATTATACATTGACCAAATTCATTAAGTAACGAAATTGCATTCTCGTCTGATAAATACGATTTCAGATAATCCTTTGCATTTATACCATCAGGTGTAATTAACATCTTAATTATGTTTGGAACCGTCCTGAAAATTGAGATTTCATCGAATGTCATTGTCAGATCCTCTATCTCCATCTGCATTGATAATAATTAAATCTTCAAATATCATGACCTAACTTGACTTATTACGGCCAAGATGAAGATACGTAACATTATTCAAAGCAATTTAGACCCTATTTGGCTATTTCGTTTTTTATTTTTTATTTTCAAATATTAAGCATATTTCATCCAATTTCTTATCATTGTATTTTTTTATGTATAATAATTGAATTTTTAGTCAAATTCAACAATGAAAACATATTTTCAAAAGCTATTTTTTTGTTTTCAAAATTTAGCTTGATTTAAGTAATGTCTATAAACTTAAATTTAAAATTAAAAAAACCAAATTATTATCGAATAGGATCTAATGGATGGTTTTATTTTCATTATCTAGAAATGACAAAATCTTGTTCCACTAATAACATTTTAAAAATGATTGCACGAATTAAATATCTGATAGAGAATATATTCTTCTTTGTCCTCGTGGAGAAAAAATAATTTAAAAAAAGATTGAATCCAATGACCGAAAATGACTTGAAATGTTCAAATATATATTTTTCTCTTTTGTTAATAACCAAATATTCTTATTTTTATATTTTATGAACATCCCTAGTTGTTGGTCAATAACCCCGTTCACAAAATTCAAAAGTCAACTAGACAAATAGAGTTAATTAATTAATTTTAGAATTCGATATTTATTTAATATGATATGAGAGTATATGAAGTCTAAACAGATATTTAATCCCAAAAAATTAGAATTCAATTAAATAATTATGAATTCAAAGAAGAATTTATTTGAGTGGACATGTTTAGAACCTCATACTTTATTTCCTAATATGAATTCATAAACGGTTGTTGGTAGACTCTCCAAAACATAAACTTAAGATTTACGGTCCTTGTCCATATCTAGTGTTTAGTTTGTTTGATTAATTTGACGATGTTAGTAGAGGTGTTCAAATAACCCGATATCCCGAATAACCCGGACTACCCAATCCAAAATGTAAGGGTTGGGTTGGGTTGGGTTAGGTTGTGGGTTGGCGGAAAAAAAAATCTAGGTTGACCCAGCCCAGCTCGAAAGATATATATATATATTCCTTTTTGTTTAAAGTTCGATTTCTTTGTATTGATTGATTTTTTAATTTTTAATATTTTTCTTTTAAAATTGTTATGATATTTGTCTTTGTTTAAAGTTTATAATAAATATCATAGATATTTGGTATTTAGCATTTTAATTTATGAGATTTTAGTTATTAGTCATGTGTCGTATATAAATTTACTTATTTTTCATTAAAAATAAAAAAAAAGTTCTAACCCGACAATCCAACCCAAAGGGTTGGGTTGGAAACTTTATTTGAGTCATTTGGGTTATCAATCAAACCAACCCACATTTTCGGGTTGGTCCAAAAAATATCTTTAACCCAACGCAACCCAACTCATGTACGCCCCTAGGTGTTAGGGTAAATTTTGATTTTTTTTTCTCTTTAAAAAGTAATATGAAATTTTTAGACGTTCAACAAATATGGAGTATGGAGATTTGAAACTCTAATCTCTTAATCAATAATATATGGCTTAACAACTTATATTATGACCAAGTTGGATGAAACGTGAAAGTTGTTGTATTTATACTATAGTTGTTGTAAATTTACATTAAATGATACAAAATATCTTTGTAACTTCGAGGTAGGTTTTAACTTATGACCACATACTTTGAAAAGTCTCATTTTCACCCAATAACTTTGAAATTGCTAAAGAAAATCATATTATAATGTGGCAGCTTATGTGTGAAGATGTACATGAACATTATTCATAGCTATAAGAGTAATTAAGATTATTCTAATAATGAATCTCATCTCAAAAGTTATCGTTAAAATGATTATTAGTTTTTACACATTAACTTTATTTAAATATATTCTTTCATATTTTTTATAGAATGACTCTTGCATTAATTTTCAATTTATTTTTTGTCCTTAGGTTTTTTTTTATCTAATTTTCATTTGGTTCCTCGGTTTCAAAATATTACACATTTATTTTCCAAGTTTTGAGTTTTGTTTCAACGTTGTTCCTAGTTTTCAAAATGTTACAATTCTACCATTGAAATTCAAGTTTTGTTTTAAATTAGCCTTTAGGTTTCATGATTTACATTTGTAACCTCGATTTTTAATTAAATACTAACTTTTAATAAAAAAAATTACGAAATGAAATTTTAAATTTAATTTTAATAGTGATGAAAAATAGTAGTAAAACTTAGTTGATTATAATTCTCATAATTCTTTTAAATTAATTAATGAACATTAACACTAAAAACATAATATGAATATTTAGTGAAAAATATATATTAAAAAGTATAAATCTTGAAATAGAAATAAAAAAAAAAACTCAAATTTCAAGGATAAAATTAGAAAGGTTGAAATGGAAAGAAATTCATAAAGAAATTCAAAAACAGGTGTAGAGGTTATTTTGTTCCCTAGTTTGGGGAGATAGAAGGAAGAAAATAAGAGAAAGCAGCCAGCAGAGCGTGTATTTGTTGACTTACATTATTATAAATATTTATAATATAATTAATTAATTAATTTTGGAAGTAGGTGGCCACGTTGGCGTCAGAGTCTCAAATTCTTTACGCGCTAAAACCTGCATCCACGCCCTACTTGTATTATCGTTTCATATATCTAAATTACATTAATACCATTTCCTCTTTTTTTTTTTTTTTTTTTTTTTTTTCTTTTTCCAAAAAGATACGATAATTAATGTGTGAAGTAGTAGAATCAAACCTCCAACATCAAAGTCAATAGTATAAACACTATGCCAATTGAGATATGTTCATATTTGTTTACCTTTTCTTCCTTTTTAAATCTCAATAAAAAGCCATGATTAAAATGTCGTGATTTCAATTACGAATATATTGATAAAATATCGATATTGACAGATATTTTTATAAATAAAAAAAATTATGTAAAAAGCTCACAACTTGTATGTGTTGACCTTTATAGGGAGAAATCATACTTATGCCAGTTTGTATTTTAAAACTTTGGGTTTCCCTGTCAATAGATGTCACTATACATGCAGATGCTCGTTATTCCCACCTCTTAAGCTTTCTCATAGCATATTCTATATATATGTCTCTGTAGTCAAGTGCTTCGCTTATCTCTTGTCTTCGACGTTCAAAATATAGTATTGTGAAATAGAATGATAGCCTAACCAATGAAGTAATTGATAACATTCTAGCACCTTTGAAAACCTTATTCATACATTCAATTGCATTGATTGTTATACACCCATAGCGCCCATCATGTGATTGTGTCCATTTTTTCAAGTCAATATCAGAAAAATATTCAAAGCACTCAGGGTTCAATTGCTTCAACTCTTTCATGCACCTAATGAACTTGTGCCTTTGGTGTTGATTTTCTGCCTTAAACACCAAATCTTTTAGTTGCTTCGATTTGTATTTTTGTATTGAAATTACTAGCAACATTACAAAAAGACAATATCAATGGTACGCTGTAGGTTAACTCCAACTTATTTTATCATTGTTAATTGCAGCAAGAATGCCTTTATGTCTATCAGAAATCAAGCAAATATCATCTCGTTGGGTAACATATTCACGCAATGCCCACATAAACCTGAGGAACTCAAAACTGAGAATTGCGAGTTTAGATCGCTCCAATTTTTATAGTGACCGGAATATAAACGATATACATTCTAAATAAAAGTTATGCATAATACAATTCAACAACAACATGCTCAGTATACAATAAAGCATAGAGAAGAGGTTCATTACCAGAGGAAGACGATATTCGAATGTATGAACCCACGGTAGTGGAAGAATTCCACCGATCTACCAGCACCCCGGCGAATCTCTCGTCTGATACTGCACAATCCGAACGTACACGACCAAGAAGACGGGGACAACACCACCAATAGGGAGACCCAGGTATCCTCAGCGTCAAAAACCCAGAGAGTGGGCTATGGTGAGTTTGGTAGAAGACGGAGGAGACGAAATCATGTAGACGACAAGCGCGCACGAGAAGAACTTCGCTATTGTATAACGGGGACGCTTATCGTATAGTAAAATTACACAATCGTTTAGGAAAATTGGACGATCATTTAGGAAACTGATGTATGATCGTTTAAGGGACGCGTGAATTAGACGATCGTTTAGACGACTGAGAAGCTATCGTATAGGCTCTCGAAAATCAGTCTTTCACGTTTTCTTTTTGGGCGCGAGATTCTTTTTGCACAACTCAATTTCTTCACAAATTGAAAATGATTTTCAACTTGTATCCCGCCGGTTATCATAACCTTCGGTGCCCACGATCCCATTTACTAAACGTGAAAATTGGTTAATTAAAAAATAATTAATCAATTAATTTATTTAATGAATATAATCATATTATATTTATATCCTATAGTTTGATATCATATATCTACTATAGTATTTTTTCTATATTTGATATAAATCATATTTATATCTAATTTCCTCCAAAACAATGTATCTGATACATTTAGCAAATTATATCATATATAATTAGCCATTCCAATTATATCATATATAATTGTACTCCTCTTGTCAATTTGAACATTTCAAATTAACCCAAACACTAGTTATCGACTTTATCCAAGCTACCCAGGTAACCTAATGGACCTGTGGCTCGAAGCTCCAATGGTACATGAATAGTTGACTGAACTCTTTAGCTACGAGATTCACCATCCATTAACTGTCAGTAATTCTACTAAAGACCAACAATTGAATTCTTCTTACCACATATATATTTCTGTGTCCATTGGATATAACTAATCATGAGTACGATGACCCTTCACAGATGCTCGTAAGTACAATTGGGCCAATTTACCGTTTTGCTCCTATAGTTACATCTCACTTCTTAAGTATCACTGATTCCTCTAATGAACAATATAACATAGTCCAATTATGTGTGAACACCTCTCGGGCCAAGAGAAGGCGTGTGGCGCCACATCGTTCAAGCCTCGGAATCAGCCCTTAAGGGAGCCATCTATCTACTTACCCCTACCTCGGGGAAGGAGTGAATTCCTTCTTGTGTAGCTGAGTTTCCAGCTCCCAAATCAGACGCATCTCCAAAATGATAGGTTTGAATCAACGACTTGGCCACTCGCACCCATACAAATCAAATGACCGCCCTCAATGGCAGGTGTTCTCAACTCACTCAGATTTGAGGTCATGTTACCTATGGTCATCTTAGTGAAGTAAAGTCTCTGTCATGAACGGTGTTATATAACGAGACATTAACACTTCGTGGTCAGGTTTTATATAAACTCTTTGTATAGGATGCCCCCGCTCGCATGTCCTCAACACGAATGATCAGGATTAGATCACTGTGGTAAGCCACAACACTTGTGACCATTCCATAAAGCGGGTCGCGTCCGTAGCGTTATCAGGATAAAGTTTCCCTCTTATATTCATATACTACAGACTATTTTGGTTATCACTCAAGACATGATCCACTTGTATGTCATCACATACATGTTTTAGTCACATACAGATAACCAGGGATTTTATGTTTATTAGTTTGTGGTAAAACAACTAAAACAAGTAAATGAGCAAAACAATAAGATGTGAAGTAAATATCATATATTAACAATCACAGGTGTTTGTATGTACTGTTTACAAACTACAGGACACGAGACTTTAGGGCATCAACCCCAACAAAATCATGACCAACTGGACGAGTTTTCTCCTTCAACAATAGTAAAAGAAATGGGAAATATATGTCTGTCTTCATCAATAGATAAGAAGGTAAATAATTTTCCTTTATATTTTTCGTAAAGATGAGTTCCATCAATTTGAATTAATGGTCTACAATATTTAAACTCTTCTCTTGCAGGATCGAAAGACCAGGAAATTCGATTAAAAATAGTTGTATATGACACATCAGATAGAAGAAAATACCAATTCGATCATGTTTCAGGATTGTATTGCACAACAACACTCAACTACGGTAGCTCTAAATATGATTTCTCACAATCACCAAACACAACAATCGATATTTTTCTCTTTACTTACCACACATGTCTATAATTAACAATTTAACATTATACCCATATTGTTTTTTAATTGCTTCTTAGAGTAAGGCCATAGACACCCTAGGATCAACTCTAACCATTTTTTGAATTTCAATACTCTTAAATTTTGAATCAAGTTGTGAATGATCCCTTGCCAATTCTGAGTACAAACATGAGCGTTCTCCTTCAAGTCTAGTAATTTCAAACATCCCATGAGTTTTACGCTGACATGCCCGTATCCTCCAATCAAACCATCCTTCCACTGTTTGCATCTCACATACCAAATATTTTTATTTGATTCTACTACGACGATCTCATAGTGTTCTTTCACGCAGTATTTTTTTAGGGTCGGTTGTAGGTCTTCTTTAGTGTCAAATAACATTCCTTTTTGTATTAAACTAGATTTATCTACACATCTACTTCTTTCCTCCAATGTTGACCATTGTTCAGAGATTGAATTAGTAATATCTCAATCTATTTGGGTGAACATCTCTGACGATACCAACTCAAGACCATGTTCTGTACTTCTATCGTTTCCAAATAATTCATAAAGTTCTATGCTAGTACCATTGTCCCCATTATTTCTAGGTTCAAGAATGACCAAATCTAATATTTACAACTATTATAGTTGGAAAAAAAATTAGTCTAACTTAATACGTTAATACTAATAGCCCAATCCAACATCAGTCCAAAAGATAATCCAAACTCTATTTTATGACCAGTCTAAAAAGGTTGTTTTTTTAAAACCAAAACAATAAACCTACATGTGCAATCCAAACTCAAATACAATAACAGTCCAAATATTTTCTTTTAAATTAAAAACAATAATATTGAACTAAAAAATGTAAACAATTCAAATCATAGACAAAACAAACTTCACACACTAGATCTCTCAAATTTTCAACCAAAATAGATCAAAACTTTAGCTTTTGATGCATACATTTAAATAAAATAGTAAATCTATGGAGCACAATCTCATATATTGGAAAAAAAAAACGTTACCTATGATTATCGTGACAGGAAGTACGACACACGATGGAACGAATGGTGGATGGTGGACGTGGGCGGGCGACGACTATGAAAGAAAGGCAGAAAGAAAGGCTTGAGATGAGGAAGAAAGTGGGGAAGAAGGTTGTGGTATAGGTTTCAGGACCACGTAGTCATGTACTGGATACACGAGTTAGGACTCATGGACCCAGTCCCCGATTACTTGGTCAATATGGCAGTCTGTGTGTACCAAGGTGTGCCAGATTCACGTGAACGATTAGGGTCCACGACATAAATGCTTACTTAGTAATCGTGTACCAGGTTCCATGATTTTCCTACTCTATTTTTGTCAATTCTTTCAACCCAACTCTATTTTTGTCAATAATTATTACACTAACATTATTTTCAAAAAAATCCTGTCCCTATCTAATGTTCACTTTACTAGAATTAACTTACATTTTTATTGTAACAGCTAATAAGGGTTGCTTTTCTTCGTTGTATAAAATATTAAACTCAAAATATTAAAGTCCCGTTTGGTAATCATTTGACTTTTTGTTTTTGTTTTTAAAAATTAAGTCTATAGATACTACTTTTTGGTCCAAATTTCTTCATTTGCTATCTATTTTTTCCAATGGTCTGAAAAATCAAAACCAAAATTTGAAAACTAAAAAAAAAGAGTAGCTTCTAAAAACTTGTTTAGAATTTGGCTAAGAACTCAATCATTGTATTTAAGAAAGATGCAAACCATGGTAAGAAATGAAAAGAAGATAGGCTTAATTATTAAAAACCAAAAATCAAAAATAAAATACACCAAACGAGATCTTAATGTTTTTATTGGTCTAATTTTCACTTTAGCTAACTCTTCCCCTCGAAATTCTATAATACATAAATTTAAAAAAGATGACGACAGCTTGGATGAGGTAGTTGTTCTAATTGTGTTATTTAAAACAAATTCGCTCCCTCTTCAAAATATTCATGTAAAAAAATTCATCAATAAAAAATGATCATGTCATATTATTAGATATATATATACTATATAAATGATATAGTATAACGATAATAATATACCTCATATATTAAATATGAGTTTTGGTAACTATTAACTTGTCAGAAGAAGTTTGATAACCTAAGCAAACCTCTCTTCCTTTAGTGTTTGTTCGGTCGAATGTTCTTATTTGTTGTTTTAAATGGTTTGGGACTTCTCTGGTAGGATCAAAACAACCTCTTCTCTTTGAGACATTTTCTCTTCAGTCGTACGTGTTTCGTATCTTTTTGTCTGGATAGTTTGTTCATGATTCAATCTCTTGATTTTGTGTGTGCATTGACCTCGAGATGTGAGATTCTCCTCTCTTTTAGTAATCCAATACCTTTGCATAAAAAGAAGTTTGGTAACTATAAATTAAAGATGTATAATAAATCTCTAACTAATCCAAAAAGTATAGTTTGTAAATGAAGATGTACACTTTGTATTCTACCTATATAATTTCACAACGTTTAGGCTTAGTTTGAAATTATTGGCAACAGTGCTTTTAAAGAAAATCAAATATACTATGAAGAAAAAATAGTGCTTGGTAAATTATAAATTTCAAACCTAAGCAAATTGTAAACATATTACAATATTTGATAAATTTCAATTTTAAAATTTGAAAAACCATAGTATTTAGTAAATGAAAGATTTATTCGTTGTGATTTAATTATAATGACCCAAATAGACGTTATTTTAAATATTTTTATATTTGATTTATTAGAAGATAATTATTTAAAATTTTGTATAACATAAATTGCAAAAAAAAAAAGCTTAATTTAAATTATTTGATAAAAATTCAAGAAAAATAATTGTATAAAAAAAATGAATCCATTTTTTTTTTTTGTTAATGTAAGAATAGACATGAAGAAAAAAATATATGGAAGAATAGATTTTAGGAGATTTAAAATATTACCAGGGAGAAGATATCTAAAAAGTGAATTTAAGTTTATTTTATAATTTCCTTTTTATTATCGCAAAAGTACTCGATGAAAGTCTTAGGATCTGTATAGGTTGACTAAAAAAAATTGTTTTTCAGAAAAGTTGTTTTTATTTAAACACTTTTGATAAAAATATTTTAAAATACATTTTGAAAGTGTTTCAAAAGTTATTTTGAGTGATTGCCAAACATTTCAATTCTGTAAAAAATGACTTATTTTCAAAGTTAAACGAAACATACACTTAGTCGATATACATGTTTCTCACCTCTCACTTGCTAAAATTATTCAAAATTTTTATCATTACCTTGAGAATATAAACGTTATTAACCGTGTACACTATATATTCGAACCTTCCACCATTAGGAAGGAAGGAAACTGATAAAAGAAAAAATATTTTCTAGTTTAAGGTAGATATTGTCATGCTTATTAAATTTTGGAGTGTAATTGAATAAAGTTAAAAATTTAAGATAAAAACGGATATAAATTAAGACCACGTTTATCAATTCATAATATAAATTGGTGTAATTATCGTGAGATTCAATTGATAGATCAATCATAATGGATTACAATCGCAAACATATTTAGATTGTTTTTTTTATTACGTTTACTTATAATTATGAATTTGTTACATTTTCTTACCGTTTAGGGTTACATAGTAACAATAATAGTAAATATGACATATTCATAAGTTTCATACGGTAATAGTTATAATAACAATAATGATATCAACTGATGGATCTTTTGTAATTTTGAAACACAATCAATCGAATTGTATTCTTCAATTATAGATCGAGAAATGAACTCTAGATTTCATTACGATTATAAACGTGACCGAACGACAATACATTGAAAATCAATTTTATCGGGAAAGAAAGAAACATCTTAAATATATGTATGAAAGCAAAACAAAGAAACAAAATCGATTTCTTCTACTTTAAGAATATTTTATATTTTTTAATAAAACAATGAAAAACCATGCCCTTATTGGTAATTTAACAACAATGGTAGACCATGGCATTTTCGTAAATAATCTGCAAATTCGATTCATATATAAACCCTTCGAAGTCCTTTCAGATCACATTCTACCTGGGATCAGCAATTTCATTTTTTTTCCTTTAATTTTGCTGAAAAATGTCAGGTTACCCAAATCAACCTTCCGGTTACGGTTACGGCTACGGCTACGGCGGTAGCGGTGGTTACGGAGCTCCACCGCCGACGGCCCAGGTTTACAATTCTTCAGCTTACGGACATCCACAGCCTCAGCAGACTCAGCAGCCGTACGCTCCGGTGGCTGCGCCATACGGCGCACCGTCGGCACCGTACGGCTCAGCTCCGGGCGAAAAACCACCCAAGGACAAGCCTAATCAGTCTTACGGTGGTGCTGGTGGTGGCCATCAGTCTTACGGTGGAGCAGGCAGTGGTGGTCATGGTTATCCACCGCCTTCTGCGTATGGAAACCCTTTCGCTTCACTCTTGCCATCGGCTTTTCCGCCTGGTACTGATCCGAGCATCGTTGCGTGTTTTCAAGTAGCCGATCAGGATGGGAGTGGGTTTATTGATGATAAAGAGTTGCAACGTGTTCTGTCCTCGTATGATCAGAAGTTTAGCATCAGAACTGTTCATCTTCTCATGTACCATTTCACCAACACAAATACCAGGAAGATCGGTAATCTCACTTTTCCCCCTATCACCTTTTGCTTTGCCTGATAATAGGAAATTTCATGTGGTTTTAGTTTCTTGAATCAACAACAGTAAAATAATGGAAAAAAGCAACGAGAACCTGTAGGAATCTGGAGGGCCTAGATAGAGCAAAAAGACAAACAGTTAGGTTAATAAGGGCATGGGCGGGTTCTGATCGGGGCATCTACTAATTGTTTCAGCTAATTTTAATCGAAAAATAAAATTAATTGACAAAGATAAATGTATGATTATAACTTGAATGGATTGGAACAGGTCAGTCTTTTATTGTCATTTGTCAAAACTTTTGAGGGGAATTTCATATAATTGCATAGAATAGTACCTTGAGCGGGGATAAGGGATTTGAATCTTCGATTTCAAGGGAGGATTATATGGCAATTCCAGTCGAGCTATGCTCATTTGACATATGTTTACAGAGAATTGTAATGTGCCCTTTAAGTGATTATGATCATTTCTCATTACGATTAGCTGATAGGTTCATGATGTTCATAAATCATGCCTATGACTACGAGGTATTCATATTCTCATATATACATATATATCTACAAGGTATTTACTAGAAGATACCATCATACCAAATACTTTTCTATATCTATTTTTCTTTTTGATCCTATACAAGGATACCTCCGTGTAATTGCCTGCGATTAGTTGGTGAAGTAATTTTATGTTTTATTTTAAATTTGTCTGGTCAAATTGCAAACCTGCTAATTGGATAGATTAGTTGTGGTTGTTGAACGAAGTTCACTATTTTCAAACTTGTGTTTGAAGTTATTGACTTTTCAAAACTCAAAAGCTTTTGGGTTATTACCGTCTCTGTCACTATGTAAGTATTTTTTGAAATGATGCAAAACAGTAACGTTGTCTTTTGAATTAGAGTCATAGTTAAATTGTTAGTTCTTCCATTTGTTCAAATCATCTTGTTATCATTAATTGTTCATGCATTTGGCCTTGAGCGACCTCAATCTGGAAATCCTGCTTTTTACTTTTTCAATTGACATTGTCTTTTGCATTTTGTTTCTGAAAAACAGGACCCAAGGAGTTCATTGCTCTGTTTTATGGACTTCAAAGCTGGAGGGTAAGTTGAAGACTTACTATTTTAGCTAACATTATTTGTTGGTGTACGTCTAATTCTGTTAAACTGATTTTTTATTGAGTCTGTTTCAGGGTATTTTTGAGAGATTTGATTCAGACAGAAGTGGAAAAATAGATTCCAAGGAGTTGCGAGAGGCACTTTTGAGTTTGGGCTTTGCAGTCTCACCCATGGTCTTGGACTTACTGGTGTCTAAGTTTGACAAAAGTGGTGGGAAAAGCAAGGCCATTGAATATGATAATTTTATAGAGTACGTCTGTCTTCCTTACTCTTGATTTTATGTGGTACTCTTTTTATAATGAGAGGTTCTGAGTTATCCTTCTTTAATGTTAAGTTTCCACTTCCATTAATCACTGCTCTCATTATTCTTTTCTTTTTGCAAATGCAGGTGTTGTCTTACTGTCAAGGTGAGCCTCTGACTATTTTTATTTGCACATATCTTTTGTCTATTACAATATGAACTGTTTAAAGGTGATGGATCTTTGAATCCACATGCACATGCTTATTGTGCAATCTGTGTATTTTTAGTTGTCTTCATTTCGTTCCACTCACATATTGATGCCTATGAATGCCCCGAACACCTGTTACACCAGTTTTAACTCCTGTAGCTATGAAGTAGTTACTTATAATCCAATTTCACTATGAGAAATTGCTGTTGTTATTTTCGTTTTTTCCCCCCTTTTCATGTAACATTCAATGTTTTCCTCATACACTGATAGTTTAAATAAACTCCTCGTATGAACCTTTAACCTGATTCTTCAGCAACAAGACCATTTTGATTTTTGCAGCTTCCAGAAACATTTTATTGCCATGGGCAGAAAAGTAAAGACCTAAAACTAAAGTGATTTTGATGTAAAATTTTACAGGGACTGACCGAAAAATTCAAGGAAAAGGACACCACATACTCTGGTTCTGCAACCTTCAGTTATGAGGCTTTCATGTTGACTGTCTTACCATTTCTCATCGCATGAGGAGTTTTTCATTGTTCGTTCGAGCATGTGTATTCAGTGTAAAGCTTGATTTTCTTTGGCTTTTCCTTTCGATTTCCGTCATGTTTGATAGAATCTATTGATGTAGCCTTATCCTTATCAATGCTCTAAGTTTGTTTTTTGGTATAAATTGGCTATCTTAAGTATTCAATGATAGTTCTATGAATGTCTCAACTGTTATATGTTTTCCTTCCTGGATTTCCAATTTGGCAATTTGACAGTAAAAGTTAGGTCATTGTATCTTATATTTATATGATGAACTTGAAATTGCAACAGGCATTGTCATTCTGCTTTTGATGATAAATATTGTGGATGAACTTGGGACAATTAAATTGCAAGTGATTCTGGGTTGATGGCAATAATAATTTCACAAAAACAAGTCAAAACATCTTAATTTCTTGTCATTTTATTTGTACTATTTGCCTGGTCTTTATGTACCTGAAAAGTTAACTTGTGCAGGTGGGATACAATGGAGCTGTTATTTGTTTATTTTTGGCTTTGGTTCTTGTACTTTTAAATTTAGTTTATTTTTATTTTTGTACTTTTAAAATACTCATTTTGGTTTATACTTTTTTAATTTTGGTTCATTTTAGTTGACAATAAATTATTATTTATTTATTTATTAAATAATTGTAAAGTTTCATAATAAATAATAAATAGTCCTTGTGGTAGGTATTATTTAGAGATTTTTATATAAAACATCTTCTTTAGTCTTTAGGCCATATATTTTAAAAATATTTTTAAATTTAATTTGTTTTCAAGGAATACTTTTATTGTTATTTTTGGATAAATTTAGCCTTTTTATTATTTTTATGTCTTATTTTCATATATATTTCCTTATTTACAAAGCTCCCCTATGATAGAATGAGAAAATATATTTAATATGATTTTTTCTCATTTTTAATAAAATGCATTTAATATAATTTTTTTCCACTTTTAGTTGGAGGAAGAAAATGTTTTTAACGTTTGATTTTTGATATTATGTGATATATTCATTGTTTGTTTTGAGTACTATTTGTTTTTATGTAATATATTCTATTGTTTATTTGGTATATATCCGAGATATTTTGATATGCATGCATTTCTAATTAGGTATTGCTTGTGTGCTTGTATCATATTCCCCTGATGTTTGATATATATGTCATTCTATTGCAATTTTTCTATGTTGGTCTGACTTATTTGAGTTTGTCTTTTATAGTTCATTGTTTGGTTTGAGTTTGTTTATATTTTGCGTTATTATCTCATATATACCATAGTTTAGATTCATGGTTATTTTTAAATATACATTAGAACATTTGTCTTGGATGTTTGCAAATATTTTAACCAATATATGAAATATACTAGTAAGATTGACTAAAATCTATTTAAGTAAATTTAACAAAAGCTCTCTAACAAAAGTTGCTAATTCTTAATTAATGTGATCGATTTAAATTTAATTGAAAACCTTGTGATTTTCAAATAAACAAAGCAATGTATCATAGTATATAAATCAGAAATAAATTTAATGTGTATATCATAAAACAGAAAGTCTCAATAAAAAGTTGAAGATATATATCATAGTATATATCCTAAAATCATACGACATATATCACAATATATATTGGACATCCTACAAAGTTTCGAAAAATCGAAGAATGAGAAGTACATATACTACATTATATATAAAAAAATCTTACAAAAACTCTGACAAATCGAAGAAGAAGAAGTATATATCTCAGTATATATCGAGGAATCTTATAAAAGCTTCGAAAAATCGAAGCATCATGTGTTGTCTCTCATATTCAACGACGTTCTAAACCCGATCTACCTATTTGCCCATCTATGCGTTCATGCGTGTTTGTGACCACCTCCCGCCATGAATATCTTGTATAAGTTCATCCCGATCTGCCTGTGGTACTCTGACCTATACGTGTCGTCTTATTATTTGAAATCCGAAAGTATATGGATTATTTCAAATATACCCATATATATCCAATGACTAGATCAAGATCCATCGTGGACACCCATTTGCACACGTTGTCATCTGTCTGCAACCTCAAATTTGGCTTCATCGTGCTCTTCTCCGATCCCTCGTTCATCCGCAGAGCCCTCTTTTGCTTGCCGATTTCAAAGGAGGGGGAGATGATTTTGTAATTAGAGGAAGCCATGAGCGAAGGAAGAAGAAAAAGAGGGTGGGGGGAGAAGAAGAGAAAGAGAGAGGAATAAACGTAAGAAAGTTTGGGGGAAAATGAGAAAAATGAGGAATTTAAACAATTTTTTTTAAAAAAAAAAATTTAAAAAGGAATTAATGAATGCACGAATACACAAAATCATAGGCTATGCATGGAGGAGGTCCACAAAATCCTACGGTTTTTTTTATATATATTTTTTAATTAATAAAAATAGTGGATGAGGGTCTTAATGGTAAATACATCACAACATTAGTAAAAATTTATAACTTGTTGGACTATTACATTAGTAAAAATTTGTAACTCGTTGGATTATTTATGTAATAAATAGAGTGTAGAAGACAATTGTGTAATATATATCTACAATTAAAGCGTTTTATGTAGAAAGTCCTACTATTTAAAAGGATTTAAAAAACCATATGGATTATCAAACTATGTAAACTAAAATCTAAATTATAAAATCATATAGATTAATTTTTAATTTTATCCAAACCATAAAGACCAAACTTGGAATTTAACTAATTTAATTTATAATACATTACATAATACATATTTTGATTTTAAAAAATTGAATTGGGTTTATAATATGACATACTATCTCTATATATTAAAATAAGCTACGCAGGGAGAATATTTAACATGTCACTTTTGCCCTTACATTTTTCATAAATTTCCAAATGGTCCTTCATCGAGTGGTTGTGACTTTTTTAGTGCAGGTGTCCGTTCGAAAGACAGTGGAGGTGACTTTTCCAATTAAAACCCTTTATAGAAAGATACATCATTTACGAAACAACGCAACTCAAACGAAACCTTTTATCCAAGAGATACAAATAGGCACATATCTAACTTTTTCCATTTGGAGTCCAAACTTTGGTCATGGGCATTCAACTCTCTCTTCTACCTCACTTTACTTCATTATTAAACTGAAGAAACTCGAGAGGAATAATATCAATAAATTCACTTTGTGAAAATGGAAGAAATAAGGATCGTCAATCCAAACGCCTAAATGACGAACAATAGAAGAAATATTCTTAGCCTGAACATTTTGCATGTGGATAGTAAATCTTTGATCGGAGCGATTTTAAATGGTTAGTTTTGTTATTTTGCTCTTTTGGATATTGTATTGAAATCTATTTGTTTGTTTTTAGATTTTGAAGAATTTTGATTTAGAAATTTATTTATATCCAAAAACTCAAATGTGAAATGAAGAAAAAATCTTCTCAACTGCCTATATGGATAATGGATCTTTGGAATAAGTGAGAAATTTATTTGTTTGTTTTTAGATTTTGGAGCGATATGATTTAGAAGTTTGTTTATACGAAGAAACCCAAATGCAGAACCATGAAAATATCTTGTAGGTAGATAATGGATGTTCGTAACATGCTAACTTTTTTTGGCAATTTTTTTGGGATATTGTATTGAAATGTGCTTGTTTGTTTTTTTTTTTTTTTTTAATTTTGAGTGTTGATTTTGATTTCTTTGTGAGGAATTTGATTTATGAGTTTATTTACTTGGAAAGATGGAATATGAATTTCAAATGGGGAGCGTATAGAAGATGTTTGATGCTTTGGGTCTTTGACTCAATTGGAAGATTGATTCAAATTAGTGGCAATTTATTCATAGCTTTTTCGATTATAATTGAGGATAAGTGTAACGATTTATTTAAATTTATTTATTCCAACTTTTAATCATCCCTTCAATTTTGTTTTCATTTCTATTTTGCATGAAATTGAAAAGAAAGAGATGCTAAATAATCTTAAAAGCCAAATAAGGTACGTTGCCCCTTCACTTCCCTCACTTGATTTTATAGATTATGGATCAAATGATTTGTTTTTTACTCAAATTTTCCTAATTTCAATGTAATTAGATAGGAAGATTCACATCAGTAAAATTTATTTCAACTATTAATTAGGTCAAATGTCTACTAAAGATTGGTCGGAAAAATCTATTATGACTTGATTTATTCATTTTCCATCTTTTAAAAATATTAAATTTATTTGAATATTAATAATAAATTGACAAACGTAAATGACTAAATTATATATTTGAAAGCTTAGTTTAAGACTAAGTGTTAGCCACAACCAAATAAAAATATTATTTTACTTTATTGACTTTTATAAGGTGAAAATTTGAAAAGAAGATATATAACCTTTTGACCAATCAAATTGTGCTAAGAATGTTACCGTTTTATCACTTTTATTATGAATTATTTTAAAATTTATTCTTTAAATTAATTATAAATGGCCGACCTAAAAAGTAATATAATTGTATATAAATCTATATATATAAAAGCAAAGCTAAATATTTGAAATAATAAACATAAAAACTATATGGCAAATAATTGTGCAATTAATACAAAACTTAAAAAAAAAACACAGTATTTTAAATTTGATTTGCACATTCATTTTATACCATATATTTTATATTGTAATGATAATGATCTAGTTCGAATTTTATAAAAAAAATATTTTAATTGATAAAGCGCATCAATAAATAAATTTTTTAGGTTAACTTGCTTGTTTGTTATTAAACTAGTATTTCTAAACGTTTTTATCTTTTTTTAATATAATTCTACATTTTAAACTTTAAAATTCAAATTCTAGGTATAAAGAAAACATACAAATATTAGTTTTCAAAATTTGCACGATTTGGATCACAAAATCTGAAGATGGTTTTCAAAAATAGAATTTACGTTGTCTGTCAAACATATATTCACTGAACTCAATAAATTTAGAAACATAGAATAGAATCCGATTTCTTGAATTCGATAATATCCGGAGTAAGAGACTCAAACTTCTAAACTTTTGATTGAGAATGGAGTTTTATTTAGTTTGATGTGTGGTAAAGCACAAGTACAAGAAGTTTATTAAGATAAGTACAAGTAAGGAAATTTGGGGACCTTCATAACTCTCCAACCTCTTACAAGCTCAAAAGAGATTATGATGGACATTATGTTTTTTTTTTAGTCAAAAGTCTTAAAGGAAAGCTCACAACTAAACTATATTTGACATTCAAAGTAGAATTTACTACATTTCTAACTTATCCTTATAATCAATAAACTCATCTTCTCATACATTTGCCCTCTCTACTTTTGAGATATAAAGATTTTGATGTCAAAAGTTCTTTAGGGTGGGCCTAGCGGTTGGGTGCATAATATAAAGGGAAATTGAATTCGTAGCACTAATTATACTTTCATTTAAAAAAATAATAAAATATGGAAATATTTTGAATTATGGCAAAATGTGTGAATTTTAATCGAATCCCTTTTTTGTTAATCCTAAAATATCTCCTTCAACTTCTTTAATTACACTAATTAATCCATCAAATTTATAATTGAGGCTATGTAGATTTTCTTTCAGATTTTCATTGTGAACTAAGTTTCTTTTTACATGCGGATGTTTTGGCATAAACTTCGTTTATTAATTTGAAATATCTTCAAATTTGTATTTAATCATTCTTCAATCTTGAAATGTTGTTTTGATTTTTTAAAGCTCATATTATATTATCTTTTCTAACTGACTTTATATATATATAAGATATTCAATCCTAACTCAATTATTCTGTTTTAAATTATTTTTATCATTATCTTTATTATATTTTCATTTTAAACATTAAATATGAGGACACATCTCATTTTTTTTATTAGCTATTCTTATTTTTAAAATCTAAATCATCATTATCTTTATTTTAATTTCGCAAATATAGTGTTTAGTTCATAATTTCTTGTTTTCATCTATACAATCAACTTTATATTTCATAAAATTAGATTATAAACGACCATAGTCAACTCTCGATTGAGTATCCATTAGGTCTTTTATTATTTATTGTTCTCAACTTGTCTCATGGCTTGTTATGACTATTCAACGATTGAAGATTTTATGTTAATAGTAAGTGAGATGAAATAACCACCACCATCATGACTTTCGATTTATTGAAATTTTTGTCAATACAAACACATCTTTGTTCGATGGAGAGCTCTGGAGAGCTTTGCTAGATTGACAATCAGTCGATGGAGAGTTTTGAAAAAATATGTCTATGGAGTAGTTTGATAATGAGCTAGAGGGTTTGAGACTATTTTTATTGGTTATTTTATTCAAGGTATGAAGTGACTGATACAAAACCTTTTGTTTAGGGGGAAGATGAAAAGTCTACTACATTTCAAAAAGACCTTTTTGTTTTTGGGAAGAAATTTGAAGATTGATGCATACATAATCTACCACCTCAAAGTATGTTGGTTTTAATGAAAGTTGTTTAAGAATTTTTGTTAATAAGGTATAAACATCTCTTTTACATGAATAGGTTAATTTGGATTTTTATAAATTCATAATTATTTATTTTTAAATTTGTTTTTCCATTTTTTGAAAAAATAGTTTGCTATTTTTTCAAATGAAAAGTTAAAATCTGTTATTCTAATATAAAATGCGCCTTTTATGAAAAGTCTCAAGGTAAAGTCTTGGACCTAGGGGTTTTTTCATGATTTTTAAATGATAATAATAATTGTGTTTTTTCTTTTTTATGTTAATTTTTTTTTTAATGAAGTTGAAATGAACTTTTTTTCCACTTCAACTATATTTTTTCTCTTCTTTATGTATTACTTTTATATATAGTGTGCCATACAAAAAAAAAAAAGTCCTCGTTTTTTTTTACACCTTATGCTTAAACTCCATAAGACTATGGTGTTAGAGCTTAAAAAAGACGGTTATGGTAAGGGTTGAATGTGATTATTCTTCATCTTTCTTAGTTGAGACTTGAAAATTTTTATTTATAAAGGCCCCAGAAGGAAGTGTCGTACTAAAATCCTAACCGAGGAAATACTTGTATTACTACTTAGATTTTTACACGGTGGCAGATATGTTTAAACGACAATTAACCACTTCAGTTTGAACTCGGTTCGTAGGCGATTGGTTGGAGGTTTGTTGCAACTTTGTGCCTTTGCAAGTAAAGATTTCAGTTAGACAATCAATGGTAATCTTTTCTCGTCTATAAAGATGAGCAATGATATTCTTTGGGATTTTGGTGTAGCTTCATTGCATGCTTGAAAAATGTAGTAGTTACCATGGATGTTTTGTGGGAAGACTCCATTTGAAATGGCCCAAGTTAAATAAATGATATATGGCAATATATATCCTCGGCCAAAAAGTTAGGTTCAAATTTTCTCATTTTCACATGAACTAAAATTTTTTGTATGACCCCCTTTTTTAACTATTTGATTTTAGGTTTTATTTTAAAAATTAAGCCTATAAATACTCATTCCATCTCTAAATTTCTTCGTTTTGTTATGTACCTTTCTACTACTTTTTTCAAAAACTAAGTTGAGTTTTGAAAACTAAAAAAAGTAGTTGAACTTGTCTTTGTTTTTGAAATTAGAGTTTAATTTTTTTACTTAAGAAAAAAAAAAACCACGGTAAAAAATTAAGGGAAAGTAAACATAATTTTCAAAATCTAAAAATCAAAATCTAAATAGTTACGAAACATGGCGTAAACTTCTCAAAATTTGTGGCTGATGATTATTATATCATCCTATATTTAATTTGACGTGGGAATTGGTTGAGTTTAGCTAGGTATGTGAATCATGTGATAGTTCTTGTGGTGCCAATTGTCTACTCTTTTAACAAATCCCTTGATAGTTCCCAAGCTTTAAATGTTTGAGAAGTAATTGAAATACATAATACAATAATTTTTAAATGTTTCAAGATCTTTTATCTTAGATTTTTATTTCAATTTTAAATTTTGTATATGAAGCAATTGAATCCTAACATGAGCCATGAAGTATAAATAGAGAAGGTTCCATTTGTATGTTGCTTGACCTCATAATCCTTTTTGGTGGACGATCATAGGATCTCTAAAATTAAGTAGGTTTAGTTTGAAGCAATCTTAATTAGTAATGTCTTTTGTTGGTCTGTGGAGATAACATTTACTCTTATAAGTATTTAAAGTAAGTAACGTATATATCTAAGATTTCTTGATTATTATGAATATTTTTGAACACTAATATTATGATTGAGACATTTGCATCACTCATGATATTCACTAGACAATTTTTTCCCCCCACAAGACTTAAGAATTTTTCTATGTACTCTGATTTATGGGGTTTTAACTCTATTATAAACGAATGAGCCTTTTAACTTAATTGCTGATGATTAAAAAAAGTCCAATTAATTAAATTTCCTCCCTTATGTGAAGCACATTATGCCACGTCACAGACTTAAAGAGAAAAAGATGAGTAAAAAGAAAAAGTCTTTTGTCTTACTCGAGAAACTTCTTCAAGTTAAGTGGTTCGGTCTAATAGACTTAAATCCACTTTCAAAGGTATGATTTCTTTCTTTATTCAAGTGATTTTTAAGTTGTTTCCAGGGCTTTACAAAAAATACCTCACAAAAATTGAACTCTCTTACTTGGCACGCTTACGAGAGATTTACAAAGATTAAGAGTAGTTTGTTATTTTAGTTGTTGATAGCCTTTTAACAAATTTCGTTTTTCTTATATGAGGTGAGCTGGAGAAGGACTCAGTTGGAGTTGCTTTGAGTTAAGGTAATTCTTAATTCACTTTCTTTACAAACTCAATTTCCGTTTAGATTATATTATTATAGGTACTTGAAATTATGATGCATTGACCAAACGTGTATTAAAGTAATCTATGAACCTAATACAAGTGCAGAAGAGTCTAATTATGTAATATTTTTTTTTCTTGAAGAAAGCCTCATTATATAATATTGAAGATACAATTTAGGATATAAATACACTTAACATTATGATAGGTTCTGTGCTTAACCCAATAAAAATAAAAATAATTAATAATTAAAAAAAAACCCTTCACTTATGTGGAGTATAAAATTGAATTTTTCTTCCATCTAGTGCTTGTGTTGGCCTTGCATTTTTCTTCAAATCCTAAAGAATGAAACATGCAACACAAAATAATAATAACATAATAATAACAATAATAATAGTAATAATAATAATAATAACAATTAATAAATAATGAAAGAAGTATAAAAATTATGTATTATTTGATCTATGACTTGAATTAAATTTATTGTTTATCTATAAATTTTCAATTCTCAATTAAAATATGTGTATTTTTAAATTAAAATAAAGAAGAAATGAAATACACAAAATAAATTATATATTTTCAAACAAAATTTTAAAATGAGAATAATAATGAGAAAATAGTTTCCTTTTTATCTCTATATTTTCACATTTTTAAATTTAGTTATCCTACTTTTCCTAAAATTAATCCTTACTTTTATTTAAAATTAATTTTTACTAAATCATTGCTAAAAGATAAAGTAATAATTTTAGATAGATATTTTTCAAAACTAATAAAGGGAAAATTAATAGTTTTTTTTTCTTCAAGAATTAATAATAAATTTAACTTAAGAAAATAATTTTAAATTTGAGCATAAGAATAAGTTTTAAATTGAAATAGGTATTAATATTAGATGAAAAAAAAAAAAAAAAAAGCACCACACTTAAACAATTTTTTTTTAAAAAAAAAAAGGAAAAAAAAGAAAAAAAAGAAAAAAAGGAAAGGAGAACCACTCACCTCATGTATAGCATTTTTCAAAGCTCTCACTTGTTCCCTTGAAACTGTTCTTACCTACAACAGTCAAATGATACTTGGTTGAAATCAAACAATATTTCTATAGTTTTAAAATTTCTTTCTAAATTGTTTTTTTTTTCAAATATAATCAAATGAATTAAAATATTTACATAATATAGCAAAATTTATTGTAATAGACTACTATTTATATCTATCTATATAGACATAGTTAGTAGTCTATCGTAATCTATCGTTGATATACTATGATATTTTGCTATATTTGTAAATATTTTTAGCAGTTTTGTCATTTAAAATAATTTTCCTATAAAAAATTATTGTTATGCTTTTTTTTTTCAAAATTTTTAATTAAAATATAATATAATAAAAAAAAGTGTTGTACATGACCATAATTTTCAAACCCAATAACTAAAACATGTTATTGTACTAATTTAGTAGGTAATAATATATGGTATGTTTGGTTTAATTTTTCATGTGTTTAATTTTGAAAATAAGTCATTTTGAAAAATAAAATTGAATTATTAGACAACTACTTAAAATAATTTTTGAAATACTTTCGAAGTGTATTTTAAACCGTTTTTACAAAAAAGAATTTAAATAAATTTTTAAGTCATTCTAAAAATGCTCATAGTCTCCATGTTTCAAATTTTGTATAGATGTATCGACCACCAAATTAGAAATCAAGATTAATTTAGTAGAATTTTTCACAGTAGGAACTTAATTACAAACTTTTAAGTATAGATAAAACAATTACAAACTAAAATTCAAGGATTAAATTGTTAAAAAATAATTTTTTTAGGAAAACAAATCTGATCAAATAGAAGTCTAAACAAAAAAACAAAAAAAAAAAAGAATTATATTACTTAGGTTCCATTAAATAACTTTTTTTTTTTAAAAAAATTAAATATATAACCTCCAGATTCTATGCATTTTTATCATTCAGATCAAGTTTTGAAAACTAAAAAAAAAAAAAAAACACACTTTTAAAAAAATTTGTTTTTATTTGTAGAATCTTATAAAATATTTTAACGTTGGTTTAAGAAAGGTGATAATCATAATTAAGAAATTAGACATAAATTAAAAAAATAGAAAAATAAAAAGGAAACGAATGAAGAATAAGAAGAAGAGAAACCTTCTTTTGAATAGTCCAAATAACACCTTCAGTACAAGGAGGAACAGTGAGGGAACCAATGTATCTGTAATATTTTCTTCCACCAAACTTGATGTCTCCTGGATTCACTATCCCTATTTCTTTTTCTTCTTTCCCTATTGATTTTATGTGGTGGAATAACTATTTCCACACAACAAAAATAATCATCATCAATATTACAATTTATTTATATATATATATACTTTTTCGGTTCCTTAAGTTTTAGGTCTAGTTTTTATCCGATTTCCAAGTTTCAAGATGTTACGTATTTAGTCTTTAATTTTTTAGTTTGGTTTTAATTTAATCCATAATTTTCAAATATTGTACTTTATATTTCAGATTTGAGCTTTATATTAATTTGGTCGCCACTTTTGATCTTGTTTTTCATGAACTACTATTTAATGAAAAATTGATGTTAGAAGTGTAAATCTTAAATTTAGGGATCAAATTGAAATAAAATTCAAATTTTAAGGTAAAATTGTAATATTTTGAAATCTATAAACTAAATTGAAACCGAACTCAAAATTTATAGAATATATTTTGAAACGTAAACATCGTATTGAAACTAAATTTAAAAGACTTAAAAGACTACAAATTATCTTGAAACTCACTTGGTTTCTACAACAATTTCATCATATGTAAACAAGCACATTCCAAAGTATTAACCTAAAATTGAATAGATAAATGGATCCAATTATTTCTAGATGGTAATTCATTATTTAATTTTTTTTTTGGGATTAAAATTTTGTTAGAACTTTTTATAGTTTGTATTTTTAATTATGTGACTAGTAATATTGATTTATTAGATAAAAAAAATAAATTTTATATATAAAAGATTCTAGTAGGTCTATGGTTTATATTTTTTTATTAAAAAAAGCCGAGAATAGGTCAAGGACCTATTAAACACAAAATATAAAAAAAACTTAGGGACTTATTTGACACAAAATCGAAAGTTTAAGGATTTGTAATATACTTGACCTAATAGACACAAACCTGAAAGTTTTAAAAACCAATTAGACAATTTTTAAAGATTTAAGATTGAATAAACGGGAACTAAAATTGTCAACTCTAGAAAAAAATTACTCCTTTTATCCCCTAACTTTTGAGTATAGTTATCATTTGGTTCTTAGATTTATGAATTTTGCACTTTTACTTTTAGAACTAATGCTCATTGGTGCAATAACTTTCTATTAATTAATTAAAAATAATAACGATGTGGATTTTTTTAATAAATTTTAATAGTGAGTGAAAATTAATATTAACTAATTTAATTGTTTTAAATTAATTAGAAAGAGAATTGATACAAAAGACTAAAATTGTGCACTAGTAAAAAAATAAAGTACATAATCTTGAAAGCATATAAATCAAATGGAAACGGAACTAAAACTTGGTAAAAGATGTATTATTCTGAGATCTAGAGACCAAATAAAAACTAAACTCAAAATTCAGAGATAATAATGTAACGATTTGACGCTTATAAATCAAATGAAAACTAAACAACTCAAAACTCAATAGTAAAAATGAAACATTTTAAAATTTAAGGATTAAAAAAAAACTAAGTCATTTAAAATTAAGAAGGAAATGCATAATATTTTGAAATTTAAGGACCAAAAATCATATCCAAAATTCAAAGACCAAGAAAGATACTTTCATTTTAGGTTAAAATATCATTTTGATCTCTAAACTTTGAAGTTTATTCAATTTTAGTCCTCGTACCTTTAAATATCCAATTTTAATTATTGTACTTTCAGTAAATCTAAAATTTAGTCCCTTTACTTTTTCATTGTTGACTTTTTTTTTTTTTTTTTTTTTTTTATTTGTTAATATTTTCAATATAAAGTTTGAAAACATATTCACATATTATATTTCTTTGCATGAAAGTTATTATTATTATTTAGTCAAATTTGATGAAAATTAAATTCAATAGACTAAATTTAAGGTTTATTGGAAGTATAAAAATTAAAACGAAACATTTGAAAACGAATTTCAAAGTAGAGGAACCAAAATGATATATAATTTTTTATATTAGGCAAATTACAAAAATTACCCATGAAGTATGGTGGTAGTTACAATTACACTCTCAAACTTTTAATTGTAAAAGTTTAAGTTTGAAGATCGAGTTTGACCCAATTTTAAAACCTATATAAGTTTGAGGGTCCCACTATTTAAAATTAAAAGTTTAAAAGTGTAATTACAACTATCACCATATTTCAGGGATGATTTTCATAATTTACCAAAAATTAAAAGTTTAAGAGTATAATTACAGCTAACACCATACTTTAGTAGTGATTTTTACAATTTACCATTTATTTTATTTAGCATGAGAAGAGAAATGAGAAAAAAAAAGAGTATAAAAGTAAACGTACTCTTGAAAGGAAGCGATCAGGGCGTCCAAATTTGTATAGAATTGCAACCACAGCGGTCTCATTATGATCGTTTGTATGAACTACATGCATCTCCAAATCATATCTATAAAGTTTTTAACAACTTCATGTCAATTATCATATCAAAGATCGATGATTTAATTTTACAATTGAACTAAAAGAACGAAAAAAAAAAACTTCTATTTTGTTGTTTTTGGTATTATAAATCTTCGACCGAAGTTTACTCAATGGAGAAAGTCTTTTTTTTAAAAAAAAAAAATTTGTTATGACTAAATAATAATAATAGTTGGATTGAAGTATCGTTTTAGACCCTATATTTTGAAGTTTGTTCAATTATAGTCTTATACTTTTAGTAGATCTTATATTTAATCTTCATTACTAGTTTATTATTGTTGATTTTTTAGAAAGGTTTTTGTTATCTATTAACTTTTTTTTATATAAATTTTAAAACATATTTAGATATTGAATTTTCTTGCATGAAAATTATTTTTAACCAATTTCGATAAAAATTAAGTTTGAGAGATTACTTAAGACTTTGAAAATACAAAGACTAAAATCAGACATTAGGACTTAAAATGATGGTTTAACCTAATTATTATTATTATTATTCTGCAAGAGATGTAAAGAATGAGTGTCTTAAGTGCTTTAAAAAAATACTTTTACGTGAAAAAGACAAATGTTTTTAAATACTTAACCTTTGGGATCATAACACGTAAAGTATATTATAACAAAAAGTCCTTCAATCGATCAACTTCAATTTATCTAACAAATCATACTGGAGATCGTTAATAATGAGATAAACTAAGGTCACATACGATGTGCAGACTCACTACTTAACGTCAAGTACTACACAAACTAAACCCGTGAACCAAACACCCTAAAGTAGAGATCATTCTATAAATTTAATGTAATTTGCAAATATGGAGAGAGAGAAAAAAAATGAGAAGAAAGGAGAAACCTTATTCCATTGAAAGAATGTTCAGATGGGGCATGCCAATGACATTGGGATAATTTGTAATGAGTCCCATTGATTATAATTTTTCCAGCATCTTTTTCCCACCTTATCTGAAAGAAAATAATGATTATTAAAAAATAAAAACTTAATTCATCAATTTATTTTCGCTTGTTAAAAATATTTTCAAATATTTTCAAAGACGGTACTCGTATTATTGATCACTTCTAATTTTATGGCTAGAATTTTGCTAATACATTCATGATCCCGTGGCTATAAATATTGTCTAATTAGATTATTCTTTAACAATTACACATTTTTCTCATATATTCTAGAGAGTTCTACAATATGTTCTAAGCATCTAATGCAAGTAATTTCTAAAGCATATTCTGATACTTGATACTTCTCGAAACTGGACTTTTGTCTGGACTAGGTCCAATTACTTCTAACCTAAAACCAACACAAAATGTATTCTTTGTTAAATCTATCAAACATAAACAAAGTTCTAGATAATACTTTTTTAAAAATTAAGACTTTGTTTGGTAATCATTTAGTTTTTTGTTTTTGTTTTTGAAAATTAAGTTTATTTTATCCACATCTCTTACAATGATTTGCATCTTTCTTAACTACAATTACTGAATTCTTAGCCAAATTCTAAAAACAAAAACAAATTTTTGAAAGCTATTTCTTTTTGGTTCTCAAAATTTAGCTTGGTTTTTTAAATAATTGGTGAAAAGTGAATAACAAAGAAAGAAATTTGGAGCTAAATAATGTCCATAGCCTGAATTTTCAAAAACAAAAACAAAAAATAAAGTGGTTACCAAACGGGTCATAAATTACAAATTTGGATAGATTTAGAATGGAAAAAAAATATTTAGGTTTATCTCCGAGAGAACCTATTTTTGTGCATCCCACCAAAATTGTTCTATCATAATATGATATATGGCAAATTAGCTATTTTTATTTATTTTTTGAAATATATTAATTATTTTTTGTAGGGGTGTTCATGGGTTGGGTTGGAGTACTTTTAGACCCAACTTAATTGTTCGGTTCCTAAATTTCTTCAATCCAAATAACTCTTATTAAAATATGAACCCACCTAACCTAACTATGAAATATTTGGGTTGAATTGGTTCAGATTACTCGAGTCATTTATTTAAATTTTTGTTCTAAAAATAAGTAAAATATCAATATATAGAAATTTGATTTAATTATTTTTATATATTGAATTAAGACTAACATCTCAATTTCAATTTGTGTAATACAAATTTTCTTTCCAAAGTGCTAAAAAAACTACTTTTATAAGTTGTTAGAGAATAAATTATATAAAAAACAATGAAAATAAAATAAATATATCGTAAGTAAAAAAAACAATACATTTTAAAGTAAATAATAAGTTCAGATTGGTTTTGGTTATTTTAGATGAACCCTTGAACCAACCCGACCCAAAAGATTTTCATTATTTGAACCTAACCCAACTCAAACCGCATAGGTTGAGTTGGGTTGATCGGTTTTTTCGAATCATCTGGTTTTTTGAACCCCTAATTTTTAGAGTGAGTGATAGAAGGGGGCAGCTAAGATACACCCAAGTATTACCTTTTAGAATGTAGTCTTATAATTTATAATTGAAATTTTGTCCCTAAAATTTGTTCCTAAATAGTTAATATGATAGAAAAAATGCTACTTTCAAAGTCATTCTCGAACATAGTGTGATATAATAAAACTACAGGTATGTCAATGAAAATTAACGACAAAACGAATGATGGAACGAATATTACCAAAACGTCGTGTCCTCGATTCTTGACGACAGCTGGGGCAGGGTTGTAGTCCCTTCTGAGTTTTCCAAGCTGAGGAAGAACTTGAACATCTTCTTCAACGATATTAATGGGAGATTGATACTTTCCTTTCTCACAAGATTTCCAATCCGATTTTAGCTTTCCCCATTCTTTTGGTCCATTTCCATTTCCCTCATTGTAACTAAATGGAGATTCATCACCTACATTTGCATGAAATCTAGGTTTTCATTTCTTAACGTGTCGGTGATAACGGTTTCACTTTTCGTTTTTAATTTTTGATATTTATGTTTCTTTCCTCTCAACTATTTTACTATCGTTTAATTTTCACCATATGTAAAGAAAACATTTGAAATATTAGTTAAATTTCAAAAGCTAAATTATAAGGAATATCCTTGAACTTTGTCATTTTGTTTCAAAAATACTCTTATACTTTCAAAAGTTACCTATTATTCTTGATTATTTATCAACGTTTTAAAATAGCCTTGGAGTTGAAATTGAGATATGAACATGAGTAGCAATAAATTTAGATCACTGGATTGTTTAGATCATCACCACACAGTTTAAGTCATGATTTCTGTTAGAAATTTTAAAGGATTTTTACACCAAGGGTATTTTTTAAATGTGTATGAAAGTTCAAGAGTAATATTGTAACGTTGGAAAGGATAATAAATAATCATTATAATTTAGTTAATTTAAAAAATTAAACAAATGTTTTTCTAAAAAGAAATTAATTTTAAAATTTGGCTTAATTTTTGAAATATTATTACAAAGTATATATGATAAAATAAAGAAACTTTTAAGTGGATTTAGTATTTAAAAGTTTAATTTTTAAATATCAAATTACCAAAAAAGAAAATTAATAGTTATATGTACAAGTAAAATAGGTTCACTAGACATTATTTACTAGTAAAACTATCCATTTTTGTCATTGCTCATCTGTAATCTTGTTATCTTAATAAAATAAAATAAATACATAAAACTATAATATTGTTTAGAAAAATAAAACTAAATTTATAAAAAGAAATTTGGTGGAGGCATGTCAGAGTTTTTTTTTAAGTATAATTGGAGTAGAGTATTTAAACCATTTATCTTTAATTTATTAATATATTTATATATCAATTGAATTATATTCGATTTCACGACGGATAGATAAGACTTTCCTTATGTTTTATTTGAAAAAAAAAAAAGAAAAAATTATAAATTCACTTGATTCATGATCCCATGTTTGGAGACAGGAAATCATGTCAGTACTGTAAATATGTAGATTTCTTGATGTTTTTTTGTCTGAAACATGTCACCTAGATTTCAAAAAAGAAAAAAAAAATTTCAAAATTTGAAATTAAATTTCCATATTTTAACTTAGTCAAATGTCAAACATTTATTTCTCATCACGAATCTTGAAAAGAAGAGAAATTTATGATTTTGAACCATATAATCAAAATTATACCAATTATACTTTGAACTACAAAAACTTTCATTTTAGTTCTTAAAATTTGATTTTTTTTTTTGGATAAAAAAGTTTGTGTTTATTTATGTGAATAAATCTAAGTACATACAAAAAAAAATTTGGAGGTTAGGATTATAAAAAAAAAATCATATACAAAATAAAAGAAATTGAGAGTCACGGTTTTTGGAGGAAAAAAACATGTATGGTTCATATATGCATCAATGTGCCTTTATTATTATTATTATTATTATTATGTATGTGATTAGATTTGTTTGTATTAAGGGTGTTCGTGAATTGGGTTGAGTTGAAACACTGCTTGAACCGAACCCAATTGTTCGGGTTGTGAGTTTCTTCAACCCAAATAACTCTTATTAAATAATGAACCCAACACAACCCAACCATGAAATATTTGGGTTGGGTTGGTTCAGGTTGCTTGATTCTTTATTTAAATTTTATTGTAAAAATAAGTATAATGTTATTATAAAAAATTTTATTTAACTACTTTCATATATTGAAATAAGATTAAGAGCTCAATTTGAATTTGTAATATGAAAATCAAAGTGTTAAAAAATTATTTTAAGGAATTGTTGGAGAATAACTTATCCAGAAAAATAAAGATATTAAATCAAATTAAAATCAATATATATAATATTGTAAGTAAAAAAATACTTTTTGAAGTTTATAATAAATTTAAGTTATTTCGAGTTGGTTTGGATTATTTAGGTGAATTCATAACCAAGTACCTAACATAAAATTTTCATTTATTGAATTCAACCCAACCCAAACAACATAGGTTGGATTGGGTTGATCGAGTTTTGTGAGTTATCGTGATTTTTTTAACACCCTTAATTTGCAGAGGCAGATACAAACTTTCTGCTACGTCTATGAAAATTTAACGGCAAAAGCCTATCGATTACAAAATAAAAAAATTGAAATTTTTAGAGTTAAAATGATACATATTAAATGTTTGAGATATAAATCAACAACTCTAGAGAGTATTTTGATAATTTTATAACCAAATACAAATCAAGCTTTATTCCGCTACAATAATATAAAAAACTAAAAACTAAATTTCACTCAAACACAATTCTTTCTCCATTTCTCAAGGAAGAACTTCATAGATTTAAAAAACATAAAAAAAAAAAAAGAATAAAGAAAAAATAATCAAAACAAAAACAAAAAGAAACAAATTTTCTTAAAGAGAGAGACAAAAAAAGAAAAAGAACATTTTTCATCCACCATAAAAAAAATAAAGAATAAGAAAATAAAACTACAAAAGAGAAGTGACTAAGTACGATGTGACGGATCGTTTTACATGGATAAATATAAAAGAAACTATAAAAATATTTTAAATCTCTATCGAAAAATTACATAAACACGTACAAATTTCAGATCTATATTCAACGATTATTGATCGTAATAAGTCTCACATTTAAATTTTTTTTCATAATCTAGAAAGAGAAAGGAAACATACCTACTTCAGATTGAGATGCCATGGAAATGGAGGAGAGAGAAAATGAAGAAATAAAGAAGAAAAGAAGAAAGAGAAAAAGGAAATTTTGGAAGAAGAAGAAGAAGGCCATGGCTGCTCTGCAGCTCTAAAGCCTATCCCCAAATTCAATTTTCTTTCTATTTACTTTGTATATATTTATAGTAATTTCTAGACAACATAGGGACAATCTTTTTATAGTTGGAATAAGAATAATTATTATTTTTTCTTCAACAAGCATCATTAATATTTTCTTTTATTATAATATAATTTTGGTTCACATACTTTAAAATCTGAAAATAACTCTTAATTTTCGTCATTTCAATTGTTAGTTTATTACTGATTTTCTCAAAAACTTTTTAGGATCTTTTTTTTGTGAAATTCTTATAAATAAAAAAATCTAAAAAATATTTACATTTTATAAAAAAAAAAAATTCCAAAAATGGAAGTTTTTAATATAAAATGTAAATAATTTTAAATATTTTAAATATTCTTTTTTAAAGTTTCACCATAAATTTTGAAAATCTATAGTGTAATTTATTGTAGGAAAATTGATTTTATTATTTAACCAATTTGATTAAAAAAAACTAATTTTGATCGACTAAATTTTATAGATTAGGAAATTAAAAAAAAAAATTGGTTATTCAAAAGTAAAAAATTAAGATTGAACAAGTATGATGACCAAAATTCTATTTTACTTTTTTTTTTTTAGAAAATAAAAATAATAATGAAGGAAAATTATTTCAAATGGTAAAACTATTGAAAATATTTACAAGATATAGCAAAATTTTAGAACTATCAATAATAAATGTTAATAGACACTGATATAGTCTATCAGTGTCTATCAATATCACTATCAACATCTATAATTCATAGTTCTAAAATTTTATTATATTTTGTAAATATTTTGGTTTATTTTTTTTATATTTAAAAATAGTCCAATAATGAATATTAAGCAAACCGAAACTGGAAAAAAAAAACTGAAAAATATTGAATGTCACTTTGATATGTGGTGTGTAGAATTCTCAAAATTTTCCTTTTATTTAAACGTTACTAATTGATTAATGCTTGAAGGAAGAAAAAGGAAAGACATTCTTTTATTATTCGAAAATTTAATGCGTTTCTTAAATAAGTATTATAAAGATAATTACAATTACTTAAAAAAGAATATATAAATACAATAAAATTGGTAAAAATACCATCAAATAGATTTATAGTCTTATACTTTAGAAGTTGTATACATCAATTAAAACCATAAATTAATAATCGTATTATTTGAATCTTAAACTTTTAGAAGTGTGTTGATTAGGTAACGGTATGAATTTATATTGTGGGGTCGTTGTATAATTGATCTTCACCATTGTACAGAGGAGTTTGTGTTGTGAATAATCGTGTAATAATTATGAAATACGGTGTGTATTAATAAATATTTTGAAAATCAAATTTATCATAAATGTATGGAATAATTACCTTAAATAAAAATACATATATGAGAAAAGTAGAAATTCGAAACTGAAAATTAATTCGGCAGAGATAATATTAAATGTTGATAGAATTTGCAAGGAGAAAAAAAAGCGAAAAATCCAATCAAAAGTTGAAAATTTTCATAAACATTTACATTGAAATATGAATGGATTTTTAAAAAAATAATGTAATTTAAAGAATTAATTACAAAAATAGGATTATTATGAAACTGTTTCGAAGTTAAATAAATTGTGCATCATGTCCATGCATAAGTTAATGTATGTAATGCATCCATGATTAGGTGTAAATCATGTATCACGAATAAGTTACATGACCCGAACAACATCTACCATGTTATGAGAAAAATCGTGGACGTCGTACATGAGTTTCACAAAAATCATGTACCATTGGTATTTCGTGTAATTATTTCACAAATTTTTTATCCTAAATTTGTCAATAGTTTTGATCCCTGCTCCCAGTTACAAATTCTTTTTACATGATTATTGGCTTGATTTCTTGTTGTTTATTCTTCAAAAACATAAATAATTTATTAATTTCCACTCTTAAATTATAAAACATACAATAAATTATAAGGTTAAATTACAAGTCTAGTCCTTTAACTTTTCAAGTTTGTGTCTAGTTAGTCTTAAACTTTCAATTTGTGTTAAATCGATTCTAAGATCCTATTTGATAATTATTTGATTGTTTGTTTTAGTTTTTGAAAATTTAGCATATAGATACTACTTTCACCTCCAAACTATGAAGCATAGATGCTTCATGTGAGGTAAAGAATCAGTATTAGATACGTATCATATACCGATACTTCCAGATACTTTCCAGATATGTATCTAACACGCAATTTGACGTATCTATTTCTACGCGTACTTTTTTTTAAAAGAAAAAAAACAAGTAACTCATCTAATCTTTCTCCATCTAAAATTAGGCAACCTATTTAAAAAGTTCACTACTCGAGTCCAAAACTAAAAGAAAAATAAATAAATAACGGACCAAACTGTAGACTAGAATCATCTAATCTTCATCTTCACATTTGAGTCCCCACAAAGTCCACTAAAATATAAACCATTTGGATATCTTCAACAATAAGTTTTTCATTTATCTTCATACTTCTCTCTCTAATCTTTTTCTTCTTCTTTGCAATATGAGTCACTTTTCTATTGCATTTTATTAACTATTATACTTTATCATCTTAGATATTTCTTTTTTGGTATTGTACTTTAGTGTTTGTATTCTATTTTGTGCTATTGTTATTAACTTGTATGCTAAATTTATCTATATCCTATATTTTTTAAAAGAAAAAAAATGTATCTTCAATGTATCAGTATCGTCATTTTTTAGAAATATATATATTAAAAATATATAAAAAAAAAATGATGTATTCTTAGACGTATCCGTATCTTAGCTTTTTAGAAATTGACAAATCACAGTATCTAATCGTATTCGTATTGTGTAGCCGTATCTGTGTCTGTGCTTCATAGCCTCCAAATTTCTTCTTTTGTTATATATTTTTTACCAATAATTTAAAAAACCAAGCGAAATTTTGAAAACTAAAAAAATATCTTTTGAAAACTTCTTATTGTTTTTTGAATTTGACTTAAGAATTCAACCATTGTACTTAAGAAAGATGCAAATCATTGTAAGAAATGAGGAGGAAATATGTTTAATTTTAAAAAACCATAAACAAAAAACAAATGATTACCAAATGGCTAGGAAGTATAGATACTTCTAATTGTGCAAAGAATGGATATAAGATGTGTATCAGGTATGGATACGTTCACTTACGTGCTAGATACGTATCTGATATGCGATTTGAAGTATATGATTTATTTTTTTATTTTTTATTTTATTTTCAAATATGCATATCTGGTTGAAGATATGTGAAAGAATACACTGTTTTTTTTTTTAATTTTTTTTTTAAAATTAAGTCGAACCACTTAAAAAGCTTAACCTGTGCCCATTTTATTTAAGTGTGCTTAGATGTGATTTTAAAATCATCAAAATCACTTTTTTTTTTTTCATTTTTAAAATCACTCAAACTACATTTTTATTTACTCAAAATCAATTTGGTTTTCAATTTTACACTTTTAAATGCAATTTTCATATCACAAAATTAATTTTGAAGGATTAAATATGTTTCACAGTGATTTTGAAAATGACAAAAATAATTTTAACCATTTTAAAATCACTTCCAAACATAGATGTCCACTTAAATTGAGCAACCCAAGAACAAAACAAATTAAAAATGATAAAAACATAAAAAGTTAAAAGAAAAAACCCAAAACATTATTAAATTTTCATTCTTATATTCTCTCTCACTATCTAAATCATGATTCACACCCCCCTTCATTCTCAATTTCATTATTTAATCTCCATCTTCTACTTCTTTCCTATCGTCTACTCTAGTCGATCAATCAGCACTCGACGTTACTAGATTTTTTTTTTCAAGTTTTCACTTTCTTCTTGAATCTATTTTAATGTAACTTAAAATAAGTATTATAACAATTAATTGGGCATGATTATATATATATACAATAGCATATTTTCAACGTATCTGTATCTTAGTTTTCAGAAATTGGCGTATCACCGTATCGTATCGTATTCATATCCATGTTTGTGCTTCTTAGCCAAACAGGTTCTAAACTTTCAATTTCATGTCTATTATTAAGTTTTATACTTAAACTAACTAATATATTATTAAAAAAATCTGACTAATAAATGTATAAACTTTCATTTTTGTGTTCTATAGATCCCTAAAATCTTAATTTTGTATTTAAGAGGTCATCTTTGACCTACTATTCAAAATTTGAAATTTTAGGGTTATGTAAAATTCAATTTTGCTCATATCGACGTTGATTTTACTTGTTGAAAGATTAATAGAAATAATTTTCTCATAAAATATATTGAAAAAAATTATTGGATAAGTTAAATAATATAGTTATCATGGATTTATCCAAAACATAAAAACTCGTAAATGACCTTATTAAATCAGTTATTTTTTTACCATTTTTCTATTACATTTATATGTATAGGGCTCTTATATAAAATTTATGGACAGCTGAATTTAAGCCACTGGTCACACTAATTCCCTTCTAATATGTTTTGTATTTTTGTATATTTTTTTCTTTGAAGTGTATTTTAATTTTCCTTACCCTTTTGCTCTTTAGTTTTTATTAGGAAAAGCAAGCCTAGAGTGATATAGACAAAATAAGAGATGGCAGTGTACTATTTTACCAAAATAAGAAGAAAAGAATTTAATATATAGCATAATAAATATTATAATAATAAATAGATGCTTATTGCTTAGTGCCCCAAAAGTCATGTGTCACCCTTCATATTATCCATGTGTCTTGTAATTATTCATATTTGGTGTCCATGTAAGTCCACATCCTACTTGCCATTTTGTCTATAAATATGCATTTGGTGGATCTTAAAATCATACATATATTTGTGAGAATTCTACTTCAATATTCCACTAGTTTTCATATTATCTAATTTTATAACTTTAGTTATTTTATGCTTTTAGTTATTTTATTTTATATATTCAATATTATTATATTACATTTTCTCTATATCCGTGTTCTCATTGTGCTCCTTAATTTTACAACACGTTATCAGCACGAGCTCTTGTCGTTTTCTCCGCTAAAGGTAGGTCCCAAAGTGCTGTCATGATAAATCTCACAAAATTAGAATTTTCCGCCCTTGATATTAACGACAATAATTATTTGTCATGGGTACTTGATGCCGAAATCCATCTGGATGCTATGAATTTTGGGGAGACTATTAAAGAATGAAATACGGCATCCAGTCAGGACAAAGCAAAAGCTATGATTTTCCTTCGTCATCATCTCCATGAGAGATTGAAAATGGAGTATCTTACAATAAAAGATCCTTGTATCTTCTAGAAAAATTTGAAAGAGAGGTATGATAATAATAATAATAATAAAAAAACAGTTATTCTTCCTAAAGCTCGTTATGAGTAGATGCATTTGAAGCTACAAGATTTCAAATCAGTAAGTGATTACAACTCTGCATTATTTAAAATCAGTTCGAAAATTTTGTTATGCGTAGAGAAAATTACTGATGCCGATATGTTAGAGAAAACATTTTCTACATTCCATGTCTCGAATATGCTCCTGCAGCAGCAATATCGAGAGAAAGGTTTTAAACAGTATTCTGAATTAATTTCATGTCTTCTCGTGGCCGAACAAAATAATGAGTTATTGATGAAGAACCATGAATCTCGACCAACTGGAATAACACCATTCCTTGAAGTGAATGATGTGAATGTTACTAATCGTGGTGGAGGTTGTGGTCGTGGTCAAGGTCATGACCATGGTAGAGGAAGAAATAATAATTATTTTCGTGGTGGTCATTCTAATCATTTAAATTTCAGAAGAACCACACAAAATGATGATCACAAAGGAAAAGTTCCACAAGATAAAAGTTCAAAGAGTGTTGAAAATAAATGTTTTCGATGCGGAATGACTGGGCATTGGTCAAGTACCTGTCATATGTCAAAACACTTAGTTGATCTCTATCAAGCCTCCTTGAAGGAAAAGGGGAAAATGTAGAAGCAAATTTTGCATATTGGATAATGATATATTTGACTCAACTCATATGACAAATTTGGATGTGGAAGACTTCTTTGAGTCTTCTGAAGAGAAGATTGGAGTAGTTGATGGAACATCATGTAAACCTTGAACCCTAATTTCCCTACTTGTGTATGTTTACTACTGAGACTAGTATGGTGAGTAGGTTAATGTGAGGATTAATGTTTAATTGTTGGAAAAATGGTGAAAAGTTAGAAGAAATATTTAAGTTTGGGAAGCTTGACTCTCGGGTGAAGCTAGAAATTGGCTAAGTGTTGTATGTAGCCCATGTGTTGGCTTTGTGTTAGGCGTTGGAGTTGAGCCATGGGCGTTGGCCTTACTTATTTGTTGAGGATAATTGGGCTCTTAAGGAAGCCAAGTGTGGTCGAGTGAGGAGAATCCATGCATTGGTTGTGCACACCAAGAGGAGTAGTGTTGAGAGTAAGCAACCCTATGCATGGATAAGGCATGCGGCAACCAAGTGTGAGGTCAGTATGCGTGTGGCAGAATCATGTGTGCATGAGCGTGGGCGCTGGGAATTGAAGTGTTGCACATGGACGATCGCATAGATGCTTACGGGGCTGCACGATGTGCTAGACAATAACGCTAGATGATAAGCGTAAGCACTAGAGGATGAGCGTCTGTGCTGGATGATGAGGAGAGCGAGAGATAGACGATGGGTGCACAACTAGTGAGGCTTTGTGTGCGTGCAGGCTAGGATAGGCATTAAGCGCAAGGTGCTGGCTATTCACTGTGCATTAAAGCTATGTGCTGAAGTAAGGCTGGGTGTGCATTGATCAAGCTTGGCATGCGATGAGTAGAGCTTGTGTTGGTCAGGCATTGCAAAGTTGAAAGGGCTGAAGTTGCAATGATGATTGAAGCTGAGATGAGGCCAAAGCACAAAGCACATGCGTTGGAATAGGTTTGCGTGAGAACTATGGTGTGCATTGAACTTAGCGTTGATAGTAGGTGAAGTAATCAGTCTTAAACCACTAATTAAGGGGCACCAGCTGCCCTAATCTCTGGAATTAATTTCACTTGAGCTGGAGGTGTCATGCTAAGCATTTATAATAAACGGTGGGAGGCAGTACAAAATGGAGGATGAACTTCAGTTTGAACAATTCTTTCGTGCAAATTGAGAGCTCTTGGTGTCTTTGGGATACTCAATGAGTCTAGTTTTAAAGGCAGTGCTATTGGAAGATGACGATGCGGACATATTAATTGCTCCATATATTGATTTAGACTCACATGACTTGTCTCTTGCTGTTGTTGATGCTACCAAAGTAGATGAACCTTCTTCTGACTTCGATATATTTGATTTGCAGGTACAAGGGACCGAGCTGAAGGCTCTCCCTAGTCATTGGAAATATGTGTACTTAGGAGAAAGGAATACCCTTCCAGTCATAATTTCTAGAGAATTGACACGGGCCCAAGAGGAATCCTTGATCGACATCCTGAAAACTTATAAAGAGGCCATTGGGTGGGCCTTAGATGATCTTAAGAGAGTAAGCCCTTCCTTTTGCATGCATAGAATCACTCTAGAGGAAGGAGCCAAATCCATAGTCCAATCCCTCAGGAAGCTCAATCCTAACTTAAAAGACATTGTTCTCAAGGTAATAATCAAGCTTAATGAGTTAGGGATCATTTACCCCGTTCTTGATAGCAAGTGGGTAAGCCCCATTCACATTGTTCCTAAGAAGACCGACATGACCATTGTAGATAATGACAAAGGGGAGATGGTGCCAATGTGTGTGCAAAACGGATGGAGGATGTGTATTAATTTTTGAAAACTAAACAAAGTCACTAAAAAAGACCACTTTCCTATCCCTTTTCTGGATTAAATGGTGGAACGACTCACTGGAAAACCATTTTTCTGCTTTCTTGATGCTTTTCTGGATTCTACTAAATCCCCATCACCCAAGAGGACCAAGAAAAGACCACGTTCACTTGCGCTTATGGTACAATGCCTTCAGACGTATGCCATTTGAGCTTTTTCAATGCCCCAGGTACGTTCCAAAGGTGTATGATGAGCATATTTTTAGATTTTATAGAAAAGTGCATAGAAGTGTTTGTTGGGGTTGATGCCCTAAAGTCTTGTGTCTTGTAGTCTGTAAACAGTTTGTATGAATGCTTGTGTTGTATAATATATGATATTTACTTCACATCTTGATTTTGCTCAGTTGTATGTTTTATTTGCTTCACCACAAACCAATAAACATAAAATCCCTGGTTATCTATATGTAACTTAAACACATGTATGTGGTGACATAAAAGTAGATCATGTCTTGAGTGATAACCAAAATGGTCTGTAGTATATTGATATAGGAGGAAAACCTTATCCTGGTAACGCTATGGATGCGACCTGCTTTGTGGAATGGTCACAAGTGTTGTGACTTGTCACAGATGGTCTGATCCTGATAATTCGTGTAGGGGATATGCGAGCGGGGGCGTCCTATATAAAGAGTTTGTATAAGATCTGACCACGAAGTGTTAACGTCTCGTTATATAACACCGTTCATGACAGAGACTTCACTTCACTAGAATGACCATAGGTAACATGACCTCAATCCTGATTGAGTTGGAAACTCCTGCCATTGAGGGCGGTCCTTCGATTTATATGGGTGCGAGTGGCCAGGTCACTGATTTAAACCTACCATTTTGGGGATTCGTCTGATTTGGGAGTTGGGAACTCAGGTACACAACACTCCTTCCCGAAGCAAGGGTAAGTAGATAGATAGCTCCCTTAAGGCTGATTTTAGGGCTTGAACGATGTGGCGCCACACACTTTCTCTTGGCTCGAGAGGTGTTCACACATAGTTGGACTATGTTGTATTGTTCATTAGAGGAATTAGTAGTACTTAAGAAGTGAGATGTAACTACATGGGAAAAACGATAAATTGACCCAGTTGTACTTACAGGCATCTGTGAAGGGTCATCGTACTCATGATTGGTTATATCCGATGGACACAGAAATATATCTGTGGTAAAAAGAGTTCAACTGTTGGTCTTTAGTGGAATGCCTGACAGTTAATAGATGGTGGATCTCGTGGCTAAAGAGTTTAGTCAACTATTCACGGACCGTTAGAGCTTTGAGCCACAGGTCCATTAGGTCCCCTAGGTAGCTTGGATAAAGTCGAGAATCAGTATTTGGGTCAATTTGAAATGTTCAAATTGATAAGAGGGAGTTCGATTATATATGATATAATTAGACTGGTTAATTATATATGATATAATTGAGTAAATGTATGAGATATATTATTTTGGAGGAAATTAGAAATAAATATGATTTATATCAAGTAGAGGAGAAATTACTATCGTAGATATGTGATATCAAAGTATAGGGTAAGAATATAATATGATTATATTCATTAATTATTAAATTGGTTAATTATATAATAATTGGCCTAAAATTTCTCTTGGACGTACGTTAGTGGGAGTAGTCGCATTCAGTTATGGTAACCGAAGAATAAAATAAAAATTTGTTTCATTTTGCAAAGGTTTGAAAAAATTGGCATCTGTGTGGAAACGCAAACAATCACATAGTTGAGAGCCTATACGATATTCGCTCAACACCTAAACGATCGCACACCTCGCACCTAAACAATTGCACGCTAGTCCCTAAACGATCACTTAGCTTTTCTAAACATCGCATAATGTGCCGTGTTTTCTAAACGATCGTTTACCATTTACTAAACGATCGCTTAGTAAAACCTACACGATCGTGTAGCTTCTTCTAAACGATAAGCATTTAGCTATACGATAGCTCTTTTTCTCTCCCACTTGCTCATCATCTACATGATTTATTCTTTCTCCAACCTCTACCAAACTCACCAAAGACCACACTTTGGATTCTCACTCCGAAAATACCAAGAGCTCCATTTTGGTGGTGTCGTCCTGCTGCTGTTCACTTGTTCGTGATTGTTCATGTTGCTGTCGTTTGTGTAGATGATCGTGCTGCTACAAACGACTTGTTTTCTCGACGATAGAGATCGCGTAGAGGTCTTCCGCTGCGTCAGAGTTCCAAACTTGAAGAGGGCCTTCAATTGGTATGAGAACTCTTTCCCTTGTATTTTAGTGTTCAAATCATGCTTTTAATTAGTGTGAATTTGCATAACTGTATGTTAGATGTATATGTTATATTTTAGTCATGATGAAATCGAAAAGATCTGAACGTACTCATGGATGCTCTTCGTTAAGAGATCCTTCAGTGTTTATGGATGATTTTACAGTTTACGGAGAGTCTTTTTAGGATTGCTTGCATAACCTTAGTCTACTTTTAAAATGATGCATTGAGGCTAATCTTGTCTTAAATTATGAAAAATGTCACTTTATGGCTTCCCATGGTATTGTGCTAAGGCATTTAGTTTCTACAAAAGGAATTGAGGTAGATAAAGCTAGGGTGGATATTATTACTAACCTCCCCTATCCGACATATGTTAGGAAAATTCGTTCTTTCCTTGGAAGTGTAGGTTTTTACAGGCGGTTCATCAAGGATTTTTCGAAGTTGGCATTACCTCTATCGACATTATTGCAGAAGGATGTTCCCTTTGAGTTTGACAAAAAATGTCAAGAGGCTTTCGACACTTTAAAGGAGAAGCTGACCACTACCCTAATTTTGCAACCTCCAAGGTGGGATGTGCCATTTGAGATCATGTGCGATACTAGCAATCTAGCTGTTGGAGCGGTGCTGGGAAAAAGGGTCGATAAGAAAAGCCACGTCATATGCTTTGCATCAAGGACCCTAAACCCCAACCAAATTAATTACACCATAACTGAAAAAGAATTTTTGGCCATTGTTTTTTATTTAGATAAATTTCGTTCTTACATCATTGGATTTCCTGTCACTATCTTTACTCACCACGCTGCTTTCAGGTATCTGATGACCAAGAAGGAGTCAAAACTTCGATTGGTCCGTTGGATTGTCCTTCTCCAAGAGTTCAATTTGACCATCAAAGACAGAAAGGGGGCAGAAAACTTGGCAGCTGACCATTTGAGTAGGATAGTACAAGAAGAAGAGCCTATACCCTATGTGAGGACTTTCCAGATGAGTTCCTATTCCATATCGATGCACTCACTCCATGGTATGCTGACATGGTTAATTTCCTAGTAACAAGTAAGTTCAATCACGATATGCCTAGTTCTAGAAAGGCCAAATTGAAAAGTGATTCGAGATACTTTGTTTGGGAACCACCATACCTTTGAAAGATTTGTTCTGACCAAATCATTAGGAGGTGTGTCCCAAATGAAGAGTTTGAATCAATGTTCACCTTTTGTCATGAGATTACTTGTGGGGGGCATTTTAGTCCTAGGAGAACTACTAGGAAGGTCTTGGATAATGGGTTGATTTGGGATTCTCTGTTCGTCGACTGCTTTGCATTTTGTAAGTCTTGTGAGAGGTGTCAGAGGTCAGGATCTTTGTCTAGAAGGAATGAGATGCCTTTAAATTCTATTTTTGTATATGAGATCTTTGATGTATAGGGTATGGATTTCATGGGCCATTTTCTTTCTTCATTTGGCTACTTATACATTCTTATAGCAGTTGACTATGTTCCGAAGTGGGTCGAGGCAATCTTCACTCGGACTAATAATGCTACTGTGGTTTAAGGTTTCTTAAGAGCTAATATTTTTTTTCTTCTAGATTTGGTATACCTCATGCTATAATCAGTGATTAGGGTGCTCATTTTTGCAACCAGACCATCGAGGCACTCATGAGGAAATATGGAGTACACCATCGTGTTGCCACTCCGTATCACCCTTAGACGAATGGACAAGCTGAAATATTAAATCGAGAGGTCAAAAATATCCTGGAAAAGATGGTGAACCCAACTAGGAAAGATTCGAGCACACGCCTTGAAGATGCTCTTTGGGCGTACAGGACTGCATTCAAAACACATATTAGAACAATGCCCTTTAAGCGGGTCTATGGTAAGGCGTACCAGCTACCAGTCCAGACCGAGCATAGAGCATATTGGATTGTCAAACAGTGTAATATGAACTTGGTGCAAGCCGGTGAGCAGAGACTGCTAGAGCTACAAGAGTTGGAGGAATTACGCTTGGAGGCCTATGAGAACTCAAGGATCTACAAGGAAAAATCAAAGTAAATTCACATAGAGGCCTTTTGAGAAAGGAATTTTGGGTTGGGCAGAAAGTGTTACTTTATAATTCTCATCTATCACTTATGCCTGGTAAACTGAAGTTTAAATGGCTTGGTCCCTTTGAGGTAATCAATTTATTTCCCTATGGTGTTATGGAGATCTTAAGTCTAGAAACTGGGAAGGAATTCAAAGTGAACAGGCATTGCTTAAAAATTTTCAATGAAGGAGAAGCCAACTGTGTTAGTGCAAGCTTCTTGTTGGCTCCACCTTCCATCACTTAAGCTCGTATCACCGGACATCTAGCAAAGGACGTTAAACGTTGCGCTACCTGGAGGTAACCAAGAGTTTTATTTGCTTTCTTTTCTTTCTGCTTTATTTTTCTTTTTATTTTCTTTTAATTTAAAATCTCGGCTGACTACATTTACCTTCTTTATAAGAGATGTGAAATTTTGACTCTTGAGGTATAAGATGATCATGCCTATGTTTGAAAATCCAGGGGAGTTTTTATATTCCCTCTTTCCCCTTTTTCTTTTTGTCCTTAGCATGATACATTGAGGACAATGCATAGTTTTTAAGTTGGGGGTGGGTGAAGCATGCTTCGCGTGATTGAAAAGTAAATTGAATCTGTCATGGTGGGTGCCTATTTTTGTTTGCTCTGTTTACTGTCTCCTTTCAATGACATATTGATGATGCACTTAATAGGTTGCCTGTTCTTAAAAAGAGTAATTTTCACAATTTGAGCTTTTTATAAACATTTTTTTTCATGAGTCCCATATTAAATGAACCTAAGTTAAAAAAAAATTTCAGTTTTAAATCCTTTAAAGTCTTAGAAACAGATTATCTATCTCGGATTTTCGTTGTCACCTCGAAAGGCTTGGCTTAGGAGTAAGTTTTAGTGCATGAGAGTAAAACTAGATAGTGAAAAAATAATAATAAATAAGCCTAGTGTGTGTGAAAAATAAAAGAGAAATATACTAGTTGGAAAAAAATATTAAAATGAGGCATTTCGACATGTTTGCAAAAAAAATAATAGTGTGCGTATGTGCATGGATAGAGGTGAAAAGAGCTACCTTCGCTGTGTCTTGTTAGGGCCTGCGAGAAAAGAGCAACAGGTTTCTGACGGTTTAGTGTGAAACTAACCCTCTAGGTAAAATAAATGCCTTTTATTTTTTGTGTGCGTGAGTTTTTGGGCTTTCCTTGATAGTGTTACTCTTTGACTAGCAATATCAGTATGTCTCTAGTTGATGATCGAGCCAGAGTAGAGGAAATATGAATCAGGAGATGGATAAGACTTTTCCGGGCACTTTACGATTTCTGAAAATTTTTTCTTAGATTCTCATTTGTGCATGGTTTTGAATTGAGTGATTATTTGGTTTGATTTATTATGCGGTCCTATAGACTGTTGAGATTGGAGGAAGGATTCGTAAATAGAGTGAACATTTTCTTATTAAAATCCATGACTGAATTTTATCTTGCTTGGGACGATCAAGTCTTAAGTTGAGGGTATTTGTTAGCTCTAAAAAAGTGCTAAATTTATGGCCTTAACTTCCTATATTTGGGTAATTCCTGGATTTTGTTGTCTTATTTTATAGGAGAATTAACCCTATGGAGTAGACATGTGGAAAAGACAAAGTATTGAGCCAAAAGAGCAGAAAAACTGGAGTCTAAACGTACTAAATCGAGTTGAGTTGAAAAAGGACGATTTTCCCTTGCGCCAGTGTTACAATGCTCATATTAAGCCTAAGTCCAATGCTCATTTGACGTTGTAAGGCAATAGCATTAGGAGCAGGGCAGAGTCGCAATACTGCCTTGAGCATCATGACGCTCCGGAGTTGAGACACTGCCACCGTCGCAACATCCCCTAACGCTGAGGACCTGGCGCTGGAAGACAGAAGTGCAGCGTCGCAATGCTCCTCTTGAGCGTTGCTACGCTACAAACTTTGACGAAAAATCAGAGGGGCACGCGGCGCAACCGAGCGTCACACCTATCATCGCAACACTTGCTTGATGCTTATTGAAGAACATTGCAGTGTTGCGACGCTTAACCCTAGTGTTGTGACGCTACTGGGATGCTAGAAATAGGACCCTCGAGGTTAGTCCGAGAGGACGACTCATTCGAGAACCAGCCCGAATAAAGAGTAATTTGAGAGTTTTGTCCAGTTTTTGAGTGTTTTGAGTAAAATTTTGAGCAATTATTGGTATAGTCAGTCTCGATTATCTTTTTTTTTATCATTATATTCTAAATATGCCTTTTAGAGCTAAATTATTTTCTTGAGATAGTTTGTATATCTTAATTCTTGAAGGCCAATTAGTTTATTTTATTCAATTGTTGTGAACCCTTTAAGGGATTGGTTTTTTTATTTTTTTATTTTTTTTTATTTTTAATTGAATTTAATAAAATTTTCTGACAAATTGATTTGTTGAATTTCAAGTTTGTAAAATCTTTCTAACCTATGCATCGTTGATCGATTAAGTTGCAAATATTTGGATCGCATGGTTAAGGTTTAGACTTTTTCTTGTCGAGTTCATGTGGGTCCTAATATAATCTTTCCCAAATAAATCATGCAACAAGATATGACTTTCCAGCTTGTTGTATGTCTCACATTTGAATCCTTTCTAATTGCTTTTCAGTTTTAACGTGGGTGTCGCTAATAAGGAAAAGTTTTTAAACTGAATTATGGCTGATTTAGTTTTTACCAAAAATTGGCTAATTGGGCTATTAGAATTTCTAATAGGCTGAGGGGTTTACATAATTGGAAAAAAAATTAACTAGTGCCTAAGGATAGAAAATAAAAAGCATACAAATTAATCCCAAGATCTTATCTCAATTTTATTCAAACCCTTTTTCTATACTTGCTCTTGTTTCTTTTCTCTATTTGTTTAATTTTCCTCATCAAAACTAAAACCATCAAAACTCCTTTTATTTGAAATTCGTACATTGTCTTGGATTGATTCAATAGTCTCCCTGTGGATTCGACCCCGATCTTACTGCTTTGTTACTTCTGTGGTACAAGTTTTAGATCGGTGAAAATAAATTAAATTTGTTCAAATTTGGGGTAACGATATCGATGTCGAATCCCGAACACTATGAACTCCTGTTTATTTGAGATTATCCTTAGATTTGTATAGGTGAGGATTGGCTCAACAGCGTCGGCTCAATAAGTCTCCCATTTTAGGGGTAAGACCGGGTAGATAGTTGAGAACATAGGGTGCAATAAGGAATTCACGAGGGATAGGAGAAAGATTGTTCTCTTAAGTACTGAATCTAGGTCTTGAACAAAGGACCCCACCCTCTCATTGGCCCGAGAGAGATCTAGCTTAGTGATTGGATCACAAACTAATTGTTCATTAGAAGATTAGTGGAACTTAAGGAGAAAGATGTAATGTCGGGGGTAAAATAGTATCTTGACCCAACCGTTATTACGAACAAACTGTGAAGGGTCGACTTACTAATTATGTTAAATCAAGTGGACACAAATATATCTACAGTGAAGAGAGTGCAACTATGGAGCTATAATGGTATGACTTGATAGTTAACGAATACTAATTACTTTGGTCCAAAGAGTTTTAGCCATAAGGTCCATTTACTAGCTCGTAAAACTTGAACACCTTGAATTAATAAATTGAGTGAATTTGGAATAATATCAATTTGAATTGTTCAAATTGAATTTCGATTTGAAATGTTCAAATTAAAATTAGGGTTTGTATAATTATATTTGATATAATTAATTAATGTTTAATTTATTGAAATTAAACGAAATTGGAGAGTTTATAATATTGAAATATTGATTTAAATATTAATTACATGAATAGGATTCATATTTAAAATTAGTTGTGTGATTAATTTAACATTTGATATTAAATTGTTATTTAATTAATTAAAAATCAAATTAATTTTCAATTTCAATTCAGTTTGAGAAATTGAATGTTGATGTTTTAAATTTAATTAATTATGAATTAATTAAATTAAATTTTAGTTAATTTTGGAATCAATTGAAATTTGTTTTTGAAAAACAAAATTGGAAATTTATGGTTTAGTGGGATTTTCTCGCAAAATTTCTTTGGAGAAGCTGTTTCCTCCTAATCACACCACCTATCCATTTGAACAATCAACTTTAGTGCAGGCATTCAGATGGTCTATCAATGCTTAAGGAGTTGATTAAAAGCTCTCCATTTTTGCTGAAGAGAAGTTAAGGTTGCTGGAAATGGTTTCTGCTGCAACTTTCATCCTCATCTGAAAACTCATCCTATTCCCTTCACAAATTCATTCTAATATGAGTTCCATCGCTCAAATTCAAGGTCGAGAATAGTAGAGAAGATCTCTTGGTAGTTCACTATTGAATTGGAGCTGGAATCACATGAAGAGCAGCTTGGAATTGGGAGAATTCATCAAAGGTATGTAGTTTAGAAACCTTCTTTTGAAGTTTCTGTTTAAGCATGCTTTTAGAACTCAAATTAAATGTAATTAGAGTGCTTATTAATTCTGTTTGATTCCGTTGCATGCTAGTAGATCTTAACACTACAATCGTTATCATATTAAGACTAAAGTGAGAATAATGTAGAATATCTATATATCATTTCCACTGTCTCAAATGAAAAATGTATATTGGAAGAGTTACCTGTTTTATCTTCTGGATTATATTATACTCATATACGAGTAATTGAAACATATGCAACAATGAACCTGAAGTTCATGAATCCAAACATATCTACTATTTGGCATGATCGATTGGGTGATTTAGGATCTACAATGATAAGGAGAATTATTGAGAATTCAAATGGACACCCATAAAAAACCAAAAGAATGTTCAATCTAATGAATCATCATGTGATGCTTGCTCTCAAGAAAAATTGATAATTAAACTATCACCAGCTAATGTGGAGACTAATTCACCTGCATTTTCAGAACGAATTCTCGGTAATATATGTAGACCTATTAACCCACCAAGTGGACCATTTAGATATTTTATGGTATTAATAGATGCATCCAATAGATGGTCACACGTGTGCTTATTATCAAGTTGAAATCTTGCATTTGCAAGATTACTTGCTCAAATAATTAAGTTAAGAGCGTAATTTCCTAATTATACAATTAAAACCATTCGTCTTGGTAATGCTGGTGAATTTACATCTCAAGCTTTTTATAATTATTGTATATCAATTGGGATAAGTGTTGAGCATCCTGTAGCTCATGTTCATACATAAAATGGTTTATGTAACATCCCGCACATTTTTTTTATATAATAATGCAATTTCAGTAAGTTATCCTTGGTAATTCAATAATTGCTTAGTTGGAAGGCATTTTTGGAATTTTGGACCTTAAGTGTAATTGCGAGAATTTAATTATTGACATTGAAAATTATTTATGTTGGAAATTGATGGCAAGAATAAATTCCATTTTGGAAAGGGAGGGATTTTAAAGAAATAATGTGGATTAAGAAAAGAATAAAATAAAATCTACTCTTTTATTTTTTTATTTTATTTTATTCAATTCTTTTCTTTTCTTTTCTTTTCTTTTTCTTTTTCTTTCCCTTTCCCTTCCCCTCTCCTTTCACGTGCAGCAGCCCTAAGCCCTCTTCCCCGATTCGAGCCGTCGCCCAGCCACCACGCTCTATCACTCATCCTCCGCAAGCTAGCTGCCTCGCCTCTTCAGCCGACCCAGCCCACTCTCGTCACGTCGCCATAAAAGCTCAGCCCTTCGCCATTTTTGCCCAACCGAAACCCACTTAGTCGTCCTTTCCCTTCAGCAGTGCGCCACCCTGGCCAAGACCCGATCTGCACTTCAGTCGTCGTTTCTGACTTTAGCTTTCGGCTGCCCCTCCACACTCGCCTAGCTGCCGATCGAAACGCAGCTGCTGCTACAACCGTCGACTCTAGCCCTATCTCTGTTTCACTACTATTGTAGCCAAGGTACCGCCTGCGCCCGCACTGTTTGCAGCGGTCCGACCAACTTCATCCGTCCTGTTGTGCCGTTTTCTTTCTTTCGGTCACGACTGTCGCCGCCGTTGTCATTTGGGTCTCGTTGGATTCTTGAATAAATTGGGTAAGAGTTGAGTTTTGGATTTTTCTTTGAGGGGTTTGATTATCCCATTTGGTTTCGGGTTAAAATTGTTAATCTCTTTATGTTTGGACTATAGATTCAAGGATTGGAGATTTTGAGACATTGCTTTGGAGTTTGAGACTATTTCCGATAGAAATTGTTCAGATTTGGTAAGTTTTTGGGTGAGTAGTTTGGTTGGTTGTCTTTTGGGTTAAGAGTACTTGTGAAAAATTAAGTTATTAATTTTGGATTCAAATTATGTTCAGGTTGGATTTGTGACTAGAGTTGTTGGATTGTATTGATTTTGTAGCATGGGGTACGTTCGGACCAATACACTTTAGTCCTAATTCAAGATTCATCTAGGTTAGGAGGAAGATTATTTTGCTCGTCGCTTAGACATAATTTTGGGTAAGTAATCTTACCACTGAAACTACCCACGGGCTAGGTTTTAGTTGTATGCTAGCATGATAAGTGTGTGTTATGGTAAATGTTAGCATGTTGATTGACAGTATGACCTGAATCAAAGTATGTTCTTGCATAAATTTTGATTTGTTTACATACACACCTAAGTGCTTGATCGTTAGTATGTGATAGTATGTGTTTTCATATGTCGATGTCTGATCTGCTGGTGTTGAGGCATACTTGCATGTTGTGGATTTATGATATAAGTTATACATGGATGATGTATAATATGTTATTAAGAATTATGTATATGTGATGAAGCCATGGTATCAAGGATTTTTATGTAGGATTTAGAACTGTACAATGTTGAATCATAGCACGTTAAGACTGTGTGAATATCCTCATTGATTAGTTAGATGCTCACTAGTTTGTGTTTCCTTCGGGATTCACCAGTTTGTGTTTCCTTCGGGATTCACCAATTTTGTGTTTCCTTCGGGATTCACCAGTTTTGTTTCCTTCGGGATTCACAAGTTTTGTGTTTCCTCTGGGATTCACCAGTTTTGTGTTTCCTTCGGGATTCACCAATTTTGTGAGCATACTTAACTACAATAGGATAGGACTCAGTCTCTCATCTATTATATGTATTTATGTGCCATATGCAGGTATCTAGAGAACATAGATGCCTAGCCTGACCCCAGTGGTGGGGCTACTTACTGAGTATTTCATACTCATTCTTTCTTATGTTGATGTTTCAGGTAAGGGTAGAGATGCACCAGCGATGGCGCAGCGGAATTCGTGATCGTGTTACTGGGACTAGTTTTTACGCTTCCGCATCATGAGATTTAGAGTTCTTTTCATGTTTATCTTAATGTTTAGTTTTGATGTTTGAAACTTATTATTAAAAATTATTTTTCATATGTATTTATTAACCTTTATGATTTATGGGTACCCTATTATTGTTGCATTTAATAAATGTCTTTTGAACTTCTCTTGTTTTAATTAACATTTATTTCAAATAACTGAGCGTCGTTTTAAATTCTTTGCATGCATTTATTTTAGTAACGACCTAACCTAAGTCCTAGGGGGTTGGGTCGTTACAGTTTAACAGAATTATTTATAAAACGTTTGCAATTAATTGCAAGACCATTACTTATGAGAGCTATGCCTCCTTCATCTGTTTGGGGACATGCTATTTTGCATGTAACGTCACTTATATACATTAGATTAGTAGCTTATCATAAGTAATCACCATTACAATTAGCTTATGGTCATGAGCAAAATATTTTCCATCTAAGAATTTTTGGTGTGCAGTATATGTTCCAATTGCTCCACCACAATGCACTAAGATGGGTCCTCAAGAAAGGTTAGAAATATATGTTGGATATGATTCTCCATCAATTATTAAATATCTTGAACCCCTGAGATTGGTGATGTGTTTACTACGCAATTTACTGATTGCCATTTTAATGAGACAAATATTCCAACATTAGGGGGGGGGATTAAGAAAATAATTTATTTACAAAATATAGCAAATCAATTACCATATGCATTTATAGATGCAAAGAAAGTAACTAAGTCGCATATACTAGCTACAAATGTTCCATAAAAAGTTGATATCCCAACACAACAAGTTGTCACTAATGAGTCAGGAACACGCCAGAAGCGTGGTAAACTAGTGAGTTCCAAAGATAAAAATCCTCGAAAATGAAAAATAATTAATAGTGAAAAAGACTTGGTTGAGGATGTAAATACCCATAAAGAAATCCTCGACATGACTAGGAGGAAAGTAAAAAAACTTAAAGATAATAATGAGATTTCAATAAACTATATCATGTCAGGAAAAAGATGGAATCTAGTGTAATTATTGACAACATTTTTGCATATAATGTTGCTCTTGATATTATATCTGAAAATGAGTATCTTGAACCAAAATCTGTTGAAGAATGTTGATATAGAAAATATTGGTTTCAATGGAAAGAAGAAACCGAGGCAGAATTAAATTTACTTTCAAAACGTTAGGTTTTTGGACTAGTAGTCCGAACACCAGAAGGTATTAAATCTGTGGTATATAAATGGGTATTTATGAGGAAAATAAATGAAAATAATGAGGTCACAAGATATAAAGAAAGTCTAGTTGCACAAGGTTTTTTTTCACAAAGACCTAGTATTGATTTTGAGGAGACGTATTCTCTGGTGGTGGATGCAATTACATTAAGATATTTAATTGACTTGACTATGTATAAAAGTCTGGATATGCATCTTATGGATGTAGTCACAACATATTTATATGGATCTCTTGATAATGATATTTATATGAGAATCCCAAAAGAATTTAAGATACCTGAAACATATACATCAAATTCCCGGGAATGGTATTCAATAAAGTTATAAAGATCACTATATGGATTGAAACAATCAGGACGGATGTGGTACAATCGCCTGAGTGGATCTTTTCTGAAAGAAGGATATCAAAATAATCCAATATGTTCGTGTGTTTTTATAAAGAAATCACAATAAGGATTTGCTATTATAACTGTATATGTTGATGACTTGAATATAATTGGAACTCCTGAAGAGCTTTCAAAGGAAATACAATATCTCAAGAAAGAATTTAAGATCAAAGATCTCGGAAAAACACAATTTTGCATTGGTTTGCAAAGTGAGCATTTAGCATATGGAATATTTATTTATTAGTCAACTTATACAGGAAAAATTTTGAAAATATTTTATATGGACAAAGCACATCCATTAAATATTCCAATGAAAGTCCGTTCATTGGATATAAAGAAAGATATATTTCGACCTCGAGAAGATAATGAAGAACTTCTTCATCCTGAAGTACTATATCTTAGTGCAATTGGTGCACTTATGTATCTTGCTAATAATACAAGACCAAATATTGCATTTTCAGTAAATTTATTAGCAAGATATAGTTATTTTCCAACAAAAAAACATTGGAATGGAATTAAGCATATACTTCGTTATCTCTGAGGAGTAATCGATATGAGTTTGTTTTATTCCAATAAATCAAATTTTGATCTAGTTGGTTATGCAGATTCTAGATATTTATCTGATCCACACAAAGCTAGATCTCAAACAGGTTATCTACTCACATGAGGAGGAACTGCTATATCATGGTTATTGGTGAGACAGACCATAACGGTCACTTCCTCAAATCATGTTGATGTTGAAATTCTTGTAATTCATAAGGCTAGTCGAGAATGTGTATGACTACGGTCAATGGCTCAGCACATTTGTGAAACATGTGGCTTGTCTTCAAATAAAAATCTTCCAACAATATTATACGAAGACAATATAGCTTGCATAGCCCAAATCAAAGGACGATATATTTTAGGAGATAGAACAAAACATATTTCACCAAAGCTTTTCTATACTCATGATCATGAAGAAAATGATGACATCACTGTACAACAAATTTGTTCGAAGGATAATCTGGCAGACTTATTTACAAAGGCATTACCAACCGCAACTTTTGAAAAATCGGTGCACAACATTGGAATCTTGAAGAAAATTGTGACATCATTGTACAACAAGTGATGATTTCATGAGGGGAGTAAATATATTGTATTATTTTAGGAGTATATATTTTATGAAATATGTACTCTTTTTCCTTCACTAGAGTTTTTTCCTAGTGGGTTTTTCATATTAAGGTTTTAACTAGGTATATTATATATATATGACATCTAAGGGGGAGTATTATGAATATTATAATAATAAATAGATGTCCATTGCTTAGTGTCTCAAAAGCCATATGTCACCTTTCATATTGTCCATGTGCCTTGTAATTATTCATGCTTGGTGTCCATGTAAGTCCACATCCTATTTACCACTTTGCCTATATAAATAGTGGCATTTGGTGGATCTTAAAATCATATATTGGTGAGAATTCCACTTCAAAATTCCAATAGTTTTCATATTATCTAATTTTATAATTTTATGTTTTTAGTTATTTTATTTATATATTTAATATTATAATATAAATATATTATTATATTATATTTT
>NC_052351.1:55396393-55561526 GCF_009727055.1 Benincasa hispida
ATATTATTATATTATATTTTATCTATATTTGTTTCCCATCGTGCTCCTCAATTTCACAACAATAGTGATATAAAGCTAGTTTTAGATATTAAAATTCTCATACCATACACTATCACTAAAACTAAAATTAAACATAATTTAATAATAATTAACATGTAATAACCCATTAAGACAGAAAATTGAAATCTTTATATTCTTACTTTTTTAACAAAACTAAAATAATAATATTAAAAAAATTGACTTAATTTTTTAAAAAATAGAAAATAATGTAAGAAAATTATAGGTAGAAGAATAGATAATAAGCTTAATTTTTTAAAACATAAAACTAAAAAAAAAATACATGTCAAAGGCTAATCCATAATATATATTAAAAACACATAATCTTCAATGAATATTTAATAAAGATAGTTTTGTCCTTGGCCGAATTTCTAAACTGAAATTTATCTATATTCCTATTTATTTGCCTTTAATTCCACGTTGGGGTGATTATACTTTTATAAAAAATTAATATTTTTAATCCCTAAATTTTGAAAAATATGCGCACAACATATTTTAACAATTTATCTTTAAATGACAAACAATTTATTTTAACAATTTTTCTTTAAGAAGAGTTTAACTTTTACAATTATGTAAGTTTAATATTTAATTTTCACGACTAATTAAGTTTACCATTGAAACAACTATTATAATCTTATTTGACTTCTCACGAAAGAAGACAACTGATAATTTGACATATTTTTCATTTATGACATACTTTTTATCACAGTTTTGATCTTATTATATCTAAAATGATAAAATATGTACTTCATTAAGAATTTTCAATTAAAACACTAAACGACTATTTTACACAAAAAAACATGTAATTCTAATTTTAACTTTTATATTTTTTGTGTAGATGAACTTGTTTTTTTTTTTTTTCCCATTATTTACTCAAATGAATTTCCTTCTTATTTTTTTAAAAATGAGTTTCTTTGGTAGTTTAAAACTTTTTATAAACCCCACACAAAATTTTTTCTTTCTATTTGATTTAAAAAGTCAATAATAAATTTTTAATATCAATCATAAATCTCAAAGCAACACAGAAAATAAAATTATAAGAATACTATATTTCATTAATTTAAGAAAATGAAAAAAAGAGTTCATAAATATTCCTTTATTAGTAACGATAAATTTAATTTATCGAAATAAATAGAGAAAAATTTAAATATAGAATGAAAAATGGATGGGAATGGATATAATAATTGAATCACCATTAAGATTTTGAAAAAAAAAAAATCATAAGATTAAATCTCTCTTTCTTATTTTTTCTGTTTTTTTTTTCATGCATTATTATGATTCGATTTACTCCAACATGGGGAGAGCAAATTTGAGGAGCAACCATCACAAACATATGTGGGTTGCACCACAAAAATCAACTCCTATAAAAAGGAAAAAAAATTGTAAAAATGGTGACTACCTTGTTTGTAGAAGAGATGATTAATTTACTAGAAATGTGTGTTTTTATAAAGAAGTAATTTTCCAAAAAATTCAAAATGAAGGGATATAAGGAAAAAATAGGAATCGTTACCTAAATTTAGAAATTACATTTTTTTTCTGTCACATAAATTAATTTTAAACGACTATGGCAATCGGATTGTTGCCCAGGTGTGTTGAACTAGACAATGAAGATAAGAAAAAAAATATGTGGGGGACCTACCTAACCAAATTAACGATTTTCTATTACTTACCGTCTTTTTATTAAACATCCTCCCTTGTTCTCCTTCTTTAGAAGAAAAAAAGAGGGGGAAGAAACTCACCTTGATCTGTAGAAGACTTTACTATGAGTGCCTTGGGTGTTGGTGACAATAGAAACCCACTGACTAATACAACAGAGATGCAAATGAGAATTGAGACCATTTTGAAATGAAGAATGAAAACTCCATTCTAAAATTCTTTCGATAATATTATGAAAATAAAGAGATGGGGCCAAAGAAAATTAAGAAAGTTTGTATTTGTTATTTGAAGTTGTTTGGTAGTTATAATGTGAAGGAATGTGTCAGTGTGAAGTGATACAATTTTGTGAAGGGATGTGTCTATATTAAGTAATCCGTTAAGAGAAGTCAAAAGGTATCATGGTGTTTGTTCAAGTGTGGTGCCAAAATAAAAAAATATTGAATTAGAGCAAAATATATTTTTTTTAAAAAAAAGATTTAAGGGAAAAAAGGAAATGAGAAAATTCTTCCCTTATGGTATATATAGGTATATAGGTATATAATTTTTAAATTTCATTGACTAAAATACCTTTTCTTAAACTTAAAAAATTCAAATAGACATCAAATAAATATTAGAGTTCAAAAGTATATTATATCCTTAAATGTAAACAACTTCGTTTAGTGGGTCAATCATAGTTGGTCACTAGAGATGGCTATCAAGGATAGACACCAAAATTGACCGTCAGAGGTGGTTTTTGCTAGAATTGACTACCAAAGTGGTCGTTGGAGGTCATTGTCAGAGTCGTCATCGAAGATGATCATCAAAGTTGGTTGACAAAGGTGATAGTCGAAGTTGGTCGTCGATGGGTGGAGTCATTGGAACCATTAGAATGAGAGAAAGTTGGTTATAATGACCAACAATTTGTAAATGGTTTTACTGTAGCAAAACAAGGGTTAAAATAACCCTTACTCTTTATTATTTTAAAAGATTTTTTTAAAGAAAAATTATGAGTAAAATAAAGGAAGAATATGAGATAGTTCCCCAAAAATTAATATAGTATAAATAATACGTTTATGAAATTTCATAGACTAAAATACATTTTCTTAAACCTAAAAAATTACATAGATATCAAACAAACGAGATCAAAAGTATATTATATCCTTAAATGTAAATAATATTTGATTAGTGGGCCAATCAAATAAAATACCTTCTCTTATATTAAAGTGTCGAGGGAAGTTATATAAAGCCTTAAAAATGGATCTTCCATGGACATATCTAGTAGTTTATTGCAATACTATTTACTACTTGATATTAACATTGCAATTTTTGTCTAGGTTTGAGGTTTGAACAAAATTATAAGTTTTAGAGCAAAAATTGATACAATTTGACAAGATCATATGGAAAATTTGTTTTTTTCCCTTTATTTTATTTCATTTACTTTCATTAAAAAAAAAAATCTATGTTGTTGATATTAAAAGTCATACCAACGGTAAATTTGTATTTTATTTAAGGAGAGTAACCCGATATCCTGCAAAAAAAAATGAGTAAAGCTAATATTGGTGTGATGTTGAGCCAAATTCAATCTGACGCTCAAGTTAGAATTGGGTTTAAATAAAAAATTAGTATAAGTTTGAGAGCATACCCCTCTTGGATTGTGCCTCTAGGATTATATAGGTCGTCCATTTAAACCTTTCAGCTTCCAAGCCATTACCAATCTTTAATTTTCCTGTTTCCCACTTGATTCATCATTATCTGAGCCGTTACACATTTTAGCCCTTGATGTGCTCGACTCTTTGATAGAACTATGATATGTTATTTTTAATGTAAACACATGGTTTATGCATACTTAGGTCATAGTGAGGATTTCTTTTACAACACCTAATATGGCCTTTGCATGGTAATTTTACTAAGAAATGTTTAATATACATACATATATATACACACACATTTCAGCATACTATGCATGTACAAAAAAGGCCATGTAATCTCGTCACTTTGATAGGTGGGGTCGACAACCTTTATATATATATATATGCACGGCTGGGCTAACCTCCTTTAAGGTCAACCACTACTGGCTGCCTGGCTGCTCTATGATAAGGGAGGGGCGATTTTGTGAGTTCAGTCTTCCAGCTCGACTCGCTCTCTTAACTCGACTTACATTCTTAGCTCAAATAGGTCAAGCTAATTGAAACATTTTCTCGGCTTAACTATCTTTGCCCAAATCTTGGTTTTAATTAAATTAACTAGGTTTAATTGTGTAGGATCGGTATGGTAACCCGGGTGTATAGGGTTTATTAAAACTAATTAAAACTTTTTACTAATGTGGGCAAAATTAAACAAATTAACAAACTTTTGTTAATTAGTAAATTAAACAAAAATTTTATGCAAATACATTCAATTAAAAAAGATCAATAAATTGACATAAACAAATTCAAGAAAAAAAAACTATAGAAATTAATTCTATGCAATGAAATATGTTAATAAATTAATTGCAAAATTAAATAGGAGAGGGATAGAGAAATTGACACAAAAAAAATTTAGAGTGGTTCGACACAACCAACCTACATCCACTTCCCAAACTTCTCTTGGGTATGTCTCTACGAACTTGATTTTTTCCATGGCTTAGAGTCGAATTGCTACAATATTCTTTTTTTGGAAGCAAGAACGAACCGATCCTTTTCATGATTGAGGATCAAACCGTTACAACCACTCTTTTTAAGATCAAGAACAACCCTTACAATGAATTTGGAAATGAAGAACAATATGACAAGAATTTGAAGAGTAGATTTACAAGCTTTTGCTCACAACAAATCAATCCTCACACTACATAAGATATTTATCTTAAGAATTAGATGAAAAGAAGAAAATTAAAACCTAGAGAGAGAATAACAATGGTGGCTTTGCGTTATGGAGGATTGAAAAATAATAAAATTTATTGAAATTTGGAGAAGATGAGTTTAAATAGAGAGTAAATTTTTTTGGAAAAGAAAAATCAATGGTGGAGATTTTAGAATAAATTAACCATAGAAACACACACAAAAAAAATTATAATATTAAATTCTTTTTCTTTTGAAATTCATTTTCTTTTTAGAAACCCAACAAAAAGCAAAAACATACCATGAACCGTTAGACATAAACATAAAATAATATTAAATTCATTTTCCTTTTAAAACCAATCAAAAAATAAAAAGTTCACCATGTATCACTTCTCCATTACTCTAAGTGACACTTTTCCATTTGTCCACATTGATGAGAAAGCTTATGTTACGTCATCAACTTGGGATTTTTCTTATAAGCTTGTTTCGGCCCTATCATCTTCGTTTGAGTTCCGATTTGGGTGATTTAAATTGCGTTAGAATTGTTGTCCCGAGCTCTACGCAACAGACACTTCAAAATACTCAAATTGTTAATAAATAAATGCACGTTTGTTATCATCAAAATATTAATTAATTAATTAATTAACTAATGAATTAAAATTAATTAATTTGAGGTTAAGGACCAAAAAGCCAACAATCTCTCCTTTTTTTTATGATGATAAACAAGTCAAGAAAAATAAAATCCAAATAGGTGTATGATATAAAATATAAACAAGAATCACACTCAACACACATAATTTCAATTAATTTGAAAGTAATGAATATTTCAATAACAACATGTTTTCATAATTACCTCTCCCCCTTTTGGAATCAATCAAAAAAGGATAATTAAGAGAAATATCATAAAGATATGAAAGTTCTTTAAAAAAAAATGAACACATAATTTTGCATTTCTTCTCCTATTAACATACCTTCTAAAAATAAGTAATAACATTCTAAATTCAGGAGGCATATCAGGCAAATTCTATTTATGACCAATTTCACAAATTTCTCTCCTTTTGATATCAATTGAACACTCCCCCTTATTAAGGGACAAAAAGACTTAGCACATAATTCAATTTGAGGGTAGAAATATCAAATAAATTTTCAAAACAAACCTATATTCCAAAGACAATTACTCCCCCTAAAAGGATAAACAATAAGAATAAGAGAGTTACACAACGATAAAGTAATATGAGAATCAATTTCATTCATATATAAAAATATATAACTCCCCTTAAAAACAAGCAATCTTCTTCTAATAGAAAAAATGTTATAAAAACCAAGGAGATGAAATCAATCATGTAAAATTCAAACAATTGAGATACCAAAATATCAAATATTATAAGATAAACACCAATTGTTGTAAAACAAATGATACCAAATAATAGCAAAGTCATATTAGCAAACCAATATAAGCATTGAAGCAATACAAATGAATTTGTACTAATTTTGAACAATATGCTACTAAGGATTCTAGAATGTAGCAATTTTATGAATGATCAATTCTTTTTAACATCTATGGAAAAGAATTTAACATCTCTTAAAAAAAATGATGATCAATTTTTTTTAACATAGGACAAATATCAACTCAAACTGATTTTCATTCAACAATATAAATCATAGAGTATACATAATTTCATGCTCAAAAGACGTTTTATAAAAACTCTAATCAATTTCATCCAAAGGATAATTAACATATTTCAAACTCTAGATTCTTTTAGCTAAAAAATTTTCAAGAAAAACACTACGATAGAGCAAAAATCTAATTGACCAAAAAACCAAATAATAAACAATATAGACAATGCCACATAGATAAATATACAATCATTTTTCATGGTATTAAATCTAACAATCCTTGTAATTCAAGAAATCAAATTCAAACTTTCCTAAATCATTCAAGAGATATACTTTTCATAAAGATACCAAAAGCATAATTATCTCAAGAGATGAAAAAAAAAAAAAATGTTACCAAATATGCAATTTTTTGTTGGATTCAAACAAGCCATAAGAGTTGCTCCAATTTGAAATAAAATCTTATTTAAAGTCCAAGCAAACAATTGATTCTTGAATCATACCTACAAGGAAAGCTCAATCAGAGGATTTTGGTACCCATTTCTTGGGTCCTTCATTATTAGTGAGTAAAGATTTTGGAACCCATTTCAAATTAGTTCCAAAACTACTAGCATTCATTTTTGGCAAATAACAAGTATGATATTTATGACCAATTTTTCCACCAGAGTAACATACAACAGTAGGTAAGAATTTCTTCTTAACTAATTCATTTTTTACAATTTTTTTTCTCAAAGAAAATTTTCCTTGAAACATTTTTTAATTTAAAACAATTTGGTCTAATATGACCTTTAACTCCACAAAAATGACATATAAGAACAAATTTTGATTTCACATGCATATCCCTAAAATTACCATGATTGTGCACACTTTGAATCTTCATGAATATGTTTAAGTTTTTCATGCTTTGGCACAAAATTAGATACATTAGGCAAAGCATATTGAGACATATAAGGGGTGTCTTTAACGAAAGAAGTGCTTTTAGAAGTAGATGAACAAATTTTATTCATATAGCCTAATCCCTTTTCTTTATTAGAAGATTTACCTTTATTTAATTTTTGTACGCCAATAGTTAATTTCTTAAGAGACTCTTTTGCAAATTCAAGCTCTTTAGTAGCAAGCAATTCTTTTTCTTTAAACACATGCAAAAGATCATTTTTCTCATTATTGTCACATTCAAGAAACTTAACTTTATCAACAAGAGAAAATTTATCTTTTTTTAAAGATGTATTGCTATTTTCTAAAATAAGAATTTTATCTTTCAAGCTAACAATTTCATCTTTCAACTCTAACGAACAAGCTCACCTAATGGTTTAGAAAAAAAAAAAAAACAAGAAAAAAAATTCTCATATCGAATTCTAATTTTCTCATTTTCATCTCTCAAATCACTCAATTCAATTTTCAAGTCACATGATAAAGATTTGATCTCATCATTCTCATTTTCAAGAAAAATAATTTTGTCATTCAATGCATTTTTCTCATTACAACAATCAACTTTATTATGCAACAACACATTAGTAACTCTATTTTTCAAACAATCATTTTCATCTATCAAAGATTTATTTTCAATAGACAATTCCTTAAACTTCTTTGATAATTTAATATATTTAGAGCTAAGCTTTTCTAAATCACGTTACATATCTTCAAACACATCATATAATTCATCATAAGAAAGAGATTTATGAATTACCTCATTTTCATCATTCTCATTGTCGGAATCTTTGTTCAAATGGACCATTAAACACAATGAGGAACCATCACATTTTTTCCTGATCCCGTCATAGAAAATTCCTTGAATTTGAGAGTTATAATTCTCATTCACATCAAATAAATTATTAGTAGTACAAGAAGAATTTTGTACACTATAATATTATCAAGGAAGTTCCCAAATGTCATTTGCATAATCAAAATGTAGAATTGTTTCATATATTTGTCTATCTAATGCACAATATATATGATATTTATTGCTTTAGTATTATAAGTAAGAAACTCATTATTCAATTCCAAATTTTTGAAATCATGTTCACAAACATATAAAATATTAAAATCTATAGCAAGCATACAAGTTTTCATTTTATTTCTCCAAGCATCATACTTACTAACATTTAAGAAGGGAGGTCTATCAACATAACAATTTTCTATAGTTGCCATAGTTCTAGAAATTAAGCTTTTAAATAAATTTTTTTTCCAAAAATTAATAAGATACTTTATAGATCAAAATAATATTTGAAAAATAATTTACGTAGAAGAGTTACTTTCTCTGATACCAATTGTAGGAGTGAGAAACTCAAATAATGGGTATCAATCTAAAATAATTTACGAAATTTTTTATCACAAATTGTTGGAGAGGTACCGACACGCAGCGAAAGACATCAAGATCTATAAGTACGCGAATTGATTAATTTTGGCATAAAAGAAACAAGCTTAAACAAAATTTAATGGGTTTCAAGAACATACATTTGAAGAACCTTTGAAATCTCTATTTCCAGCTGCAAATTCCTCCAAATCCTTGTGTAGACCACCTCAAGATCTTTCCAACTATTCTCTTGGTGCTCGAGATTGAGTTGTGTGACTCAAGATAAGTTGGAATCAAAGGAAATTTGGAGAAAACTCGTTGCAACAATCCAAAATGAAGAACATCTTCTTCATCCGATTTTTTGAGAAAAAATTCATTTGGTTCATCTGTAGGAATGTATCAATAGCGACAGAAATACAAGGATCATCTAAGCACTCAAATTTACTAATTTTGGTATAATATAAAGCATAAAAATGGGTTTCAAGACATACCCCTTGTACAACTTCTTCAAAGCTCATTCTCCAGCTGCTATCTTCTCCATATCTTGTTGTAGACCACTTCAATGTTGGATTTTATGTCCTAAAACTCGTAGTTTGTAAATTAATAAACATATTTTGTTTTGTTTTTCGATAAAATTGTTATTGAAATTGTAATCTCGAATCCAATAAACTAAGGTCCTGAGGCTATTTAATGTAGTTTGAACTTTATGTAGTGACATAAATGTGGATCGAGTTCAAATATATAGCCAAAATGGTTTATAGTATAGGGATAAGATTGGGCGCCTTGTTCTGGGGACACTATGGATGTAGCACACTTTGTAGTTAGTACAAACGATGTGATCCTCAATCGTTCATATAGAGATATGTGAGTGGGGGCATCCTATACAATGAGTTTGCATAAGACTGAACCATGAAATAGTAACTTTTTACGTTCTAAATGTCGTTTTATGTATAAAACTGACTATTTCGTTAATTGATGACCTAGGTAACTTAATCTTAATCCTGAGCTAACTATGAACTCCTGTTCACTCGGAATTATCCTTAGATCTGCATAGATGAGGGCAACTCATTATCGTTGGCCCAATAAGCCTCCCATTTCAGGGGTAAGATCATGTGGATAGCTGGGAACATAGGGTGCAAGACGGAATTCACTCCTACCCGTTATAGGGATAGTAGATAGGTTGTTCCCTTTAGTACTGAATCCAGGTCTTGAACAAGGGGTCCCACCCTCTCCTTGGCCCGAGAGGGGTTCGGTTTATAGGTTGGACCTTAAACCAATTGTTCATTAGAGGATCAGTGGAACTTAAGGAACAAGATGTAGTCTTGGGGGTAAAACGGTTTTTACGACCCAACCGAGATTACGAAAAACCTGTGAAGGATTAGCTTACTAATCACGGTTATATCAAATGGACACAAATATATCTATAGTGAGGGGAGTGCAACTATGGGACTATAGCGGAATGACTTGTTAGTTAACGAATGTTGATTAGCTCCATTTAAAAGAGTTTTAGCTAGCTAATCTCGAATCATTGGAGCCCATGATCCATAGGTTCATTAGGTTCCCCTACTAGCTCATATGGAATAAACTTAGAACAGTATGATAGAATAATTCGAATTGTCCAAATTAGGTGAAAAGAGAGAAACCGATAAGTATATGTGATATAGTGATCGATTTTTCAGTTTAGAGATACAACTTTAATATTTAAGTGTGATTTAAATATCAAGAATATGAATACGTTCATATTCGGAAGCTCGAAAATAATGGAAATGGTCAAAGATGTAAAAAGTCAAAGAGTTGACTTTTGACTTTGAAAAGTCAAACTTTGATCGACCTTATATTCAAATGTGATTTGAATTTTGAGAAAATAAATGCGGATTCATGCTCGGGAGGTCAAAATTAGTCAACATGAAAAAAATCATAAAAGTCAAAATGTTGACTTTTAGGTAAAAGTTTGACTTTGACAAAATGACTATTTTGCCCTTTGATTAAAGTTAGTGGAAAAATCCAAACTTTTGTTGGATAATTCCACTAACAAGATAGTGGGCTAGGTTTGGCTTATAGTGGAGACATTAAGCCCACTTAGATAGTGGATTCTAGGTGTTGGGTTTTTATGAATTTGTTATATGCAATTTTGCGTGACCCTTTTCTATTAATATGAGCTTTTCAATTTGGATTAAAAACTTTTGCCACTTTTGCCAAAATAGTTTTCAAAACTGGGCTGAGAAATAAAAATCCAAACCCAACCCAAAATCTTTCTTCTAATTCCATCTCTTTCTCTCTCTCGGGTTCTTCATCCATCGGGTCCCACAACCCGGTTCTGAGTCCAGAGGATAGTAGGTCAGCTCTAGTGGTGGTCCGTTCATGTTTGGGTGGAGATGAAAAAGTTTCGGGAGCTTTAGAGGTAATTTCTTTAAAAAAAAAACCTGATTAATTAAGTAGGGTTGCATGCTAATTTCCTTTTAATTAAAAGCAATTAGAGTGTAATTAGATCCTTATTCCGCTGTAAATGTCTCGTGTTCCATCATTCAAGATCTTCCTCATTATTCTTTTGGTGCTTTAGATTGAGTCGTGGGACTCAAAACAAGCTTGAATCAAGGGATGAAGGAGAAAAGAGAAAAGCTCACTACTGCAGCAAGGTTTAAGAACCTTTCTTCAAACCAGTTTTTCTCTCAAAACTCCTTTCATTGCATGCCCGATTTTCACTCTAATCTCTTCATTATATTGCAGATCAACATGCAAAGAGAAGAGCTGCATGAGTTGCAGCTCATGCTTGGAGAAGACAAAGGCAAAACAATACTTTATATGTGAGCTGGTTCAAAGATGGATAATGGAAAAATCTATTTTTCCATTTTGTGTTTTTGTTTTCTTTTCCTTTTTCAATTTTATCTCAAAATAAAAAATTTGATTTAAAAAATCTATTTTGATTTTAAAAAATAAATTTAATTAATTTCATAAATTAATTATTAAATAAAACTTAATTAATTTAATATCAAATATTAAATTAATTATTAAATAAAATTAATTAAAAATTTTAATATCAAATATTAAATTAATTTTAACATATATCCATTTTATATATTTAAATCATATTTAAATATATAAATTCTATATTCCGTTTAATTCTAAAATTAAACATATAATTTATATCTCATATAATTACTAATTCCTTAATTCTAATTTGAATATTTCAAATTAACTTCATCACGCTATTCTATAGCTAGTCCGTTACGAGCTAGTAGGGGACCTTGCGACCTACAGATCATGGCTCCAACGATCCGAGATTAATTGGCTAAACTCATTAAACCAAATTAATCCCATTCGATAACTAATGGGTCACTTCCACTAAAGCCCATAATTGCACTCCCTCACTGTAGATATATTATGTCCACATGAATTTAACCATAATCAGCAAGTCGACCATCACAGGTTGTACGTAATAACAGCTAGGTCAAATATCTGTTTTACCCCCGAATTACGTCTTATTCCTCAAGTCCCTACTGATCCTTAATGAACAATGGTTTGTATCCAATCACCAAACCAAACTCTCTCAGCCTGTGGAGACTGAGGGCCCCTTGCTCAAGACTTGGATTTAGTACTTTGAGAGAACAACCTTTCTCCTATCCCTAAATCGGGTAGGTATGAACTCTGTCTTGCACCCTATTCCCCACCTATCTATCCGGTTTTAACTCTGAAATGGGAGTCTTATGAGCCGTACTGTTGAGCCAACCCTCAACTATGCAAATCTAAGGGCAATCCCGATAAGAACAGGAGTTCATAGTTAGCTCAGATTAAGATCGAGTTACCTAGGTCATCTAGGTGAAATAGTCAGTCTTAAACAGTAAACAACGTTATAAACTAAGAGTGACTTATTTCTTGGTCTTGATCTTATGCAAACTCATTGCATAGGATGCCCCCACTCCTCATGTCATAACATGTACGAATTAGGATCACATCGCATGTAGCACTTTACAATTCTCTGTAACAACTACAGAGTAGGTCGCATCCAATGGTATTACCAGAATAAGGTACCCAACCTCATTCATGTACCATAGATCATTTTGACTATTTGCTCGAACCCGATCCACTCTTATGTCTCCACATAAAGTTTAAGTACTCGTACAATAGTCATGGGACTTAGTTTATTAGATTTAGACTTCCATACAATTTATGAGATCAATAACAAGTATATTGATAATAGAAAATGTTTATCATTTTACGAACTGCGAGTTTTTAGGACATAAACTAGAGCATGGGGAGAATAAAATGTACAAATTTACAAAATGTACAAATGTACATAAACTAGGACATAAACAAATATATACAATGTTTAGTTTACATGGAGAGAATAAAATGTATAAATACAATAAACTAGGGCATCACAATACCCATCAATTCTCCCACTTGCCCTAGTGATACAAAACTGGTAGACCTAGTCCTACTAGGTGACCCTCGAACACTTTAGCTGAGAGGGCCTTCGTAAATGGATCAACTAAGTGTTCTTGGGAAGAAATCTAAGTGACAATGATGTCTCCTCTGTGTACATTCTCCCTGATGAGATGGTACTTCCGTTCGATATGGCTTCATGTTCCTTTGAATTTGCAACTGCTCCACTGTTGTCACAATAGAGAGTGACAGGTAGGTGCTTGTTAGGAACTACTTCCAGATCTGTCGGAAACTTTCTAAGCCATACTGCTTCTTTTGCTGCTTTGCTTGCAGCTACATACTCAGCTTCCATTGTGGAGTCCACAATACAACTCTACTCGATGCTCCTCCACACAACTACTCCTCCGTTAAGAGTGAATACTAACCCAAAAGTTGATTTCCCTAAATCAATATCAGTCTGAAAGTCAGAATCAATGTAACCAGTAAGGATCAGATCCTTAGGACCATACACGAGCATTTAATCTCTCGTTCTTCAAAGATACTTGAGAATATTTTTAATAGCATTCCAATGGTCATGACCAGGATTGGACTAAAATCTGCTGACAATTCCTACGGCATAGCATATGTCGGGACGAGTATACAACATTACATACATCAAACTCCCGACTGCAGATGCATAATGAATTCGATTCATCTCCTCAACCTCTTGAGGTGTCTTAGGACTCTGCTCCTTAGACAAATGAATTCCATGCCTGAAAGGTAAAGATCCTTTCTTGAAATTTTTATTTTATATCTAGACAACATCTTGTCTATATAAGATGCTTGAGATAATGCCAATATTCTTTCTTGCAATTCCGAACTATTTGGATACCAAGAACATACTATGCTTCTCCCAAATCTTTCATTTGGAATTGTGGAGCCAGCCATCTCTTAACGTCAGCTAGATATTTTACCTCATTTCTAATGAGTAGAATATCATCAACATACAACACCAGAAAACAACAGTTTTGTTGACGATTTTCTTGTAGACACAGGGTTCATCAATATTTTGTTCAAAGCCATAAGATTTGATTGCAGCGTCAAATCTCATATTCCAGGATCTAGAAGCTTGTTTTAATCTATAAATGGATCGATTAAGCTTGCAAACTTTTTGCTCTTGATCCTACTGTATAAAACCTTCTGGTTGAGACATATAGATACTCTCTTCAAGATAACCATTCAGAAAAGTCATCTTGACATCCATTTGTCATATTTCATAATCATAAAATATGGCTACGGACAAGAGTATTCTAATAGACTTTATCATGGCAACTAGAGAGAAGTTTTCTTCAAAATCTAACCCCTCTCTTTGGGTAAACCCTTTTGCCACAAGTCTAGCTTTGTAGGTCTGTACCTTACCAGCTTGGTCTCGTTTTCTTTTGTAGATCCATTTGCAACCGTTAGGTTTTATCCCTTCTAGTTGATCTACAAGATCTCAAATAGAATTGAAATACATAGATTCCATTTCAAGGTCCATGGCTTTAATCCATTAGTCTTTGTTCACATATTCATTGCTTGATTAAAAGACAATGGATCCTCTAAACTATCATCTTGTATGATGACTTGAGTTTCAGTTAAACCCATGTACTGGTCAGGCTGTTACACAACCCTCCCACTACGACAAGGCATTCTCAACTCTTGAGAAGGATGTGAAGTATCAGTTTCATCAAAAACTCTTGTTGACGAACCTGCTCTATCAACAACTCTTGTTGAAGGGCCTGCTCGATCAACAACTCTTGTTGATACATTTTTTGTTTCTTTAGACATTTTTTGGTTCTTTATATAATCTTCCTCTAAAAAGGTTGCATTTATCGATACAAATACTTTATCTTCCTGAGGATCATAAAAGAGACCACCTTTAGTTTCTTTTGGGTAGCTTACAAATAGGCATACTTTTGAACGGTGTTCCGGCTTTTTAAGATTCTGCACCAACACATGTGCTGGACAACCTTAAATCCTGAAGTGACGTAAATTTCTTTTACGTCCCATCCAAAGCTCGTAAGGCATTTCAGAAACGCTTTTTGAGGGAATTATGTTCAAAATATATACCGCAGTCTCAACTGCGTGTCCCCAAAAAGAATTTGGTAACTGAGCAGAACTCATCATGGAATGAACCATGTCCAACAAGATTCTCTTTCTCCTCTCTGCTACACCGTTTTGCTGAGGTGTGCCAGGGGCTGTGAGTTGAGACTGAATTCCATGTTCTATCAAATAGTTCTAGAATTCTGTGTCCATATGCTCACCACCTCAATTCAATCGAAGTGTTATAATCTTTTTACCTAATTGGTTTTTAACCTCAACCTTATACTCTTTGAACTTTTCAAAAGTTTCAGACTTTTGGTGCATTAGGTAAACATACCCATACTTGGAATAATCATCTATAAAACTGATGAAATATTCATACACTTCTCTTGCTCTAACATTTAGAGGCCCACAAAAGTTTGAGTGAATTAGCTCTAGGGGTTTTTTGGCTCTAAAATCTTTTCCAGAAAAAGATCTTTTTTGTCATTTTACCCTTAAGATAAGACTCACATGGTGGTAATGAACTGTCTTCCAACTTATTTAGATGACCGTTTTTAACCAACCTCTCAATCCTGTTGAGATTTATGTGACCTAGTCTCAAGTGCCAAAGAGAGGCATTTGGAGAAATCTTCCTCTTCTTATGAGTCCCAGCAGTTTAAACATCTCTATGTTCAATACTGCTTTGACATCAGTTGGTTTTAACATGTACAAGTTATTTTCTAATTTTGCAGAGCAAATTTGTTTATTTCCCATTTTGATGAACACTTCACCATTTTCGAAATAAACTTTATAATTTTGATCTAGCAAACAGGAGACAGAAATTAGATTCCTTTTCATAGAAGGAATATAATATACATTTTTCAAATAAATGTACTCATCTCCTATAAATAACTTCAAATCTCCCACTACTTTGGCTAAAACAATCTCCTCGGTCCCAACCTTAAAGATTGTTTCACCTTTTGTCAACTATCTCCAGGAACTTGTTTCCTGTAAGATAGTACATACATGATTAGCGGCACCTGAATCAATTATCCAGATTTTATCGTTTTCCACTAAACATGCTTCAATAACAAGTAAATCATATTTATCTTGTTGTTCGAATTCAACATTCTCATCTACATAATTCATAATTTCAGATGAGTTGGGAGATAGAGGACAATCCTCTGGTAAAACTCTTTTGGTATAATCAACCGCTAGTAATTTGTTTGTTGATTTGATTTTACTGTTATGTACATCGGAAGCGAGTATTACAGAATTCGACATGCTGATAAAATTTAAACAAATTCTAATTAGCAAATTATAATTAAATCCAAAATCAAATTTTAGCAAAAGCAATAATGTACCCATAACCATTATTTATTTGCAACGATATTTTCGTGAGTCAGAATATGTGCTACCGTAGGGCAGTCTGATACTCCTTCACTAAAACAAACAATTTTGACCAAACACTATCCCCAAAATAATTTTTATTCCTATTGTCTCCGAAATAACTCTTATTCCTATAGTCGTTTGGTTATCGTTTTCAGCCAAGATCTTTACTAACAACTTAGTAATTCTTATAAATGTGACCCGCCATTTTCAGATCCTATAGGATGGTATGAATTTGCCTTCGAAATAGAAGATAACATCCAAGACGAAATTATAAGACCCTATTCATTCTATTGGGTTTTTTCGAATCCTATGTTACAATCCTCTGTGGGGATAGTCGTCGCTAAATGACTAACAAAGGGCCGCTTAAAACTAACCAGCAGACGCAACATAGGAATCTCACGATTCAGACTAATGGAGGAGACCGTAGGATATATTGACACATATCCTTCACCCACTTACTATGAACTACTTCCTCCGTTTACCTTGATATTGACTCATACAAATTACTTTCCGTAGGGAGGTCACTCCCAGGGTGACACGAAGTGTCATATGAATCTCACGATGTAAACTATATGGAGACCTGGTAGTTGAAATCTATTTATCGTATAATAGACTTATATTTGAACAACTTCCTCTTATTCACCAAAATCTAGATTTAAACTAAAAAAATACTCTCCATAGGGAGGTCATTCCCAGGATGACACGAAGTATCACTTAAATCTGGATTGTGAACTCTTAGAGACGTGAAAGCTAAAAATAACGTATCGTATATGTTATTAATCTCCCATTGAAGTTTTCTAATAACTTTATCATATAGAAGTTATTAAACTAGATTTATACTTAGGTTCTTTTCGGCTAATAAAACAACCCTAAGTCTATGTGGTTTATCCAATTATAACTCTTATAATTAGATTTTAACCTACAATGTCTAGGTGATAAACCATTTTATTACCTTACATCACTCACGTATGCTCATAAAACCGGTTACCAACGCTCAAATTTGGCCATAATCCCCAGGTAGGAGGTGTTCCATAACCCGTCAACTTAAGTATCCCCAGCCTTAGACAGGATTATATACCGGCTGAGTTTGTAACCTATGTTTTATAAGTTTAACAATTGAAACAGGTTGTCACCCTATGTGAGCATGTAGCTATTGTTTATGAATTTTAAATGTCTAACCCAATTTTATAACAAATAAAACTTTAGACATACTAAACGTCCACAACATACATGAGGCATTCAACATTTAATATAACATTTATATTAAATACGAGAAACCCTAACATGCATACTATATATTATAACAATTATAACATACTTTCAATGCATGTTACATGCTTCCTATGGTGGGATTTTAAATCTAAATGGCATATTAAATGCACATACAAGATTTATTTAATTATAACATACATCAAATGCATAAATAATTAAATACAAACTGATATGGTTTTAGTTTTGGCAAAAACAGCTTCTGAACCACTCCAAAACGAACTCGAGTAGCTTGAACCAGACTCGAACCGTCTGAACCAAACCAGCCAAGAACCATTCGAAGCTGAACCAGACCAGACCACAAGAAAACTAGTCAAACCGGCAGCCCTTGCATATGTTTAACATCTCGCTAAGTGTCATCGTTTAGCAATGACGACCATCATCTAGCATTTTGCCAAATCGTTTAGTAAATGCTTGATCGTTTACCGCACGAAAAGGTAAACGATCGTTTAAAGCCATCGCATAGCATTCAACGCATCGCCCAGCTACCGCATAGAGGTAAACGATCATGTAGAGCCATCACATAGCAATTCAATGCATCGTTTAGCTCCCGACCAAAGATAAACGATCATAGTAAGCGATCGCTTAGGGCTATCGTATAACACTTCATAACTATCGCTTAGTTCTATCGTATTGAACCAAACAATCGCCTAACACCATCGTCTAGCGCTGCATGTCATCGTTAGGAGTTCATAGTTTGCTCAAGATTAAGATCGTGTTACCTAGGTCATCTAGGTGAAATAATCAGTCTTAAACAGTAAACAGCGTTATAAAGTAAGAGTGACTTATTTCTTGGTCTTGATCTTATGCAAACTCATTGCATGGGACGCCCTCACTCCTTATGTCATCACATGTACGAATTAGGATCACATCGCATATAGCACTTTACAACTCTTTGTAACAACTACAGAGTAGGTCGCATCCAATGGTGTTAACCGAATAAGGTACCCAACCTCATTCGTGTACCATAGATCATTTTGACTATTTACTCGAACCCGATCCACTCTTATGTCTCCACATAAAGTTCAAGTACTCGTACAATAGTCATGGGTCTTAGTTTATTAGATTTAGACTTTCATACAATTTATGAGATCAATAACAAGTATATTGATAATAGAAAATTTTTATTATTTTATAAACTGCGAGTTTTTAGGACATAAAACCCAACATCATCACCCTAACTTCACTCCAATCTCTTCAATATATTGCAAACTATCATGCAAAGAGATTTGCTGCATGAGATGCAGCTCATGCTTGGAATTAATGAAGGAAGAAGTGGGTTTCTTTGTGAGCTACTTGAAGATGAACATGAAAAATCTATTTTTTCATTTTTGTGTAATTTTCTATTTCCAAAAACTATTTTTATTTTAAAACCATATTTTATTTCTAAAATCAAAATTTATTAATTTTACAAATTAATTTCATAAATTAATTTTGTAATAAAATTAATAAATAATTATTTAAACAATTTAAATAATTCTACTTAATTTATTATCCAATATTAAATTAATTTTTATACAAATTCATCTTCATATATTTAAATCATATTTAAATATATTTTTTCCAATTCCATTTGATTCTAATTTGAACATTTCAAATTAACTTATCACGCTACCCTAGAGCTAATCTATTTTCAAGCTAGTAAGGGGACCTCGTGGACCTACAGATCATGGGCTCCAACGATTCGAGATTAATCGGCTAAACTCATTAGACCGATCTAACTCCCATTCGTTAACTAATGGGTCACTCCACTAAATCCCATAGTTGAACTCCCTTCACTGTAAATATATTATGTCCAATCAATATAACCATGATTAGTAAGTCAACCCTTCACTGGTTGTTCGTAATAACGGCTGGGTCAAATCTTTGTTTTACACCCGAAATTACCTCTTGTTCCTTAAGTCTCCACTGATCCCCTAATGAACAATTGATCCGATCAACAAAACTGAGTCCCTCTCGGTCCAATGAGTGGGTGGGCCCCTTGTTCAAGATCCAGAATCAACATTTAAGGGAAAAACCTCTCTATTATCCCTAAAGCGGGTAGGAGTGAATTCCTCACCCTATGTTCCCAGCTATCTATCCAATTTTACCCCTGAAATGGGAGTCTTATTGAGCCGACGCTGTTAACTCAACCCTCACCTATGAAAATCTAAGAGTAATCTCGAATAAACAAGAGTTCACAGTTAGCTCAGGATTAAGGTCAAGTTACCTAGGTCATTGCTTTGAAATAGTCAGTTTTAAACAGTAAACAACGTTATAAAGTAAGAGTGACTCATTTCGTGGTACGATCTTGTACAAACCCTTTTACACAAGGACATCCCCACTTCTCATGTCCAACATGAACGAATTAGGATCACTTCGTTTGTAGCACTTTGCAACTCCTTATAACAACTACAGAGTAGGCCGTATCCAATAGAGTTACTAGGATAAGGTACCCAACCTTATTCATATACTACAGATCATTTTGACTATTTACTTGAACATGATCCACCTTTATGTTTCCAAATAAAGTTCAAGTACTCATCCAATAGTCAAGAGACTTTCAGGTTTATGGGATTTCTATCAAACAATAGACCTATTCAATAACACCTTTATTGAATTTTCAGAATAAGTTTCATTGTTTACATACCACGAGTTTTAGGACATAAAACCCAATACAAATAAGAGACCAACTGGCTCTGATACCAATTGTAGGATCGGTACGGCAACCCTAGAGGGGGGGGGGGGTGAATAGGGTTTGTTAAAATTAATTAAAAAATTTTACTAATGTGGGCCCAATTAAACAAATTAACAAACTTTTGTTAATTAGTAATTTAAACAAAAAAATTATGCAAATACGTTTAATTCAAAAAGATCAATAAATTGGCATAAAAAAATCAAGAACAAGCTATAGAAATTAATTCTATGCAATGAAATATATTAATAAATTAATTACAAAATCAAATAGGAGAGAGATAGAGAAATTGACACCAAAAATTTTATAGTGGTTTTGCACAACTTGCCTATATCTACTTCCCAAGCTCCTCTTGGCTATGTCACTACAAACTTGACTCTTTCCACGGCTCAGAGTCGAACTGCTACAATGTTTTTTTTTTTCTGGGAGCAAGAACGAACCTGATCCTTTCCATGGTTGAGGATCAAACCGTTACAACCACTCTTTTTAGGGATCAAGAGCAACACTTACAATGAATTTGAAAATGAAGAACAATATGAGAAGAACTCTCTTGAAGTGTAGATTTCCAAGCTTTTGCTCACAACAAATCAATCCTGGCAATACATAAGATATTTCTCTCAAGAATTAGATGAAAAGAAGAAAATTGAAACTTAGAGAGAGCAAATAACAATGATGGCTTTGAGTTATGGAGGATTGAAAAATAATAAAAATTGTTGTTGAAATTTGGAAAAGAAGATGGGTTTAAATGGAGAGGAAAATTTTTTGGAAAGCACATTTAATTTGGACCATTAGATTTTAGAAAAGAAAAATCAATGGTGGAGATTTTAAACTAAACTTTCCGTTAAACACAAACAAAATATAATATTAAATTCTTTTTCTTTTGAAATTTATTTTCTTTTTAAAAACCCAACAAAAATTCAAAACATACCATATGTTAAAAACTAGCCATTAGACACAAACATAAAATAATATTAAATTTATTTTCTTTTTAAAATCAATCCAAAAATCAAAAGCTCACCATGTATCACTTCTCTATTACTCCCAGTGGCACCTTTCAATTTGTCCACTTTGATGAGAAAACTTATGCCACATCATCAGCTTGGGATTTTTTTCGTTAAGCTTGTTTCGACCATATCTTCTTCGTTTGAGCTCCGATTTGGGAGATTCAAATTGTGTTAGAATCATTGTTCTGAGCTCTACGTAATAAACAAAACACTCAGATTGTTAATAAATAAAAGTAAATTTGTTATCATCAAAATATTAATTAATTAAATTGAGGTTAAGGGCCAAAAAGCTAACAAATTTCACCCTCCGTAGTTGCCTCTCTCTCGAACTGGGCAGCGTATAGCCTTTAGGCGAAGCCTAGCTTGAGAGTTATTTCTCAAACCTTAAGGGCATCCATGCCTTAGCTTGACCTTGGTAAAATGCCTCGTTTTTCATGTCAAATTTCCTTATAAAAAGGATTCATCTTGCTACCAAAATTCACCACACTCTAATCTTCATCTCTCTTCCACCATTCCAAGGTAATTTTCTATTTACCTTATTTTTGTCCATGGAGAGTACCCGAGTCTTAGCTTCTAGGATCAATGTGTCAACTGATTTCGACAATACCGACTTTGTCCCTAACCAAAGGCCTCGAAAGCGTATGCGGAGAGAGTGTGGATTCCAAGATGATGACTAGGTTTCCCATGTTCCTCCCTCGAGTCCCTTAATCATAGATACTTAAATTCTCTTATAAACAAATTTAGAATTCATGACTCGGTGCACATGAGAATCCCTTCCTTAAATGAGGATCCATCTAACCCGCCCTTGAGTGAAGTGGCTTTCTATCTTTCCATGTTCACCTTCGGAGTCAGGCTTCCACTCCATCCCTTTATTCAACAGTTTTTAGCTTACGTAAACGTGAAACCCTTCCAACTATTCCCAAACTTTTACTGTGTGGTATTAGGGTATTACGTTCTCTGGCTCCAACTAGGGAATCCCAATCCCATCACTATGGAGGAGTTTATGTCCCTTCATACCCTTAAGAAAATAAAATCTTCATCAAACTTCTATTATGTTACCATCCGCAAAGGCAACTCCATTTTTTCATGTTCAACTACCACAGAAGGGTGGAACAAACAATGGTTTTTCATCAGCGGTGACTGGCTCGCATCAAACCACGGAGGTCATTCTTTTCTAGTCTCGATCGAGTTTTGGAATTTTAGTAAGTTTCTCACATGTTTGCTCGATCTGGACCAACTTTTATAACTTATTATGAAAAAAAATTATTTGTGTAGTTGATTGCAAGTTTGCTGGCGCAACCGCTACTTTTCGAGACTCAATTCTTTCGACTGACAACTTACTCTACTACGGTCTAAGCTTGGTTCAACAAGAATTCCTTAACACCTTTGAGCTTGACCTCTCAACATACACTGGTTTGACTAGTTTTCTCTTCCTTTTATTTAAAACGCAAATAGCTGTGGAGAATTATTTTGAAACTTTTTCTAACCTTTTGTTTTTACATAAATGGCTCCTCGCAAAAGCATGCACCAAAGAATGGAAGCTGAACTGGGGATTAGTGCACGTATTCCCCAATTTTGCCTTTCAAACCCCATTCTCATAACTTCTATGGGTGCACCGATGGGGCTTGACACTCTTCAAAATCCATCTGACGAGCCGCCTTCTCAACACCCATGCGACATACTTCACCTTGTCAAAATCTCTCTACCCAAACAATGATAATTTCAACCCCTCAACTGCTGAAGGATCCAGTTCGTCCTCTACATATCCTTTCGACTTCAGTGGACCATATGAGTCTAAAAGTGATGAAACTGCATACTTTATTCGAGCCATGGCTCAATGGTTAGGTGTAAACAAAAAAGTGTTAGCTCCATTGCATGCCGACCCTAGGTAAGGGACGCTATTAGATCACACTTTTACATTTTTCAATTGGCTATATACATATTCTCATCTTTCACATTTTTTTATAGGCATCCTGCGAGATTCTGATGTCTTGCTAGAAATTGAGCAATGAAATGGAATTTAATTAACAAAACCATGCAAGATTATGGGAGGAGATGGAGATTCTTTTGCAAAATTCTGTCTCTCGAAGAAAATTTGATCGAGTTTTGAATTTGTATGCTGAGGCATCCACCATGCTTGCCCACTCTCAAGTATCTCTAGCAACACTTTATCTCAGTACAATGCTTTGATAAGTGAGCTAAAGGAGAAGTTATCTAAAGTTAACATTGAACTGTAAGAAGCTCGAGCCAAGCTATCAGATTCCAAATACTCGATTGAGAGTTTCCAAAAGACAAAAGCATACTGTCAGATGGAAGATGATTGCTTTCGATATGGAGTCATGCTAGCCATGGGCATTGTTAAGGTGAAATACCTTAACGTTGATTACAACTTCGTTTAATCTAAAGTTGATGCTTGGCGAAACGATGAAACCCAAGGTATCGATAGTGTGGGTGTTTTTTCTAGCCAAGCCTTTCCAACTACCCCTCAGCATAACTTTACTGATGCATTCCTCTAGGGTGTCTATGATTTTCCTGATTCAAGAACTCTGGCAAAGCTTGGTGATATCAGGAATATAAATGAATAAATTTTTTTTAGATCCCTTAACTTGTATTCTGGCATGTTGTCTTTGGATTTATTATTTTCTGTTTATTATTAGAGTATGTAATTTTGCTCACAGCTCGAGCTTGTAGCTTAACTTTAGCTGAATGAAACTTGCAACTTTGGCATTTGTTATAGAGCTTTGTGTTCGCCTTTTATTCATAGCTCAAGCTCGTAGCTTGACTTATTAGAACTTGCCCCTTTAGCTTTTACTTATCCAAAATTATAGCTGGCCTTCGCTTGTGAGTCAAGCTTGCAGCTTGTCTTATAAGAAGTTATAGTTTCAACTTTTGCTTTTTGAGTATTCTTTGCCCCTCACTCATGCACGAGTAACTTTATTCATAAGAGAAAGAATCTCGTTGCTTGAGTAAATTAAAAGACTAAGAGTGTTTATTGTAAACTTAAAAGTAATGACTCTCATTACTTGAATTGAAAAAGATTATGAAACTTTTGTTGAAATAACGAAGCAAAGTTGAAAAATACAAAACACTGTTAGGTTTTTAAATGATGCATATTTTCTATGTTAATTCCCCCAAATTTGTGTTGATTATTTGCTTTAAATGCTAATTTTTTAGGCAAAACAGTCCCTGGAGCATTTTGGAGTCATTAAGAGAAGATTGGGCGAAAAAGGATCCAAAATAACCAAGAAATTCAACCATTTGAAGAGAATCGAGTAAATTAAAAAATGTCATCGAGAATCGAGTATTCACCATCAAGTTGCCGCATCACGACCCTAGGAGAGGCGTTGTGCAATGCTTGAAGACTGGACACCTCATTCTACTACAAAACAAGGCAGTGTTGCAATGCTCCCTACAACGTTGCAATGCTCCGAACTTTGACGCAAATCATCCCTCGCGCGCGCCTTGCGTTGACGAGCGATTGGGGGTAGCGTTGCAACGCAAGCCCAACGCTTCTTGGCCTTTTTATCAATTTAGCGTTGTAATGCTACCCCAGCATCGTGACGCTACCCTGCAAACTATAAAAGATTTTTCCTTCATTTTTGCAAAGGGGAGGAAGAAAATCCATGGAGGTTGGGATCTCTCTCCGAGTTCTTTCATTTCATTGGTAATTCTTGTTCCAACTTAGGTTAGATTTTATATTTTTGTTGAAATGTAAACAAAACTCTTGTAATTCTTCATACAAATTGTCAATGAATTTGTGAAGTTTGATTGAATCTTGATTCTAGATTTCAAGGGTTCTTGCAAGTCTTTTGAGTTTTCTCTTTTTCCTTATCAATTAAAATCTTATTTGTGCTTTCTTGAATCTATACTTAATTCTTGGAGCATGTTGAATGATCTATATCTTGAACATGTATAGCCTAGATGCTTGGTTTTGTCACAATCATTGTTGAATATGTTGCTTTCAATGTGTTCGATGGAATGTCTAGCCAAGATCTACAAGAGCCAATAGTAATTGTGTGTTTGATGGCTATTCTAGGATGCACTAATTTCTTGATTTGGAGAAAATTTGGTTAATTGAGTAAACTATCTTAACAATTAATCGACGCAATTGAATCTTAGAACCTAATATGCATGTTTTATATTCTTTATCGTCGCTATCGAATCCAATAGAAGTAGGAGCATGTAGGTTGATTAGGGTTTGGCCTATCCAACCTTAACCAATGATTAGGACGCTCTTTTGACTAGGTTATTGCTAGTTGTCGACCTTTGTAGAGGCTAGCTTGATCGAGTTGAGCGAGTAATTGCGAGCATATTCCGATCGTCAATAAACTTTTAGAATTCGATGATAGGAACTGCATTGAACGTCTAACTTGAATTAGAAGCAAAATCGCTCCTTACTTGTTTACATCCATCTTTTATCTTTTGGTTTCTAGTATTTTTCCAATTTAATCAAACCCCTGTTTTATTGCTTTAATAGTCAATGTTAGTTAAGAAAGGATAAAAATTAAAACCTTCCCTATGGATCGACCTCTTACTTCCACTTTAAGTACGAGTTAGTTAGGTTTTTGTTCGAGCTTTATAAATATTGCTTCTTTTGGGTTAGGTAGAACTAACAACACCTACTTAACAACCAAACAAAATGGCGTCGTTATCGGGGAAGGCTAAGCCATTTAATATTTTTCTTAGCTAATTTGACTAGCAAACTTTAAAACACCAAAAATATTTTCTTTTCTTTGTGTTTACTTGTTTTAATATGACGAACATGAACATCTATTATACGCTTCAAGCGATGTATGTGGCCATCAAAGAGAACAAGAGGTAAGAGAATTTAATGAGCTTAAAAGTGAAATAAATGAACTAACCTCTCTTGTTCGAGTTTTGGTTACTGAACATATAGGATTCGCGTGGTCCTAAGTGCGAATGCTATGCTCCTTGGGTGATGCCTAACCAAATCTCGTTATCGATGTCATATCCTTCTACCAATTTAGGTAATTGTTCAAAAAAATTAGTTGATGAACTTTCTGACTACTCTTGTGAGTTTGTGCAAGAACATTCTTATCTTTCTTAAGAACCATCGAGTTTCCAGCAGAATAGTTTCTATTTCGAACATGAGGTTAGAACCGACTTTCAGAATCTGTGTGACCTCTTTGCCTAGATTATCGATTCAGTTAGGAGAATTGATGAGCCTTGGGAAGATGCATCTTCTGAGAATACTGAGTTAATTGGTGGGGAGATTCACATCGACAATCCAGTAGAGCCGCTAGTTCTTCGTAATTCCTATCAAGGTAAGACGTTGGATTTAATAATGTGTGAACTTACTAATGGCTTTTCTGATTGTGAGTAGGATTCAATTGAGTTTCACCTCAAGACTCAATCCCCCGTGCCGGTTGAGATCCGTCAAACCCTTGAACTTGCACACTCCATGCTTACATTGGAGAACCATTCAGAGCTTTTCGTCATCTATGGCACTGAAGCTGATCTAATTGTGGAGTTTCCTTTGACCGATGATCAAGATGATGTTTATTCCACGCAATATTCAGAACAAGTAAGTAGGGATCAGTATGAGCTCGTACCACACCTTAAGGAGTCTTAGGTAAAACGGTTAGAGGCTTCAAAGCCTAGAACTGTACTTTGTCTTGATATTTCTTGCATCTTTGATTACTTCTCATATTTTCCTTATGAGTCAGAGTCAGTTGTTGAGTATTTTCTTTCTTTCTACTCTTTTGGGTCATTTGAGTCTTTTGATTCTTTCCTTTTCTCTTTTTTACCAAATATTAGAAAATCCAAATTCGACCTATCTGGTTCTCGAAAGAGGATGAGTTCTCTTATAGCCCTACCAGGCTATATAGATTCATTTAAGAGAGGACCAGAGAAGTATAAAAAATTTTATGAAAATTTTTACATACCTTGAAAGGCATAAGAGACGGGTTGCATCGAGCAATCGACGTTAAAAATTTGTCCTTCCTGGAGGTAGCCAGGCGTAACAAATAAAACAACTTTTATTCGCTTTCCTTTATTTGTTTTCTAGGTTTAGAATTTTTAGACTAACTTTCTTCATTTTCTTGTAGCTTTTCTTTTCCTTTCTTTTCTTTTCTTTTTCTTTTTCTTTTCTCTTTTGTAAGAATAAACAAAAATGAAATAAAAACAAAAACAAAACAGAAAAAATTTCTACCACCACCCATTGCGCGAAATCAGGGGAGTTCTTCTGTTCCCTTTATCATTTTGTCTTTTTGCTTACTTTTTAGTTTTATAAACATTGAGGACAATGTTTAGTTTTTAAGTTGGGGGTGGGGAACATTGCATATTCTTAACATTTTTTTTTTGTTGTTAAAAATGAGTCTTACAAAAAATTTTGCTCTATTATCTCTATTATCCTTGCATGTCTGGAACCCTTGAGCACCTGAGCTTGGGTTATGTGGATTTTATGATCTTGATTGAATATATATCTCGATTAGGCTCTATTACATTCCTATGACATTCTTTTTATTCTCTTAAGAAAACACAATATCACTATCTTGACATCATTTTTCCTTTTTATATGACTCATTTTTTCTTTCAATACATGTTTCATCTAAGTATGTTCATTCATTCAAGAATAACATTCACTTTGTTTGTCATGATCATTTGTTTTTTTTCCAATCTTTTGATTCTTATCAATGAACTTTGATGACACATTCTCTCAAGCAATGATACAAATCAATTTTAAACTTCTTAAAATCTTTTCTTACAAGATTTGAAAATCATTTTCAAAAGAAACTTTCTTTTCCTTTTAACTTCATAAAAATTGAATACTTAGTCTTTAGATTTATTTAGATTCTCATTGCTTGAGTAAATTAAAAGACTAAGAATGTTTATTGTAAACTTAAAAATAAAGACTCTCATTACTTGAATTGAAAGAGATTGTGAAACTTCTGTTGAAATCATGAAGCAAAGTTGAAAAATACAAAACACTCATTACGAAAATATAAAGAAAGATCTATTGTAAATAAATTTTAAGATGTTCAGCATTTTATGGGTGAGGCAAGCTTTTTTTGCTCAGGTCAGCCAACCTGTATGTTCCAGGTCAAATAACCTTGGTCACTTGATAAGGGCCCTTCCAATTTGGTCCTAAAGCTTTACTGTTAGGATTTTTAGTGTTGGGCATGAGTTGCCTAAGGACTAAGTCCCCTACTCTAAAGCTTCACTTGCGCACATGAGAATTATAATATCGAGCAACCCAGTTTTTCTATTTTGAAACTCGAAGATTTTCAGTCTCACGATGTTCTTCTGAGAGGTCTAGATTTAAACGAAGTGCTTCATCATTCTCAGCTAGATTGAATTGTTCGACTCTAGGTAAAGGAATTATGATCTCTACCGACACTACAACTTCTGCCTCAAAGCAAGCGAGAAAGGAGTCTCACCAGTAAAAGTTTATGATGTCGTTCAATAGGCTCACAACATATTCAACAGCTCTTCAGGCCACAACCCCTTCAATCTTTCCAGTATAGCTTTGAGATTTTGCTTGATGATCTTATTGACAGCTTCTACCTGTCCATTTGGTTGTAGATGGGCTGGAGACAAAAAATAATGCTTGATGTTGAGATTGGCACAAAATTGATGAAATGGTGTATTATCAAATCAATGACCATTTTGAGTAACCAGGACATGTCGTATGCCGAATCGACAAATAATATTCTTCCAAATGAAGTTGGTTATTTTATGCTCGGTAATTTTTGCTAGAGCCTCGACCTCTGCTCATTTGTGAAGTAATCAACAACAACAACAACGAACTTGGTCTCCCCCTTTCCCAGAGGAAGAGGTCCAATTAGGTCAACCCCTCACTGTGCGAAGGGCCAAAGGCTCATAATGTTCGTGATAGGCTCGAGGGGTTGCTTAGGTACAATTTCGAACCTCTGACATCGATCACAAGATGTGGTGAACTTACACGCATCTCGAGCCAAGATGGGCCAATAGTATCCTTGTCGAATTATTTTCTTCGCGAGGGATCGAGCTCTTGAGTGATTGCTATATACTCCCTCGTGAATCTCCCGCATGAAGTAATCAGCCTCATCAGAATCAACACATTTTAGAAGAGGGAGAGAATATCTACTTTCGTACAACCTGCCATTATTGATCTCATAATGGCTGACCTTGCATCTTAATCGTCAAGCTTCAACTTTATCATCCGAAAATACCCCCTTCGAGATACTTGACTAAGGGGACCATCCAATTATGATTCTCGATCTAAAATTGGTCCTCTATCTCCATAGCTTCCTCCCTCAATATGTTGGATGCATTCAAAACTTCCACAAGTACCATTCTACTTAGGTCAGGATTATAAGTTGCTGCCAACCTGGCTAAAGAATCAGCATTAGTATTTTGAGATCGCGGTATTTGTTTCATCTTGCACTTGCTAAATGTGCTTAACATTTTTCCGACTTCTGCTAGATAAATAGTTATTCTACGATCTTTGGTCTGGTATGTCTCAGTTACCTGATTGACAATAAGTTGGGAATCACTAAAAATAATTAAGTTGGTGACTCCAACTCCAACAGCTAGTCGTAGTGCAACTAAGAGTGCTTCATATTCAGCCTCATTATTTGAGGCCTAGAACTTAAAACTTAAAGTATACTTAAGGCGTTCTCCTTCTAGTGACAACAACAGAAATCTAGCTCCGCAATCGTTTTTATTGGACGATCCATCTACATAAAGCTTCCATGGAGGGTCATTGTAGCTCTTAGTTTCCGGAGGTATTTCTATTATCACACTTCCACGTTGTCACCAAGGAAGGCGTGTAGAGTGAACTCAGTGTCGAAGTCAGCTACACCCATGCCCTTAATTGCAGCTCAAGGGTGAAAATGGATGTCGTATCCGCCTAACTTGACTGCCCATTTCATCAATCTGCCCGACGCTTTTGGCTTTTATAGCACTTGTTGTAATGGAAAACTAGTTAAAACAGTTACCTTATGCGCTTGGAATTATAGGCGTAACCTTTGAGCTGACACCACTAAGGCGAGGGCAAGCTTCTCTACCTGAGGATATCTTGTTTCTGCCCCTACCTTGATTTGCTGGTGTAGTATATCGGTGACTATCGACCTTCATCCTTCTTGATTAGGACGGAACTAACTGCAGAATCATACACGGCAAGATATAGAAAAAGTTCTTGATTGGGCATGGGCTTGGAAAGGAGCGGGACTGAGCTCAAATAATTTTGAGTTGCTTGAATGCCTGCTCACATTCCTCTGTCCACTCAAAGTTAGATTTTTTTCCTTAATACTTTAAAGAATGAAAGACACTTATCAGTCGCTCGACTTACAAAATGATTAAGAGCTGTTACTTTCCTGTTCTGGCTCTGTAACTGCTTTATTTTTTTAAGAGACTCCATCTCTAGCACAGCTCGTATATTGTCTAGATTTGCTTCGATTCCTCTTTGGTTTACCATATAGCCTAGAAACTTGTCGGAAGCCACTTCGAAGCATACTGTTCTGGGTTCAGCTTCATCTGATATCTCCTTAGGACTTCAAAGGCTTCAACTAGATCCTCTACATGGTGGCTTGCTTTCTTGCTCTTAACCAACATATCATCCACATATACCTCCATAGTTCTACCAATAAAATGAGTAAACATTTTATTTACCAGATGATAAGCGACTCCTGCATTTTTTAGCCTAAACAGCATTACATTATAATAGTAAAGACACCAACTTGTGATAAAAGAGGTTTTCTCTTGATCTGAGGTGGGGTGCATTCTAATTTGGTTATACCCTAAATAAGCATCCATGAAGCTTAATAGTTCGTGGCTGGCAGTAGCTTTGACGAGTTTGTTTATTCCTGGGAGTGAGAAACTATCTTTCGGGCAGGCATTCTTGAGATCGGCGAAATCAATGCACATTCTCCATTTTCCATTAGCTTTTCTGACGAGTACTACATTGGACAACCATTACGGGTAGTGGACCCCTCAGATAAATTTTGTTCGTAATAGGTCGTCCACCTGCTCAGCTATTATCCCATTACGAGCCTGATTAAAGGTTCATCTCTTTTGGTGCATGGTTTGTAGCTTGAGTTAATACTGAGTCGATGCACCATCATTTGTGGTTCCACCCTCAGCATGTCGCCTACAGACCAAGCAAATACATCAACATTTCTTATCAGAAAATCTATAATAGCTTCCTTCTCATTAGCTCCTAGCCTTTCCTCGACGTTGACTCTTCGGGTGTCTGATAGTAATGGAATAGATTCTAATGGCTCGACTGGCTTGCCCCGAGGCTTGAGCTCACCCATCAGTTCAGGACCGGTAGCATCATCTAATTTTATCTCACTAACCGATAGGTCACTCGCCAGGAGAGCTGAAGTGTGAGCCTCGACTCTAGGCTCTCTTGTGGCTTGAAGAACCTTCTCATCTTCTTTTTTAGCAATACTGCTAATGACATGCACTACCTCTACTTTGCCTTGTGGGTTCCTCATTGCAGTCCTATAACATTCTCTTGACATTATTTGTTTCCCTCTCACAATTCTAACTCCGCCTGGAGTGGGGAATTTAATATTTAATGATAGGTGGATGGAACAACTTTCACTTGATGTAGGGATGACCTTCCTAAGATGGCATTGTAGACTGATCTGTAGTCCACCACCAAGAACTCCACCATAGCTGTTACACTGGCCATGCCTCTGCCAAAGGTGATTGGATGTTCTATGCCACCTTCTGGATATACCGTCGGCCCACTGAACCCTAACGACGAGGTCATGTTTCTTTTGAAACATTTTCATCCCAATCTCATGGTGTTGAAGGCACGAAGAGATAAGATGTCCACTGAGCTACCTCTATCCACTAGAGTTCGATGCATCTTGATATTTGTGATGGTCAGAGATACAACTAAGGTCATTATGAGGCTAGTGTAGATTTACTGCATCTTCCTCAGAAAATTTGATAAATTGATCTACTACAGTAGTAAAACATATCTCTTGGACACTTGGAGAGAGTCAGGCTTCATGTGCTTTATTTTTTTTTCTTTCTTCTAGAATTGACTCTAACTGGGCCACCCATGATTGTCTTAATTTCTCTAGACAGAGTCGATATGCGATCTCTCTTGCTTCGAATTGTTTTTCTTTAGTTACCATTCTAGTCACCGCTCTCTCACGTATTCCTTCAGTTGACCTCGTTGAATTAGAGTTTCTATAACCTCCTTAAGGTCAAAACATGTTGCGGTGGTATGGCCACGGTCCCGATGGAAGAGACAATATTTGTCTCTGTTTTTTTGGTGTGCACCAGCCTCTAGCCTGGCTGGCCATTTCAACATTTCCTTGTCTTGGATCTCCATCAAAATCTACTCTATTGAGACCACCGTGGGAGTGTAACGTTCAAACTTGCTAGGTGGCAAGCCTTTTCGAGTTGCCTTTTCCAGTGCCATAGGTCGTTTTTCCATCCTCCTCTTCTTGTTCTCGTTGTTGCGAATGTCCTAAAATTCGCAGTTTGTAAATATTGTTAACATATTCTATTTATCAATAAAAGTATTATTTATTAAGTATTTTATTCAATAAATTGTTATTGATATTGCATTCTGTTATAAAAACCAAATAAACGAATCCATGGCTATAATATGAATACTTTAACTTTATGTGGCGACATAAAAGAGGATCAAGTTTTACTATATAGCCAAAATGGTCTAATATTCGTTTAATTCTAATTTGAATATTTCAAATTAACTTATCACGCTACTCTAGAGCTAATTCATTTACGAGCTAGTAGGGGGACCTCGCGGACCTATAGATCATGGGCTACAACGATTCGAGATTAATCGGCTAAACTCATTAGACCGAACTAACCTCTATTCATTAACTAATGGGTGATTCCACTAAAGCCCATAGCTGAACTCCCGACACTGTAGATATATTATGTCCACTCGATATAACCATGATTAGTAAGTTAACCTTTCACAGGTTGTTCGTAATAATGGTTGGGTCAAATCTCTGTTTTACCCCTGAAATTACATCTTATTCCTTAAGTCCCACTGATCCTCTAATGAACGATTGATTTGTGATCTAATCAAAAAATCGGATCCCTCTCGAGCCAATGAGAGGGTGAGGCCTTTTGTTCAAGACCCAGAGTCAGCACTTAAAAGAAACAACCTCTCTACTAACCCTAATCGGATAGGAGTGAATTCCGTCTTGCACCCTATGTCCCCAGCTCTTCATCCGGTCTATCCCCGAAATGGGAGGCTTATTGAACAGAGACGTTTGGTCTACTCTCATCGTTTGCAGATCAAAGGACAATCCCGAACAAACAGGAGTTCATAGTTAGCTCAGGATTAAGGTCAAGTAACCTAGGTCATCGCTTTGAAATAGTTAGTCTTAAATAGTAAACAATGTTATAAAGTAAGAATGACTGATTTTGTGGTCCGATCTTGTACAAAACTCATTATTACAAGACACCCCCACTTCTCATGTCATAACATGTACGAATTGGGATCACATTGTTTGTAGCACTTTACAACTCTTTGTAACAACTACAGAGTAGGCCACATCCAATCGTGTTACTAGTATAAAGCAACCAACCTTATTCATACTATAGATCATTTTGACTATTTACTCGAACACGATCCACTTGTATGTCTCCACATAAAGTTCAAGTACTAATGTAATGGTCAATGGACTTTAGGTTTATTGGATTTCGAAAAAAATATTCAATAACAACTTATTGAATTTTTAGAATAAGTTCTATTGTTTACAAACCACAAGTTTTAGGAAATAAAACCCAACATAAAGATGGATCAAGTTTGAGTAAATAGCCAAAAAGGTCTATAGTATATGAATAAGGTTCGGTACCTTATTCTAATAATACTATCGGACGCGGCCCACTTTGTAGGTAGTACAAACAATGTGATCTTGAATCATTCATGTGGAGACATATGAGTGGGAGTATCCTATGTAATGAGTTTGTATAAGACTGGGACCAAGAAATAAGTTACTCTTACTTTATAACGTTGTTTATTGTTTAAGATTGACTGTTTCATATCCATGATCTAGGTAACTCGACCTGAATCATGAGCTAACTATGAACTCCTGTTTATTCAGAATTATCCTTAGATTTGCATAGATGAGGGTTGGTTCAACAATACCGGCTCAATAAGCCTCCCATTTCAGAGGTAAAACCGGGTAGATAGTTGGAGACATAGGGTATAAGATGAAACTCACTCCTACCCAATTTAGGGATAGTAGATAGGTTGTTCTCTTAAGTATTTATTCTAGGTCTTGAACATGGGCCCCACCCTCTGGTCTGAGAAGGACTTGGTTTAGTGATTGGATCATAAACCAATTGTTCATTAGAGGATCGTGAGACTTAAGGAGCAAGATGTAATTTTGGGGGTAAAATAGTGTTTGACCCAGTCATTATTATGAACCTGTGAAGGGTTGACTTATTAATTATGATTAAATAAAGTGGACAGAAATATATCTACAATGAGGAGAGTGCAACCATCGAGCTATAGTGGTGTGTCTCGGTGGTTAACGAATATTGATTAATTCGAATTAAAAAGTTTAGCCAATTAATCTCAAATCATTGGAGTTCATGATCTGTAGGTCCACAAGGTCTCTCTATAGCTCGTAAAACATTACACCTTGGATTAGGATATTGAATGATTTTAAAGTGTTAAAATTCAGTTTAGGGTTTCAATTTGAAGTGTTCAAATTTCAATTTAAGGTTTGAATATTGAAGTGTTCAATTTCAAATTAGGGTTTGGACAATTATATTCGATATAATTAAACGTTTGAATTTATCGAAATTAAACGTATTTGGAGAGTATTAAGATATTTAACTGTTGATTTAAATATTGTTTACATGAATCGAATTCATGCTTGAATTGGGTACCTTATTAATTTAAAATTTGATATTAAAATTTTTATTTAGTTAATTGATTAAATTAGTTTAATTAATTAATTAAAATTAAATCATTTTTCATTTTTAAATTAAATTTATGGAAATTGAATTAAGGTTTTAAATTATTCTAAATTGAATTAATTTAGAAATTAAAAAATGAATTTGATAGTGAAAATTTCCAACTTTTGAAGTTGGTAGTGGAGTTTTCCACATTTTGACACTTTGCTCACTCACTTAGTGCTAATTGAGTTGTCAAGTAGCTTAAAGATTAAGTGCTTGCATGTTTTAACTAATTAAAAAGACTTCAACTTTCAGAATTGAAGTGAGCTTGCATGCTGAATTTCTGAAAATTCTTATTTTTGTGAAATTCTCTCAAACCCTCTCCCACCCACTTGAAAGTCCCTCTCAATTGAGAGTTTCCACCACTCAATCCAAGACTGAGAATAGTAGAGATGCTCTTCTTGGTGGTTTACTAAGCATTTGGAGACTAAATTCGTAGAGTACAGTAAGAATCAAGAGGGATTCTTCAAAGGTATAGATACTAAAAACCCTTTTACTTGAAATTTTTTTTTTTAAACATGCTTGTAACCCAAATTAGGTGTAACTATAGTGCTTAATTACCATCAGCCATGCCGCTCCTCCAGTTACCGTTCTTTCTTCCGGTCACGATCGTAGCCGTCATTTATCGTCATGAACTGCCATATTTTGCCGGAATCTTGCTTATGGGTAAGAGTTGATTTATTTTGGGTAAGATTTAGGTATTTCTTTGAAGATTTTGGGTACTGCTTTGTTTTGGAATCAATTTGGTTAAAACCCATTGTGTTTGGACTTTCAGAATCAAGATTTGGAAGATTTTGGGATGTTGCTCATCAAGGAAGAGACCAATTTTTGGCAGAAAATTGTTAAAGTTTGGTAACTTTTGGGTAAGTAGTTGGTTGGTTATCTTTTGGATTAAGAGTAATTGAGGGGAAATTAAGTTATTAATTTATGTTCAGCTTGGCCAATTGAATTTAGTTTTGAAATTAATTTTGGTTCGGCAGGTTCAGTTGGGAACATTTGGGCCAATTTGGGTATCTGGATTTAGACCCCAAAGGATTAATTTAAATTTTTGGATTCATTATTTTGGGTCATGGGTGTTAAATTAAAATATGTAATTTATGCTACAGGGTTCATTCAAGTATTCCAAATATTTTAAGAAGATTAATTACGTGGATTAAAATTTGTGACAAAATTTGAGGTAAGTAATCTTACTATAGAATCTTCTTTGTGCCAGACGATAAATTTAAGAATAATTTTGAGGATTCTAAGACTGTTTGCATCGAGATGCATAGAGATAAATAAACTAATCTTAATTATATTTTCAAGCATGTTATGAGTGCAAGCATGAATCAAAATTTTATATGATTTGCTAGAAGAACATTGAGCGTGATTATATGTATTTGCATGACTGTGGGACTTTATATTGTGATGCATGGTTATGATGTCGGGAATGTCCTAAAACTCGCAGTTCGTAAATATTATTAACATATTCTATTTACCAATAAAAGTATTGTTAAGTATTTTATTTAATAAATTGTTATTGCTATTGCATTTTGTTATAAAATTCCAATTAACGAATCCATGGCTATAATATGAATACTTCAACTTTATGTGGTGACATAAAAGTGGATCAAGTTTTAGTATATAGCCAAAATGGTCTATAAGTATATGGATGAGAATGGGTACCTCATCCTGGTGACACTATTGGATACAGCTCATTTTGTATACTGATACAAATGATGTGATCCCAAAACCATTCATCTGTAGACATGTGAGTCGGGGCATCCTATGCAATAAGTTTGGATAAGACCAGACCTCGAAATAGTTACTTTTCTTTATAACGACCATTTACTATTAAAATTGACTATTTTAAAATTTAATGACCTAGGGTAACTCGATCTTAATTCTGAGCTAATTATGAACTCCTTTTTATTCGAGATTATCCTTTGATCTACATAAGTGAGAGTAGTCCAACAACATTGCTCAATATGCCTCCCATTTTGAGGATAAGACTGGATAGATAGCTGGGGACATAGTTCTACAAGATAGAATTCACTCTTACCCGACTTAGGGTTAGCAGATAGTCTATTCTCTTAAGCATTGTTTCCTAGTCTTGAACAACGGGCCCCTCTCTCATGATCGAGAGAGATATGGTTTATTAATTGGACTATAAACCAATTGTTCAGTAGAGGATCAATGGGCGCTTAAGGAGCAAGATGTATTTTTAGGGGTAAAATGGTAATTTTAACCTAGTTGTAAATACGAACAACTTGTGAAGCATCGACTTACTAATTTTGGTTAAAATGGACAAAAATATATCTACAGTGAAGAGAATGCAATTATCGAGTTATAGTGGTGTGTCTTGGTAGTTAACGAATATTGATTAATTCGATCTAAAGAGTTTAGTCAATTAATCTCAAATCGTTAGAGCTCATGATCTATAGGTTCATAAGATCCCTCTACTAGCTCGTAAAATTATATCTTGGATTAGTGAATTGTGCAGATTTGAAATGTTCAAATTCGAAATTAGAGTTTTGAATTTAAAGTGTTCAAATTCAATTAAGGTTTTAATTAATTGTATTTGATACAATCAAAACGTTTAATTTTGTTTAAATTGAACAAAATTGGAGAGTTTAAAACATTTAAATATTAAATTATATGAATAGGATTCATGTCTAATTAGATGCCTGATTAATTTAATATTTGATATTAAATTATTATTTGATTAATTAATTAAATTAGTTTAAATTCATTATTTAAATAAATAAAACATTTTTTCATTTATTGAAATTCAAACTCATATTTGAATTTACAATATATATATATAATTTCACTGAAAATTAAATGGAAATGAAAAACTGGAAAATTGGAAAAAAAAAATGATTTTCCAAGTTGTTCCTTAAGTTGGAGTGGCTTCACCTAAATCAACCACATTTCTCACTTAGTGCTAATTGAAGTGTCAATTAGCAGCTAAGTTAGTGTTTGCATGAATAGAGTTGATAAATAAGTTGAATTTCAGCTTTGATTCATTCATGCTGCCGCAAATTTGAAACCCTCTCTCCATCTCTCAAACCCTCTCCAACTCTTCACATAATTGGCTCTAATTCTAAGTTCCACCTCTCAAATCCAAGTTAGAGAATAGGAGAGAAGTTCTTTATGGTGGTCCACTGAAGATTTGGAGATCAAATTCACAGAGAGGAACAAGAATCAAAGTGTTTCATCAAAGATAATTGTATTCTTGAGACCTACTTTAGCATAAAAAAATTTTGCATGCTTTTAAAACTGAAATTAAATGTAATTAAAGTGCTTATTGATTTTGATTTCTTCCGCTGCATGTTAGTTTACTCTATTAATTGGTATAAAAGTAAAATTTAAGCACTAAATTATCGTTAATTTGAGTTTGGTGGGTGAATTTCTAAGATTACATGTTTCTGTGACTGATATGGTTGGCTATAGATTTCTCTTTAATTATGAAGTTTAGTATGTAACTAGCTCTTGTTTGATGAGCTTATATATGTGCTCTAGAGTCAATAGAGTTGAAATTAAGCTGTAATTGAAGATTGAAGCAAGCAAGGTCTGTAGCAGAAATCTGGACTGAAGCTACTGCCCTCGTAGCATCGCAATGTTGTTCAGAAAGCATCACGACGTTATTCATCTTGGAGCCCGAGGCATTTCAACGCTGGGATGAATCGTCGTGACGTTGTTCATCCTAGCCCAAAAAGGCGCGCGTGATGGAACCGGTTCATTGGAAGAAGCCGGTTTGACCAGTTTGGTGACCTGTTGACCAGTTCAGCACATTTTGGTCCCGTTCAGCCTTTTTTGGAGCATTTGGAGGCTGGATCGGATCGGGTCAAGCGGTCAGATCCTTTTTGGAGCTGTCTCATGTTTGTGCATATAGTATGCCATTTAGATTTAAAATCCCACCATACGAAAGCATGTTGCATGCATAATATTATGTTATAATACATAGTATGCATGTTTAAGGTTTCTTAAAATTAACATAAGTGTTATGTTATTTTTTAATATCTTTGATGTATGTTATGGATGGAAAGCATGTCTACTGTTTTATAAGTTGTTGTAAAATTGCATTAGACATTAAAATTCATAACAAAGATAAACAGCATGCTCACTTAAGTTAACAACTTGTTTTAATAATTAAAATAGGTCGTTATTTTATAAAATTCAATTCCAAACTCAATCGATTCATAATCCTGTCTTAGGTTGGAGGTATTTAAGTTGACAGTTTACGTAATACCTGCTACCTAGGGATTATGACCAAAATGTTGAGCATTGTTAACCAGTTTTATGAGCTTGCATGAGCAGTGTGAGGTTTTAAAATTGGTTTAACACCTAGACATCGTAGGTTAAAATCCAAATATAAACATTATACTTAGATAAACAACATAGACTTAGGTTGTTTAAATTACTCTAAATGTACCTAAGTAAAAGAATACCCAAACATTTAGAACATTTCAGTGGGAGATTAACAATATATACGATATATTATTTTTAGCTCTCACGTCCCCAAGAGTTCACACCATGAGATCCATGCTCGGCTTCGTGTCACTTTTACCGCCACTGCTTTATTCAGAAAGTGTTTGCATGGGTCAATAACAAGGTGAATGAGGGAAGTAGTTCATAGTAAGTGGGTGAAGGAAATGTGTCAACATATCCTACAGTCTCTTCCATTAGTTTGAACCATAAGATTCTTATGTTGCACCTGCTGTCGTTTTTAGGTGGCACTAGCTAGTCGTTAACCACAGTGATCCCCTCGGAGGGTTGTAACATAGGATTCGGAATTACTTAAGCTTCAGAAATGAATAGGGTTTTATGGTTCCGTCTTGAACATTGTCTTCCAATTCAGGGGCATGTTCATACCATTCTATAAAATCTGAAAATGATGGGTCACACTTACAAAAGTTACTAAATGTTAGTAAAGTTCTTGACCGAAAATGGTAACCAAACAACTATAGAAATAAGAGTTATACTGGATATAGTATTTGGTTAAGATTGTCTTGCTTCAGTGAAAGAATATTTGATTGCCCCTCGGTAGCATCTATTCTAACTCACTAAAATATAGTTGCAAATAAATAAAGAAATATGGGTACTTTATTACTTTTGCTAAAATTGGATTTAGATGCATAAGTTCAATAGAATTTGTTTATTTTCCAGCAATGTCAAACTCGATTATACAACTTCTTACTTCTGATAAATTCAATGGAGAAGGGTACCCTAACTAGAAATCGAACATAAACACAATACTAGTGGTTGACGACTTGAGGTTTGTTTTAACAGAGGAATGTCCTCCTCTTCCCAGTTCAAACGCAAACCGAAATGTCAGAAAACCTATGATAAATGGGATTGGGCTAATGAGAAGGCGAGAGCCTGCATCTTGGTAAGCATATTTGATGTGCTCAATAAGAAACATGAAGCCATGCCCACTGCCCATGAGATTATGGCACCGTTACAAGAGATGTTCGGGCAACCATCATCTTCGTTACGACATGAGGCTATAAAATATGTTTATAACTCACGCATGAAAGACGGGACCAATTTTAGAGAGCATGTCCTAGGCATGATGGTCCACTTTAACATTGCGGAAGCTCACACCACTATCATAGATGAGACTAGTCAAGTTAACATGATCTTGGAGTCTCTTCTGAAGAGCTTCTTGACTTTCCGAACTAATGTTGTAATGAATAAAATTGATTACAACCTGATTACTCTACTGAATGAACTCCAAACTTATCAATCGATGATGAAATTGAAAGAAAGTGAAGCAAATGTTGTTTCATAGAAAAATTTCTGAAAGGATCCTCTTCGGGAATGAAACCTTTAGACAAAAGAATCTACCCCTTCCTCTTCTAAAGATAAAAGTATCTAAATGAAGAAAAAGGGAAAAGGGATGAAGAAACCAGCTACTAAGAAAACCAAAACTCCTAAAGGAAAATGTTTTCATTGTGGAGACGCAACTGCCCGAAATATCTTGCTGAAAAGAGGGCTGAAAAGGCAAATAAAGGTAAATCAGATTCACTTGTAATTGAAACATGCTTAGTGGAAAGTTCTCACTTAATCTAGATAGTAGGTTCAGAAGCCACTAACCATGTTTGCACTTTTCTATAGGAAACTAGTTCTTGGATTCAACTCTCAGATAATGAAATGACTTTCAAAATGGGAACAAGAGAAGTCATTTCAGCTAAAGCAATGGGAGACATCAAGTTATAGTTTGGAGACTCTTTCATTTTGTTAAAGAATGTATATTATGAACCTAAAATGAAGAGAAACTTGATCTCCATATCTTGTCTACTATAAAATAGGTATAAAGTATCTTTTGAAATCAATCAAGTGTTCGTCTTTTCAAGAGGTGTTCATATTTGTTTTGCTTGACTTGAAAATAACTTGTATATATTAAAACCAACTGAAGCAAAATCCTTCTAAATATAGAGATGTTTAAAACGGCAGAAAATCAAAATAAAAGACAAAAAATTTCTCCTAATGCCAATCTTTGGTACCTCAGACTTTGTCACATAAATCTCAACAGGATTGAGAAATTGGTAAAAAACGGTCATCTAAATCAGTTAGAAGACAATTCATTACCTCCATGTGAATCATGTCTTAAAGGTAAAATGACAAAAAGATCTTTCGTTGGAAAAGGTTTTCGTGCCGTGGAACCCCTAGAACTTATACATTCAAACCTTTGTGGTCTGATAAATGTTAAACCTCGAGGTGGATATATGTATTTTGTCGATTTTGTTGATGACTATTCAAGATATGGCTATATTTACTTAATGAGTCACAAGTTTGAAACTATTGAAAAGTTCAAAGAATTTAAGACAGAAGTAGAAAACTCATTAGGTAAAAGAATTAAAACATTTCGATCAGATCGATGGTGGTGAGTATATGGATTTACAATTCCAAAACTATTTAGTAGATCGATGGTGGTGCAGAAAGAAGAAATCGAACCTTGTTAGACATGGTTCGTTCAAAGATGAGTTATGCTCAGTTACCTCAATCCTTTTGGGAGTATGCAGTACAGACTGTTGTATATATTCTGAACATGGTTCTTTCAAAAAATGTTTCAGAAACACCATATGAGTTATGGAGAGAACGTAAAAGTAGTTTACGTCACCTTAGAATCTGGGGATGCTCGACACACGTGTTGGTGCAAAACCCTAATAAATTAGAACGACGTTTAAAATTATGCCTATTTTTAGGATACCCTAAGGAAACAGAAGGTGGATTATTCTATGATCCCAAAGAAGATATAGTATTTGTATCAACAAATGTATGTTTTTTGAAGAAGATCATATGAGGAATCATCAACCTCGCAATAAACTAGTATTGAATGAAATGACTAAAGATACTACAAACAAATCAACAAAAGTTGTTGATCAAGCTAATCCATCTACAACAGTTGTTGCCCCATCACATCTTTCTCAAGAGTTAAGAATACCTCGACGTAGTGGGAGGGTTATTCATCAGCATGACCACTACATGGGTTTAAAAGAAACTCAGGACATCACACCTGATGATGACCTAGAGGATCCATTGACCTTTAAACAGGCAATGGAAGATATTGATAGGGAATAACGGATAAAAGCCATGGACATTGAAATGGAGTCAATGTACTTTAATAATAGATGTCGGGGTTGATGCCCTAAAGTCTCGTGTCCTGTAGTTTGTAAATAGCTTGTACGGACGCTTGTGTTGTTAATATATGATATTTACTTCACATTTGGGATTTTTACTCAGTTGCTTGTTTTATTTGCTTTACCACAAAAACCAATAAACATAAAATCCCTGGTTATCTGTATGTGACTCAAGCATGTATGTAGTGACATACAAGTGGATCATGTCTTGAGTGATAACCAAAATGGTCTGTAGTATATGGATATAGGAGGGAAACCTTATCCTTGTAAAGCTACGGATGAGGCCCGCTTTGTGGAATGGTCACAAGTGTTGTGACTTGTCACAGATAGTCTGATCCTGATCATTCGTGTTGGGGACATGCGAGCAGGGGCATCCTATACAAAGAGTTTGTATAAGACCTAACCACGAAATATTAACATCTCGTTATATAACACCGTTCATGACAGAGATTTCACTTCACTAGGATGACTATAGATAACATGACCTCAATCCTGAGTGAGTTGAGAACTCTTGCCTTTGAGGGCAGTCCTTTGATTTGTATGGATGCAAGGTACCAGGTCACCGATTCAAACCTACCATTTTGGGGATTCATCTGATTTGGGAGCTGAAAACTCAGCTACATAAGATGGAATTCACTCTTTCCCTGAGGCAGGGGTTAGTAGATAGATAGCTCCCTTAAGGGCTGATTCCGGGGCTTGAACGATCTGGCGCCACACATCTTCTCTTGGCCCAAGAGGTGTTCACACATAGTTGGAGTATGTTGTATTGTTACTTAGAGAAATCAGTGGTACTTAAGAAGTGAGATGTAACTATAGAGGCAAAATGATAATTTGGCCCAACTGTACTTACGAGCATCTGTGAAGTGTCATCGTACTCATGATTAGTTATATCCAATGGACATAGAAATATATCTTTAGTAAGTAGAGTTCAGCTGTTGGTCTTTAGTGGAATGCCAGATAGTTAACGGATGGTGGATCTCGTGGCTAAAGAGTTTAGTCAGCTATTCTCGGACTGTTGAAGCTTCAACCCACAGGTCCATTAGATCTCCTGGGTAGCTTGGATAAAGTTGAGAACCAGTGTTTGGGTTAATTTGAAATGTTCAAATTGACAAGAGGAAGTTCGATTATATATGATATAATTGAACTGGTTAATTATATATGATATAATTGGCTAAATGTATAAGATACATTATTTTGGAGGAAATTAAATATAAATATGATTTATATCAAGTAGAGGAGAAAATAATATAGTATATATGTGATATCAAACTATAGGATAAAAATATAATATGATTATATTAATTAATTAATTAATTGGTTAATTATATGATAATTAAGCCAATTTTAACGTTTGGACGTGGTTTAGTGGGAATGAGTCGGTTATTGTAACCGATGAAATAAAAAATGAAATCATTTCATTTTTTAAGAACCCGTTCGTCAATCATCCAAAGGAATTCGTGAGAGCGCGCTGGTGTTTTGTAAACGATCACTTAAAGAAACGAGAGCCTATACAATAGTCGCCTCTCCGCCTAAACGATCACACACTGTCGCCTACACGATCGTATAGCTTCTCTAAACGATCGTATAATGTGTCGATTTTGCGAAACAATCATATATCTTTTCCTAAACGATTGTTCGATAAATCCTACACGATCATGTAGCTTCTCCTAAATGATAAGCATTCTGCTATGCGATAGCATCTTTTTCCCTTCCAATTGCTTATCGCCTACACGATTCATGTTTCCTCCTTCCTCTACCAAATTCACCAAAGACCACGCTTTGGGTTCTCACTCCAAGAATACCCAGGGCTCTTTTCTGGTGGTGTCGTCCCCACAACGTTCGTGTCTGCGGTTGTCCGTGCTGCTGGAGTCGATGCTTCCGTTGGGCGTTGGTAGATCGCGTGGAGGTTTTCTGCTGCTTTGAGTGCTGAACTGTGAAGAACGTCTTCAACTGGTATGGCACTCATTCCCTTGTTATTTTTTTGTTCATAGCATGTCGATAATTACTTGTTGTTTGCATAACTGTTTGTATGAATGTATAATCTGTATTTCGGTCACGGTGAGCTCGAAGCGATCCGAACGTGCTCATGGAACTCTTCGGTAAGAGATCCTTTAATTGGTATCAGAGCCAGGTTCTGATAATCCAATTTCATTTGTTCAACGAAATGAGATTTACATTCATGGTGGGTGTATTTCTACACTGGTTTAATAGTTAAATTTTGTTGTGGATATGCGGATTAATGGATGTTTTCGAGATTATTAGCCTCGGTTTGATTTAGATCCTTTTACATTTGCGATTGTTTGTAAAGGCCCCTGCAATTTTAGGCATTAATAATTTTTATCGAGTCTGTATTCAAATTTTGTTTCAAGTTTTGAGTCATTCGTCGAAGTTCTGGGTAAGCGTTGTGGTTCTTCGAAGAAGGAGGCGATATAGGCTTGATCGCATCATGCAGAAGATGTGTTACGCAATCGTTGTTGATCGTATCATTGACGATCGGGTACGCAATCGCTGAGTATCTCATTGTGTAGACGATGAGATGCTTGCGGATCGTTTAACGCACACGTGCTAGACGATCGTTTAGGTTAGCAAGCTTCATTGCTTAGTAACTAACTAAACAATCGCTTAGTAACACAAATTAAATCGTTTACCTAGTTGAACGCATCGTTTAGACGATGAGAAGTTCACGTATCGTTTAACGCACACGCACTAGACGATCGTTTAGGTCAGCAAGCTTCATCGCTTAGTAACTGACTAAATAATCATTTAGTAACGCAAGGTAAATCGTTTACCTGTCGTCGCGCTACGCGATCGCATAGACGATCAAGCTTCGCAGCCTCGTCGTCATCTACGCGATCATTTACTGATGCTTCTATCATCTTGTGTGCGTTGAACGATCGTCTACCTTCTGGAGTTTACTACACGATGGCGTCCTTCTGGCGGTTCAAGACCCAGTTTCCCTGTGAACTGGTTTGCTCGATGAAAAATGTAATAGATAGGGTTTTTTTTTTCATTCCGATTTTTATAAAGGCTCATCCTGATCCATTAATTCTTTATTTCTTACATGCGATGTATGCTTTTTATATGACATATGGTATGCATATATAGTAAATCCCACCTTAGGTTATGCAGCGGTCATGCATCATCTCTTTATTGTAATTGTTATAATTTAGAGAAACATGATTTAATTAGGTAAGAGCATGCTCATGCATCATATAATATAAGAGTTATATTTATGCATGCATAAAAAGCATTGACATGCATCATCTTTATATTATAATTGTTATAGTATAAGGGTGAATGATAGCATGTTTGCTAGGTTGTTACGCGTTATATAAAAGTTATAAATAGTAATGACCGAAAATTGCATTAAGCATGACATATAGGTTATTTTATAAATGTTATAAATGCCTTGTTGTGTGCAATGTTTTTTAGTTGTTTCTTTTTAAAAGTTAAAAAGAAATTAGAATTAAATGAAATACGAAAGACATGCATGCTCACTTAGGTTTAATTCATGGTTTTAAAGTGTTTAAAACTTGGATCACATAGACCTAAGATCACAGTTCTAATATGATTAGCAGCCCTAAGGCTTTAATCTTTTAATCAGTTTAATAGGATTAAATTGGCTAATAAAAGGTTAAAGTGTAGCAAATCTATCTATAAGGGACCTTTTGTCTAAAGCGGATTCTGTCGAGGCTGGGGTATTTAAGTTGACGAAAACGTAACACCCCTACCTGGGAACTTACCTGGAAAGGTAAACTAGATAGATTTGATGAATGCATGCAAGTTAAGGACAGTCCATTAAAGTGTTTAAATGTGACTACTTGAACTTGTTCATATTTTATAGACAAAGTTTGTTTATGAGCAGAGTTTAAAAAGACAACTTAAACTAAAATCAATAGCTGGATTGTCTAGGTTAATGAATCCCTAGGTAGAACATTCATTGGGCATAAGATGCTTCACTTAAACCTTTCACGTTTCACCTAAATAGTCCACACTATGAGATCTACCCTCGGCCTCGCGGCACCTTTGGCGTGTCCCCCCAACGGATGGTGTTTAGGTAGGTCAATATCAAGGTGGATGGAGAGAGTGTTCATAGTAAGTGGGAGTGGGAAGTGCGACAGTATATCCCTTAGTCTCCCTCGTTAGGTTGAATTAAGTTTCTGCGTATTGCCTCGAGGCACCTTGGGAGTGTCCCCCTAAAGGATGGCAGTTTTGTGCATTTCTTTATTTGATCTCCTGTAAGAGGATAACGTAACTTAGTCTCTTGTCCTAATTTGCTTCTTCCCTATGATGGGCTCATTAGGGTGGGACTCTGGCATTGAAAGTGAGGGGTTATACTTATGCGAAATAGTTAAAGGTAACGATTCTGGACCGAAAATGGTGGCTGTTAGATTCAGTTCCAAGAGTTGGTTCTGCCTAATGGTTGAGAATGTCTCATCCCAGCTAAAGGGCAACTGATCACCCCATCAGTGACGTTTGTCCTACCTCACTGGAGCATCATTTCAAAATAGAAGTCTATAACTTAGGGTACTTGAGACTATTTTGCAAAACTGATTGGTTTAAATGTGCTTTAGCAAAATCTAATAAAGTTTTGTTCGTATTTTCATCAACTTTTTCAAAATGGCAATAGCCACATTAGCATTGATAAGCACCGAAAAACTTACTGGCAATAATTTTGCAACATAGAAACACATGATCACGACGATCCTAAGGATCTCATGTTCGCTCTCACGAAGGCTTGTCCTTCTATTCCAGCTTCAAATGCCGCTCGAAATGTTCGGGAGGCATACGAGCGATGGACAAGGGCAAATGAGAAGGCCCAAGCCTACATCTTGGCATGTCTTTTTGAAATCTTGGCCAAGAAACATGAGCTATGGTCTCAGCGCGTGAGATCATGGAGTCCCTGTGGTAGATGTTTGGACAACTGTCTGAACAACTTATGCATAAGGCTCTTAAATACATATTCAACTCCAAAATGGAATAAGGCACCTCTGTTCGTGAACATGTTCTTAACATGATGGTCCACTTTAATGTGGCAGAGTTGATTGGGTCTACCATCGATGAGGGCAGCCAGGTTAACATAATCCTGCATTCTTTTTCGGAGAGCTTCCTGCATTTTGTTAGTAATGTGATTTTTAACAAAGTGAAATATAACCTTACAACTCTCCTCAACGGGTTGCAAACATACCAATCTTTACTGAAAAGTAAGGAGAGGCAGAAGAATGAGGCAAATGTTGTTTCATCCTTTAGGACGTTCAATAGAGGTTCGACCTCAGGAACGAAGTCTGCACCTTCTACTTCTAACTCTGCAAAGGGGAAGAAGAATAAGGGTGGTAAGGGAATAGGGAAGGCACCTGCTAACCCACCGTTTGTCGCCCCAAGTAGGCGTCCACAGGTTGCTAAGGGAAAGTGTTTCCACTACAACTAAGATGGACACTAGAAGAGGAACTATTCTCTATATCTGAAAGAGAAGAAAGCAGCCAAGGCCGATAAATGTAAATGAGATTTACTTGTGCTTGAAATTTGTTTAGTGGAGAATGAGGATTCTGCCTAGATAATTGATTCAGGCACCATTAACCATATTTGTTCTTCTTCTCAGGGTATTAGATCTTGGCGACAGCTGGAGGCTGGTGAGATGACGATGCGAGTAGGCACCGGGCACGTCGTCTCAGTTATGGCAGTGGGAGGACTCTAGTTAGCTTTACAAAATAGGTTTATTGTTTTTAAATGATGTATATATTGTTCTCGAACTAAAGAGGAACCTTATTTCTGTAAAGTATTTATTGCAATGTAAATATACTATCTCATTTAATGTGGATAAAGGTTTATTCATAAAGATGGTTTTTTATTTGCACAGCAAATTTGGAATCGAATTTGTATGTGCTAACGCCGTTAGCCATTAATTCCCTCCATAATACTGAATTGTTTAGAACTTTCGTAACTCAATAAAAACTTCGACGAATTTCTCCAAAAGAAAATGCCCAACTTTGGCATCTACGTTTAGGGCACATCAATCTCAATAGGATTGAGAAATTGGTGAAGAATGGACTTCTAAGTGAGTTAGAAGAAAAATCTTTACCAGTGTGCGAATCTTGCCTCGAGGGTAAAATGACTAAACAACCTTTTACTGGAAAAGGTTATAGAGCTAAGGAGCCTCTTGAGTTAGTACATTCTGACTTTTGTGGTCCTATGAATGTGCGAGCCCAAGGTGGCAATGAGTATTTTATCAGTTTCACTGATGATTACTTCAGGTATGAGTATGTTTATCTTATGCAACGGAAGTCTGAATCCTTTGAAAAGTTCAAAGAGTTCAAGTCTAAAGTTGAAAATGCATTGGATAGACGAATTAAAACACTTCGACCGGATCGAGGCGGAGAGTTTTTGGATTTGGCATTCCAGGACTATTTGATAGAACATGGAATCGTTTTCCAACTCTTAGTGCCAAGTACACCTTAGCAGAATGGTGTAACGAAGTGGAGAAATAGGACCTTGTTAGACATGGTTCGCTCAATGATGAGTTATGCTTCCTTACTGGACTCGTTTTGGGGTTTCGTAGTGGAGACTGCAATATACATACCTCAATTGTGTTCCCTCCAAGAGTGTTTTGCAAGTATATCTCTGGAGGTTGTGAACGAGCGTAAAAACTAGCTTTACGCCCACTTCTGCATTTGGGGTTGCCCTACATATGTTATGCTTGAGCTAATTCCCAAGAAGTTGAACCACGTCGGAGGTTTTATGCCTTTTTGTAGGCTATTTCCAAAGTACCACGAGGGTTTGTTTTATGATCTGAAAACGAAAAAATAGGTGTTTGTTTCAAAAACGCTACTTTCCTAGAGGAGGATCATATAAAAAGGAGCACAGTCATGAAGCAAAGTCGTGTTGCGTGAGCTTTCTAATGAATTTCTGAAAACTTCGTACCAGAGTTGTTGAAGAGCCTGCTACATCAGCAAAGAGTTGTTGATGGAAGTTAATCCAGTAGGTTAGTTCCACCTCAGATCTGAAGGCAATCTCAACGTGTGGAGGCGTTACGAACCCACCCGTTTGCTATCTTGGTTTCACGGAAAATCCTTGCTATGGTAGCAAATCGGCAAACGTTGAGGATCCGTTCTTCTTATAAGAAAGGCAATGGAGGATGTTGACTGGGAATGAATGGTCAGGCCATGGGAAAAAATCCCGAATGGGCGATGTACTTCAACTCAGTATTGGATCTTGTAGATCAGCCTGATGGTGTTCACCTATAGGTGTAAATGGGCATCTACAAGCGCAACATGGTGTTATTGATTTGTGAAAGGTACAACTTCTTCAAGGCTCGACTTATGTGCCAACAGCGCAAGCCACTGTCTCTAGGGTAAATCTCGTACATAATGAATAGATGTTGCTCAAGTACTCGATGCAGGACTCCCAGAAATGGGCCTATGGCTCTCTGTGCAGATTTGCATGGAGTCACTTTGTCCTAAGGAACATATGTCCTAGAGACCGCCCCAAGAGGTTGAAGGAGAATGAAGATAGATCAGTCTAACCCAGGCCATTTAATTCGTTGTTGACCATTCGTGTTACAAAGACTCACACGGCTACAATGTTTTAAGGTCAACCTACGGAGCATGGGAATATTCAATTACAGATTTCCCACGACTGACTAGGGCAAGTTGGGAAGATTTTTATTGCACTGGGCTTTTATGCCCTTAGTTTTTTGTTTTGTACTAGTTTTTTGTATACCCCACTTTCGGCTTATAGGACAAGTGGGAGATGTTGGGGCTGATGCCCTAAAAGTCCTAGTGTTTGTAGTTTGTAAACGTTTGTACGAACGCTTGTGTAGTTAATATTATGAATATTTACTTCACATCTTTGGAATTTTTACTCAGTTCTTCGTTTTATTTGCTTTACCACCAAAACCAATAAACAATAAAATCCCTAGTTATCTATATCTGTGACTCATGCATTATGTGGTGACATAAAAAAGTTGATCATGTCCTTGAGTGATAACTAAAATGGTCTATAGTATATGGATATAGAAGGGAAACCACTATCCTGGTAACGCTATAGATGTGGGCCCGCTTTGTGGGATGGTCACAAAGTGTTGTGATCTTGTGACAGATGGTCTGATCTTGATCATTCGTGTTGGGGACATGCAAGCAGGGGCGTCCTATCAAAGAGTTTGTATAAGACTTGACCACGAAGTGTTAATGTCTCGTTATTAAACCACCGTTTCATGACAGAGACTTCACTTCACTAGGATGACCATAGGTAACATGACCTCAATCCTGAGTAAGTTGGGAACTCCTGCCTTTGAGGGTGATGGCCTTTGTGATTTGTTAATGGTTGTGAGTGGCCAAGTCGCCGATTCAAACCTACCATTTTGGGGATTAGTCTTGATTTCGAAGCTAGGAACTCAACTACACAAGATTAGGATTCACTCCTTCCCCGAGGCAAGAGGTGTAAGTAGATAGATAGCTCCTTTAAGGGATTGATTTACGGGGCTTGAACAAATGTGGCGCACACATCTTTCTCTTTGGCCCGGAGAGGTGTTCACACATAGTTGGACTATGTTATATTGTTCATCGAGGAAATCAGTGCGTTACTTAAGAAGTGAGAATGTAACTAACAGGGGGAAAACGGAAATTTGGCCCAAACTGTACTTACGAGCATCTGTGAAGGGTCAGCGTACTCATGATTGGTTATATCCGATGGACACAAAAATATATCTATGGTAAGAAGAGTTTCAGATGTTTGTCTTTAGTGGAATGCCTGACAGTTAACGGATGGTGGATTCTCGTGGCTAAAAAGAGTTTAGTCAGCTATTCCGGACTGTGTGGAGCTCGAGCCACAGGTCCATTAGATCCCTTGGGTAGCTTGGATAAAGTCGAGGAACTAGTGTTTTGGGTTAATTTGAAATGTTCAAAATTGACAAGAGGAAGTTCGATTATGTATGATATAATTGAATTGGTTTTAATTATATATTGATATATTTAATTAAATGTATGAGATACATTATTTTGGAAGGAAATTAGATATAAATATGATTTATCTCAAGTATGAGGAGGAAAATACTATAGTAGATATGTGATATCAAACTATAGGATAAAAATATAATATGATTATATTAATTAATTAATTAATTGGTTAATTATATGATAATTAAGCCAATTTTCACGTTTGGACGTGGGTTATTGAGAATGAGTCGGTTATTGTAACCGATGAAATAGAAAATGAAATCGTTTCATTTTTTTAAGAACCCGTTCGTCAATCGTCCAAAAGAATTTGTGAGAGTGCACTGGTGTTTTGTAAACGATTGCTTAAAGAAACGAGAGCCTATATGATAGTTGCCTCTCTAACTAAACGATCGCACACTATTGCCTACACGATCACATAGCTTCTTTAAACGATCGTATAGTGTGCCGATTTTGCTAAACGATCGTATACCTTTTCCTAAACGATCATTCAGTAAATCCTACATGATCGTGTAGCTTCTCCTAAACGATAAGCATTATGCTATGCGATAGCATCTTTTTCCCTCCCAGTTGCTTATCGCCTACACAATTCGTGTTTCCCCCTTCCTCTACCAAATTCACCAAAGACCACGCTTTGGGTTCTCACTTCCAAAATACGCGGGGCTCTTTTCTGGTGGGGTCGTCCCCACAGCATCCGTGTTCACGGTTGTTCGTGCTACTACAGTCGACACTTCCTCTGGGCATTAGTAAATCGCGTGGAGGTTTTTTGCTGCTTTGAGTGTCGAAGTGTGAAGAACGTCTTCAACTGGTATGACACTATTTCCCTTGTTATTTTGTTGTTCATAGTATGCCGATAATTACTTGTTGTTTGCATAACTATTCGTATGAATGTATAATGTGTATTTCGGTCACGGTGAGATCGGAGCGATCCGAACGTGCTCATGGAACTCTTCGGTAAGAGATCCTTCAGTTGCCCCATCACATCTTTCTCAAGAGTTAAGAATACCTCGACGTAGTGGGAAGGTTATTCATTAGCTTGACCACTACATGGGTTTAAAAGAAACTCGGGACATCATACCTGATGATGGCCTAGAGGATCCATTGACCTTTAAACAGGTCATGGAAGATGTTGATAGAGAATAACGGATAAAAGCCATGGATGTTGAAATGGAGTCAATGTACTTTGATTCTATTTGGGAACTTGTAGATCAACTACATGGGGTTAAACCTATAGGTTGCAAATGGATATACAAAAGAAAACGAGAAGAAACTGGCAAGGTACAAACCTATAAAGCCAAACTCATGGCAAAAGGGTTTACTCAAATGAAGGAGGTTGACTATGAAGAAACCTTCTCTCCTGCTGCCATAATAAAACCAATAAGAATACTTTTATCCATTGCCGCATATTATGACTATGAAATATGGAAAATGGATGTCAAGATAGTTTTTTTTAATGTTCGTCTTGATGAAAGTATTTTCATGTCTCAACCAAAAGGTTTCATTGAATAGGGTTAAGAACACAAATTTTGTAAGCTTAAAAGATCCATTTATTGTTAAAACAAGCATCTAGATCCTGGAATATAAGATTTGACACTGCGATCAAATCTTATGGCTTTGAACAGAATGTTGACGAACCTTGTGTATACAAGAAAGAAGTCAACAAAACTGTAGCTTTCTTGGCCATTTATGTTGATGAAATCTTGCTTATTGGGAATGAGACAAGCTTCCTTGTTGACATAAAGAGATGGTTGGTTTCACAATTCCAAATGAAAGATTAGGAGATTCTCAATACATTATTGGGATCCAAGTTTTTCGAAATCGTAAGAATAGAACCCTAGCACTATCTCAAACATCTTATATTGACAAGATGTTGTCAAGGTATAATACACAAAATTCCAAAAAGAGTATGTTACCTTTTAGACATGGAATTCATTTTTCAAAAGAGAAGTTTCCTAAGATACCTCAAGAAGTTGAGAAAATAAAAAGAATTTCATATGCATCAGTAGTTGGGAGTCTAATGTATGCTATGTTGTGTACACTTCCTGACATATGCTTTGCAGTTGGAATCGTCAACAGGTCCAATCTAACCATGGACATAGTTATTGGACTGCTGTCAAGAACATCCTTAAGTATCTCCGGAGAATGAGAGACTATATGCTCGTGTATGGGCCTAAGGATTTGATCCTTACGGGATACACTGACTCTAATTTTCAGACTGAGGTAGATTCATGAAAATCTATCTCAGGATCAGTTTTCACTCTTAACGGAGGAGCTATAGTGTGGAGAAGCATCAAACAGAGTTGTATAGATGACTCCAGGATGGAAGCAGAACATTTAGTTGCATGCTAAGCAGCTAAAGAAGTAGTGTGGCTGCAAAAGTTCCTGACAGATTTGGAAGTGGTTCCAAATATGCATCTGCCCATTACTTTGTATTGCGACAACAGCGGAGCAGTTGCCAATTCAAATAAACTAAGAAGTCACAAACATGGAAATCACATCGAAAGAAAGTACCATCTCATCAGGAAGATAGTACATCGAGGAGACATGATAATCATGAAGATAGCCTCAAAAGATAACCTTGCTCATCCGTTTATAAAGGCTCTCTCGGCTAAAGTGTTCGAGGGTCACCTGGTCGGACTAGGATATGAGTTTTATAATCTAGGGCAAGTGGGAGAATGTCAAGGGTATATGGATGCCCTAGTTTATTGTATTTTCTCTCTATTTTTATCAACGTTGTAAAATATTGCATATTTTTCTCACTGAAGTATTAGTCCAAGTCAGAGACTATTGGAAATGTCCTAAAAACTCACAGTTCGTAAATATTGTTAACATATTCTATGTAGCAATAAAAGTATTATTGAGTATTTTATTCAATAAATTGTTATTGATATTGCATTCTGTTATAAAAATCCAATAAACGAATCCATGGCTATAATATGTATATTTTAACTTTATGTGGTGACATAAAAGTGGATCAAGTTTTAGTGTATAGCCAAAATGGTCTATAAGTATATAGATGAGATTGGGTACCTCATCCTAGTGACACTATTGGATGCACCCATTTTGTATATTAATACAATTGATGTGATCCCAAAATCATTCATGTGTAGACATGTGAGTGGGAGCATCCTATATAATGAGTTTTCATAAGACCGGACCTCGAAATAGTCACTTTTTTTTATAACGACCATTTAATGTTAAAACTGACTATTTCAAAATTTAATGACCTAGGGTAACTCGATCTTAATCCTGAGCTAACTATGAACTTCTGTTTATTCGAGATTATCCTTTGATCTGCATAGATGAGAATAATCCAATAGCACTACTTAATAAGCCTCCCATTTTGGGGATAAGTCCGGATAAATCGCTGGGGACATAGTTCTACAAAATGGATTTCACTTTTACTCGATTTAGGGTTAGCAGATAGGTTGTTCTCTTAAGCATTGTTTCCTGGTCTTGAACAATGGGGTCCCACCCTCTCATGATCGAGAGAGTTATGGTTTATTAGTTAGACTATAAACCAATTGTTTAATAGAGGATCAGTGGGAGCTTAAAGTGCAAGATGTATTTTCAAGGGTAAAACGATAATTTTGACCTAACTATAAATACGAACAACTTGTGAAGGATTGACTTACTAATTATGGTTAAAATGGATAGAAATATATCCACGGTGAGGAGAGTGCAACTATTGAGCCATAGTGCACTATCGAGCTATAGTGGTGTGTCTCGATAGTTAACGAATATTGATTAATTTGGTCTAAAGAGTTTAGCCAATTAATCTCAAATCGTTGGAGCTCTGTAGGTCCGTAAGGTCCCTCTACTAGCTCATAAAATTACATCTTGGATTAGTGAATTGAGCGAATTTGAATTGTTCAAATTCGAAATAAGGGTTTTGAATTTGAAGTGTTCAAATTCAATTAGGGTTTTAATTAATTGTATTTGATATAATTAAAACGTTTAATTTTATGAAAATTGAACAAAATTGGAGAGTTTAAAACATTTAAATATTAAATTACATGAATAGAATTCATGTCTAATTAAATGCTTGATTAATTTAATATTTAATATTAAATTATTAATTAATTAATTAATTAAATTGGTTTAACTTAATTATTTAAATAAATAAAACATTTTTTCATTTATTGAAATTTAAATGGAAATGAAAATTTGGAAAACTGAAAAAAAAAAAAATGAAAATTCAGTGGAATTTTCCAAGTATTTCCTTCAATTGGAGTGGCTTCACCCAAATCAGCCACATTTCCCACTTAGTGCTAATTGAAGTGTCAATTAGCAACTTAGTAAGTGTTTGCATAAATTGAGTTCATAAATAAGCTGAATTTCTGCTTTGATTCATTCATGCTGTTGGAAATCTGAAACCTTCTCTCTATCTTTCAAATCCTCTCCAACCCTTCACATAATTGGCTCAAATTCTGAGTTCCATTTATCAAATCTAAGTTAGAGGATAGTAGAGAAGTTCTTTGTGGTGGTTCACTGAAGATTTTGAGATCAAATTCATGGAAAGGAACAAGAATTAAAGTGTTTCATCAAAGGTAATTGTATTCTTGAGACCTACTTTAGCACAAAACTGTTTTGCATGCTTTTAAAACTAAAAGTAAATGTAATTAAAGTGCTTATTGATTCTGATCTCTTCTGTTGCATGTTAGTTTACTCTATCATATGATAGTGATAGTTACCCTCTATCCATAGATAGATACCCACCGGAGGTTTGTGTTTCCCTTAGGATTTACCAGAAGTGGTGATCTCCTTCGGGATTTCGCCAGAGGTTTGTGTTTCCTTCATGATCCACCAAAGATTTGTGTTTCCTTCGAGATTCATCAGAGGTTGTGATATCCTTCAGGATTTCACCAGAGGTTTGTTTTTTCTTTGGGTCTCACCAAAGGTTAGTGATTTCTTACAGGATTTCACTAGAGTTTTGTGGGTACATCTCACTTACGGTAGGGCGGGTTCAATTATCCACTATATGGTCATCCCATGGAAAGTAGAGGTTTATAAATGTCCCACTAGATAGTGGCATTTAGAGAACATAAATGCTCAGCTTGACCCTAGTAGAAGGGTTACTTACTGAGTATTTTGTACTCACTCTTTCTTATGTTTCTTTTTTAGGTAAAAGTAGGAAAACACCGACGAATGACAAGCAGAATCCATAAACGAGTCGTCGAGACCAGTCAATGCTTCCACTCATGTTTTTCCTATTGGGTTTTATACCCTAAAACTCGTAGATAGTAAATGTGACATTTGACTAATCATTAATAAAACTTATCAATATTTAATAATTATTTTATATCTTGTATTTATCTTGCCTAAATAACTCTAATCCAATAAACTAACATCTTAGACTGTTGTATGAGTCTTGAACTATATGTGGAGACATACGGGGATTAGTTTTCAAGTTATAGTCTAAAGGGTCTATAGTATATGGATAAGAATGGGTACCTTATCCTGGTGACACTATAGATACGACTCAATCTGTATTTGATACAAATGCAATGATCCAACACATTTGTATAGGGGATATGCGAGTGAGAGTATCCTATGCAATGTGTTTGTATAAGACTGGACCACGAAAAAGTAACCACTAGACGTAACTCCATTGATTAGTCTTCTATTTCACTAGGATTACTTAGGCAACTTAGTCTTAATCCTAAGTGAGTTATGGACTCTTACTCATGAGAGATTTGTAGGTGTTCATATAACACATGCGGAAGCAATTTTAGGATCAGAGGCACTTAACTATATCAATTTTAGAAAATGAAAACATGTTGTCCAAATATCGTAAACAGAGAGCAGAATTTGTACCAACCTTTTTGGAGACCGATTCAGCAACTCCCTTTGATTCCTTTACTCATGAATGGTGTGTGGACCATCTCTAGTGTCTTCCCTACTATTCTCTGGGCCAAGAATGACTTGTGGGAGTTTATAGAGATAAGGAATAGGAAGGGAATGCTTAAAGGTTCAAGCTCTTGAGAGATATATAAAGGTAGGTGAGTTTGAGACCAAATTCCAGCAGCATAACAGTATGGAAATGGTTGTCTTCAGTTCTCAATTTGATTCTACCTCTACTTATAGATTGAATCCATGAACAATCAGTTTGTGGTCCAACCATCAAACCTAAGTCCTTCTCGAGCCAAATAGAGGGTAGGGCCCCTTCTTCAAGTCCTAGAGTTAGTACTTAAAGGAACAACCTCTCTACTATCCCTGAAATAGGTAGGAGCGAATTTCGTCCTGCGAGACTATGTCCCCAGCTATCTATCCGATCTTATCCTCAAAATGGTAGGCTTGTTGAGTCAGCGATGTCTGGCCACTCTCACCCATTCAGATCAAAGGATAATCTCGTATAAACATGAGTACATAGTTAGCTCAGGATTAAGATCGAGTTACCCAAGTCATCTTGTGAAATAATTAGTCTCTACATATAGTTCAAGTATTCATGTTATAGCCAAGGATCTTAGTTTATTGGATTTAGGTTAGATATTTGCAACTTACATATTCAATAACATCTTTTACTGAATAACCTCAATAACGTCTTTATTGGAAATAGAATATGTTTGATGATTTACAAACTACGAGTTTATAGGACATTAAACCCAACAAGATTATCCTTTGATTTGTATGGATGAGATTGGCGAGTTCGTTGACTCAATAAGCCTACCATTTTGGGGACAAGACCGAGTGGGGAGTTGAGAACATAATTTCATGAGATGGAGTTCAATCATTCCTGACTTTAGGGTAAGTAGATGAGTGTTCTCTTACGTGATGTCTCCAGGACTTGAATAAATGACTCTATCCTTTCACTGGCTCGAAAGGGTTTCTGTTTGATAGTTGGACCACAAACAGGATGTTAATTAGAGGAGCACTGATACTTAAGGATGTAGAGGTAACCCAAGGGTAAAATGGTAATTTGACCCAACTGGTGTTACGAACTCGTAAAGGACTAACTAACTGTTATTAGTCAATATTCGTGGACACAAAAATATATCTGTAGTGAAGAGAGTGTAAGTGCGGGTCTATAGTAAAGTGTACCCACAGTTAATGAATATTGGTTAACTTGGTTAATGAGTTTAGCAAATTAATCTCATATCGTTGGAGCTTCTGATTTATAGGTCTATTAGGTTTCACTGGTAGCTCATAAAGGATATTGAGGTAATTAAAATAATTTGAAATGTTCAAATTTATTAAGGGAAAGAATGTAATGTATGGTGATACATTATAATATAAATTTTATATTTTAATTAAAGTTTATAATATATATTTATTTTCAGTTTGATTAAAAAAGTAATTTAAAAAAGAATTGAGTATTTGAAGGAGTTCAGATATTAAATTTAATATGAATAGAATTTATATTAAAACTATAGTTTAAAATTAATGCACATTAGATGTACATTAAAACTATAGGTAATATGAGAGATAAATAATTGAATGTGATTCAATTATAAGATTAAATTAAATATGTGATATTTAATTTAATGATTAATTAGTTGGAGAATTAATTAATTGTTTAATTAAATTAACTTAAAGTTAGTTTGATTTGATTTAATTAAATTAATTGCATTTGATTTAATTAAATATGAGATATTTAATTATTATAAATTAATTTGATTAATTAATAATTATTTAATTTATTTTAATAAATTAAATTTGATTTAATTTATTAATTAAATAAATAATGAATTTAAAGAAATTAGTTATAACAAACTTCCCAAGAGGAATTATATGAGAGTGGGAAAGAGATATTCTCCCTAACTTCCTCCTCGTAGAATTAGTTTTTTTTTTTTTTCTCTTTGGTTTTTGGTCTTATGATATAAATTCCCTCCAAGGATCCCACCTCCTCACTAGCCTAACGAGAATACCGGTGAAACCACTCCCTTCTACCTCACTAACCTAAGGAGAATATTGATGAAACCACTCCAACAATCCCACCTCCTTCTATCTTACTTGTCGAAGGAGAATATTGGTAGAATTTGGTGGTGTTCACTTGATTTGCAGAAGAGGAATAAGATTGTAGATCCAAAAAGTAGTTGAAACCCTTTAGAGTCGTCAACGATAGTAAGGATTTCTAGATTTTATTTCCTCTGTTAATTTACGCTTGAGATTTTAACCCAACAATTAGTATTAGAGTCATGTCAGTTTTTCATTTAAAGTGAGATTTGCATTTTGAACGTTGGGTTTTGTTGTGAATTAATTTGGTTAATTGGCCTTAGAATTTGCAATTTTTTTTTTATAGGATTCATTCATGTAAGGGCCTGTGTTTTTGGCATTTAAATGGTAAATTAAGTCTTTTGTAAGTACTTGTCTACATTAGGTCTCTTTGGTGAAATTCGAGACCATTTTTTGGCCAAAAAACTATGAAAAACAAATGTACAAATACTGGAAACACAGAATATGTTGATGTCAACCCTAGTTCAACGGCCTGGCCCGATCCGGTTTGAGCAGTTTTGGAGCGACTGAAGTTTTTTTAGGATAAAATTTGTAAAATTAATGATTTTATTCTTTAATTTTATCTTAGGGATCAATTAACCGGTTAATTTTATCCTAAGAGATCATTTAGAAATAATCTCACCTTAGGTTAAGCATGCTCATGCACTTTTATATATTATAATAGTTATAATGTATGGGATAATGCATGATTATTTAATTTCATGTTTTTTTTAATATAATTGTTATGTTAATTTGATGAAATTAATATAGCATGAAACATATAATTACATAATTAAATATAAACAGTTATATTTAATGTAATGTGTAGAGCATGCTTATATGATTTTCATGTTTAGCTTAATATAAGGAGTTATGTTAATTAAATAGAAAAATCAAGATGCATTGAGCATGATACATCCATAGTAATAATATAATTGTTATATTATATTCATGCAATGCATTTTTTATGGTTTAATTATTTAATTAATTAGAATATGATTGTTAATTAAATTAAACCATAGAGAACATGATTATAGTGCTAGCCGTTAAAATTAAAAAATGTGTTTAAAATTAATGATTATAAACTATCAATCTATAATCAAGAATTGTATGCAAACATAGGATCATAGGATAAATTAATTAATTTTAAATTATTTAAAATTAATTAGACCTAAGATCATTTTAATTAAATAAGATTACAATTATTTCTTACTTAGTTTTAAAATAGCTTTAATGAACTAAGTAGGAAAAAATTACTATGATTATAAAGAAACTCTACTGATCAGATTCTATTTAGGCTGGAGGTATTTAAGTTGAGGGTTTATAGAAGACTTCCTACCTAGGAACTGACCTGGAACTTGAGTTGAATTAATCATAGTTTAATGTTACATGCAATGTCACCATGTTAATTAAAAGGGTTTAATTCACCTAGAAAATAGTGTAAAGATCTCTTTTATAAGAGTTATAATAGGCATACACTTAGATAGATTGACTTAGCTGGATTTATCTAAGTTAAATAACCCTAAAATACGGTAGGACACTTTAGTGAGAGGAAAAGTACAAAACGAGATATTCATATCAACTCCTATGTCCTTGTATATTCCAATGTGAGATCCATGCTCGGCTTCGTGCACCTTGGGCACGCCCTCCCTTGGGGAAGTTTTTGCATGGGCCAATAACAAGGTGAATGGGGAAGTGTCTATAGTAAGTGGGAGTGGGACGCATGTCAAAGTATCTTTTGGTCTCCACCCCTAGGTCACACCGTGAGATTCCCATGATCCACCTGCGTGTTATCCTGGAGCAACCATCCCTTTGAAGGGTCTGATCATAGGATTTAGAACACAATGAACTCCTGAAAAGGATAGGGTCACTTAGGTTGATTACCAACAGTTGTCTTTCCTAATAGCAGCCTGTTAGTGCATACTTCTAGGATTTTGAAGTGGGAGGGTTACATTTAAGTGGATGAGTTAAGAGTTAACGAATTCTTGACCGAACAACAATGACTAATGTCTATAGGAATATGAGTTTATTCTGGTATTAGAATTAGCTAAGAGCTATCTCAATTCAGAGGAAGAGTGGTTGATCACCCTTCGGTAGCTATTGCTTTAAACCTCTGAAGCATCACTGCAAAAACTAAATCAATAGTTTATTAGGGTTCTATAATTACTTGTTTTTGCTAAATTGATTGGATAGTTTGCAATTGTTTGTTTGTGTGATGGGTTAAGGCAAAGATAACTAATACGGTTAATGTTTGTTTTTTATTTTCGGCAATGTCTTCCTCAATAATTGCACTACTTAAAAAATGAAAAACTTATCGATGATAATTACTCTATATGGTAGTCCAACTTGAATACGATTCTTGTTGTTGACGATCTACGGTTCGTCTTATCGAAGGATTGTCCTTTGGGTCCTGCTCGTAATGCATCCCAAACTATGAAGGATGCTTATGACCGGTGGATAAAGGCTAACGAAAAGGTCCATCTACATCTTGGCGAGATTATCTGAAGTTCTGTCTAAGAAGTATGAGGTCATGGAAACTGCGAGGGAGATTATGAGGTCATGGAAACTGCGAATGAGATTATGGTATCTTTCTAGGAGATGTTTGGACAGTCGTCCTATCAGCTCCACCATGATGCCCTTGAATACATTTACAACTGCTGCATGAAAGAGAGCACATCTGTTCGAGAACATATCCTGGACATGATGGTTCAATTTAACATGGCAAAGGCAATTGGAGCGGTCATAGACGAGCACAGTCAGGTCGCGTTCATCGTGGAATCTCTTCTGAAGAGTTTCCTACAATTTTGTAGTAATACGATGATGAACAAAATCCAATATAACCTATTCAGTCTCTTCAATGAGCTATAGACTTACCAGTCTTTTATGAAAAATAAGGGACCAGTTGAAAAAGAGATAGACATTGCCCATTCTAAAAGGAAGTTCTAGAAGGGTTCATCCTTCGGAACTAAGTTTGTTCCTCAATCTTCTACTTCAAAGAAGATTCAGAAGAATAAAGGAGATAAGGGGAAGGCTCCCGCCGCTGTTGTAAAAGGCAAGGGAAAGGCTAAGTCGATTGACAAGGGCAGGTGTTTCCGCTGCAACGTGGATGGACAATGGAAGAGAAACTATCCTAAGTACCTCGCTAAGAAAAAGAAGGAAAAAGAAGGTAAATACGATTTACATGTTTTAGAAATGTGTCTTGTAGAACATGATGAGTTCGCCTGGATATTTGATTTGGGAGAAACTAATCATTTTTGTTCTTCTTTATAGAGAAATAGTTCCTTTCAATAGCTGAAAGAAGGTGAAATGATGCTCAGGGTCGAAACGGGAGATGTCGTTTTAACCAGTGCAGTGGGAGCTGTAAACTTATTTTTTAGAGATATAATTGTTTTTCTTAAGGATTTGTACATTGTAACATGAATTAAGAGAAATTTAGTTTTTACCTCTTGTCTACTTGAACAATCTTACACTGTAAATTTTGAAAGTAATGAAACGTTCATTTTCAAGAATGGTGTTCTTATATGTTTGGCTAGATTAGAAGGTAACTTATATGTATTAAGACCAACCGAAGCAAAAGCAATCTTAAATCATGAGATGTTTAAAACTGTTGAAACTCAAAGTAAAAGGCAACACATTTCTCCTAAGAGTAACAATACCTATCTTTGGCATTTAAGACTACGTCACATAAACCTCAATAGGATCTAGTGTTTGGTAAAGAATGGACTTGTAAATGATTTAGAAGATGATTCATTACCACCATGTGGATCGTGTCTTGAGGGAAAAAATGACCAATAGATCTTTTAGCGGAAAAGGTTATAGAGCTAAAGAGCCCTTAGAGTTAATACATTTAGATCTCTATGGTCCAATGAATGTAAAAGCTTAAGGAGGATACAAATGTTTCATCTTTTTTTATAGATAATCATTCAAGGTATGGTTAATTATACCTAATGGAGCATAAGTCTGAAGTTCTTGAAAAATTCAAGAAGTTTAAGGTTGAGGTTAACAAACTATTAGGTAAAACTATTTAAACACTTCGATCTGATCGAGATGGAGAGTATATGGATAAAAAAATCCAGGACTATATGATAGAACATGGAATCCAATCCCAACTCTAAACTCTAGTGCACCTCAGTAAAACTGTATATCAAAAAGGAGAAATAGAACCTTGTTAGACATGGTTCGTTCGATGATGAGCTATGCTCAGTTGCCTAGCTCGTTTTGGGGGTATGTAATAGAGATTGCAACTTACATCCGGAATAATATTCCCTCGAAGATACCTTTCGAGTTATGGAGCGGGCATAAACCTAGTTTGTGCTACTTTAGGATTTGGGTTTGTCCAGCATACGTACTTGTGAAAATCTTAAGAAACTGGAACCTCGTTCAAGGTTGTGCCAATTTGGTTACCCAAAAGAAAAGAGAGGTGGTATTTTCTATGACCCATATGAAAATAAAGTGTTTATATCGACTAGCGCTACTTTCTTGAAGGAAGACCACATGAGGGATCACAAACCACGTAATAATTTAGTATTAGGAGAAGCTACTAAAGAGTTAACAAGAGTTGTTGATGAAGTTGGTCCTTCAACAAGATTTGATGAATGAGCTAGTTTTTAGATCCATCTCGTCCTTCTCAATCACTGAGAATGCCTCAACACAGTGGGAGGGTTGTATCACGACCTAACCGCTACTTGGGTTTAACTGAAACTCAGGTCGTCATACCTGATGATGGCATTGAGGATCCATTATTCTATTGACTGGCGATGAATGTCGTAGATAAGAACCAATGGGTCAAAGCAATGGACCTTGAAATGGAGTCAATGTACTCTAATTTAGTTTGGTAACTTGTAAATCTACCTAAAGGGGTAAAACCCACAAGGTGCAAATAGATCTATAAGAGAAAGAGAGATGCAACTGGGAAGGTACAAACATTCAAAGGTAGACTTGTAGCAAAGGGTTATACTCAAAGAGAAGAGGTTGACTATGGGGAAACTTTTTCTCCTTTTGCTATATTAAAGTCTATAAGAATTCTCTTGCTCATAGCCACATATTATGACTATGAAAGGCAAATGGACGTCAAGCCTGCCTTTCTGAATGATAATCTTAATATCTTTATGTCTCAGCCCAAAGGGTTCATAGTCCAAGGTCGGGAGCAAAAGGTTTGCAAGTTGAATCGATCCATTTATGAGTTGAAACAAGCATCCAGATCTTGGAACATTAGATTTGATATTGCAATAAAATCTTTTGGTTTTGACCAAAATGTTGATGAGCCTTGTGTATACAAAAAGATCAACAAGAATAAAGTAGCTTTTTCTAGTACTTTATGTGGACGATATTCAACTCATTGGGAATGATGTAGGGTATTTTACTGAAGTGAAAAACTCGCTAACGGCCCAATTCAAAATGAAAGATTTAGGAGAGGCGCAGTATAAAGGAATGGTAAATTCCTAGGGGTGTACATGGGTTGGGTTGGGTTGGGTTGTCTGGTTAGATTTTTTTTTTAATGAAAAATATGTAAATTTATATACAACACATGACTAATAACTAAAATCTCATAAAATTAAGATGCTAAATACCAAATATCTATGATATTTATTGTAACTTTAAACAAAGACAAATATCATAACAATTTTAAAAGAAAAATATTAAAAAATAAAAAATTAATCAATACAAAGAAATCAAACTTTAAACAAAGATGAATATATATATATATAATTCGGGTTGGGTTAGGTTAATCCATAATTTTTTTTAGCCAACCCACAACCCAACCCAACCCAATAAAAATAGAAAAATTCAATCCAACCCAACCCAACCCTTACATTTTGGGTTGGGTAGTCCAAATTGTTCGGGTTGTTGGGTTATTTGAACACCCCTATGAATTCCATAGCAGAAGCGGGATCGTCCCAATTTTTAGATTTACATAGAATAACAAATTTACAAAACAACCAATTATGCATTTTAATAAAATTATAGCATGCTTTGAAGAGTGAAAAGAATTAGGGGTAGAAATTACATTACCCTTGAAGAACTGAAACCTTCTTCACGAAATCTCTTTCCAAAATGATCACAATCAATCACGATTACAAACACCTAATAATGACACCACCGAACGTAGCCTTCTCTATTCTCTTTTGGGTAGAGAATCCTTAAAAATGTGTGGGCTCTGAGTTTTGGGAGAGGGAGAAAAAAATTTAGAAAGGAAAAAGATCTCAGTGAAAATTACATATAGTGATCTCCTTCTATAAAACTTCTAGTAGAAGATAAAGGTCTTAAGAACAAAGAGAGAATTAAGAGAGGGAAGTTATTTTCCTCCCTTTAATTTTAAAATTAAAAATAATTTTAATTTAAATACATATATTATATATATATAATAATAATAATTTATTATATATATATATTATATATACACACACACACACACACATATATATAACTATATGTTATATCATATGTAACACATAACCTATAGTTCTTATATTGTATCAAATACAATATAATCTATAGTTTGTTAATTCTCTCATTAATGCATGATATTTAATATAAATCAACATTTATACTAAATATATTTATATGAATCTCATCCATATAATTAGTATTGAATCATATTCAAAATTTGTTTTCTCTCAAATTAAACTTTATATTATAATGTATGAAAATATATTATATTAGTTATATCACATTATAATTAATTTAATTATATCACATATAATTAATTTGAACAATTCAAATTAATCCAAAATTGATTCTCATTAATCCCTGTTGAGCTACAAAGGGAACTTTATAGACCTATAGATTGAAGCTTCAATGGTACATGAATAATTAATTAAGGCTTATTTAATTAAATTATTCAACATCAATTAGCTGTCGGTCACTCCACTAAAGACCGACGGTTGCACTCTTCGCACTACATATATATTTTTGTGTTTATTGGATATAACCAGTCAATAGTGAGATGACCCTTCACAAATTGCTCGTAAGTATAGGTGGGCCAAAATTACTATTTTGCCCCTACATCTAACTCCTTAAGTACCACTGATTCTTCTAATGAACAATAAGTCATAGTCCAACTATGACCAAACCCTTCTCGGACCAAGAGAGGGTGTGGCGCCACATTGTTCAAGCCCCGAAATCAGCCCTTAAAGGAGCAATTTATCTACTTACCCAAACATTAGGAAATGAGTGAATTTTGTATTGTGTACTGTGTTCCCAAATCCCCTATCAGATGCAAAATGGTAGGCTTATTGAGTCGGCGATCTGCCCATTCTCACCCATACAAATCAACTGACCGCTTTTATAAGCAGGAGTTTTCAACTCATTCAGGATTCAGGTTATGTCACCTATGGTCATCCTGATGAAATGTAAGTCTCTATTATCAACGGTGTTATATAATAAGACTAATCATTTCATGGTTCGGTCTTATACAAAGCCCTTTGTATAGAATACCCCCGTTCACATGTCTCCACATAAATGATTAGGATTAGATAATTTATAGCACTTTACAACAATTGTAACATCTACAAAGCAGGTCGTATTCGTAGTGTTGTCAGGATAAGGTACCTAACTTTATCCGTCTACTACAAATCATTTAGGTTATCACTTAAATATGATTCATCTGTATGTTTCTACATGCATGTTTAAGCTACAAAAGATAACCTCAGATATTAGTTTATTGGTTTGTGAGTTAATGCTACTAAAAATTTCGAACTATCTCATATTTTATTAAATAAATAAAATTGTTTGTATATTATAATTATAATCTACAATCCACGAGATTTAGGGTATCAATTCCAACAAATCTGGGGATCCAAATAATTAAGGATCGTAAGAACGAAATGTTGGCATTGTCTCAAGCAACGTATATTGACAAAATGTTAGCTTGATATTCGATGTAGAACTCCAAGAACAGTTTATTGCCTTTCGGACATGGGGTTCACTTGTCTAAGGAACGGTGTCCTAAGACACCTCAAGAAGTTGAGGATATGAGACATATTCCTTTTGAGGATATGAGACGTATTCCTTACGCCTCAGCTGTGGGCAGCTTAATATATGATATGCTCTACACTAGGCCTAACATATGTTATGCAGTGGGAATAGTCAATAGGTACTAGTCCAATCAAGGGTTAGATCATTGGACGCTGGTTAAAAGCATTCTCAAGTATCTTCAGAGAACAAGGGACTACATGCTGGTGTATGGGGCTAAGGATTTGATCTTTACAAGGTACACTGACTCTGACTTCCAAATTGACAAGGATTCTAGGAAATCTACATCAGGTCAGTGTTCATCCTTAACGGGGGAGTCGTAGTTTGGAGAAGCATCAAACAGGGATACATAGCAGACTCTACTATGGAGTCTGAGTATGTAGCTACTTGTGAAGTAGCTAAGGAAGCAGTTTGGTTTGGAAAGTTCCTTACAGATTTGGAAGTTATTCCAAATATGAACTTACCCATTACATTATATTGTGACAACAGTGGGGCAATAGCCAACTCAAAAGAACCTTGCAGCCACAAACGAGGAAAGCACATGGAGAGGAAGTATCACCTGATCTGGGAGATTGTGCAACGAGGAGATGTGATCATCATCAAGATCGCTTCGAAGCACAACATCGATGATCCATTTACAAAGGCTCTCTCGGCTAAAGTGTTTGAGAGTCATCTAGAGAGTCTAGATTCGCGATACATGTATATAGTATAATTTAGGGCCACTGGGAGATGTGTAATGGGTATAAGAATGCCTTAGTTTATTGTATTTGTATATTTACTTTTCATGTAATATATATTGTACATTTGACATTTTCAGTTTTGGATTATTTTTAACCCACTGACTAGAGTTTTAATTCAAGTGGGAGTTTGTTGGGTTTTTGTAGGGATTAAAGCCCACCGCAACGAAAAAAATTAGATCTAACTCTAATTTAATATCAAAGAGAGATAGCATTAGAAAACAAAGCTAGGCTAAACATATACATTCAAAAAAAAAAGTCATGCCTTGTTGAAAAACCTCGTTGGAAATAAATAACACTTCCAAAAAGCCTTCACCAGTATCCTCTATTGGGTTTTTTTGAGGCGGGATAGTGGGATCCCCTCTTCTTGGTTTGGGAGAAAAAAAAAATAGAAAAGTTCAGAGAGAAACTGTCTACCAAAGAGAGGTTTTTTTTTTCGTTAAAACCACACAAGAGTCAGAGGGAGAGGGAAAAAATCAGGGAGAAGACTCCATCTCCCTATAAAAAAACGTACTCCCCAACGTGGGGAGTTACCTATTTTCCCTCCCTTTTTTATTTAATTTTATTTATTAATTATAATAAATAAATCTAATATTAATTTATTTTAATTAATTAAATAATAATAAATATATTTAATTTAAATAAATAAATTAAATCAAATTTAATTTATTAAAAAATAAATTAAAAAATTATTAATTAATCAAATTAATTAATAATAATTAAATATCTCCTATATTTAATTAAATGTGTATTAGAATCATGTTCTAATACATCTCTCTCACATAACCTATAGTTTCAATTCAATTAATTTAATCAAATCATATTTAATTAAATTAAATTAATTAATTCTCCAATTAATTAATCATTAAATTAAATATCATATATTTAATTTAACCTTATAATTGAATCACATTCAATTATCTTTCTATCATATAATCTATAGTTTCAATTTAATTAATTTAATCAAATCATATTTAATTAAAATAATTAATTCTCCAATTAATTAATCATTAAATTAAATATCACATATTTAATTTAACCTTATAATTGAATCACATTCAATTATCTTTCTTTCATATAATCTATAGTTTCAATTTAATTAATTTAATCAAATCATGTTTAATTAAAATATAATTAAATTAAAATAATTAATTCTCCAATTAATTAATGATTAAATTAAATATCACATATTTAATTTAACCTTATAATTGAATCACATTCAATTTATCTTTCTCTCATATAATCTATAGTTTTAATGTGCATCTTATGTGCATTATTTTTAGCCTATAGTTTTAATATGAAATTAATTCATATTACATTTAATATTTGAAATCCTTTAAATATATAATTCTCCCATAAATTAATTTTTAAATCAAATTCAAAAATAAATTTATATCACAAAGTTTAATTAAATTATAAACTTTATATTATAATGTATCAACACACATTATATTATTTTTCCTTAGTTAATTTGAACAATTCAAATTACTTTAATTTCTTCAATACCTTTTTTGAGCTACCAGTGGGACCTAATGGACCTACAGATCAGAAGTTCCAACGATATGAGATTAATTGGCTAAACTCATTAATTGAGTTAATCAATATTCATTAACTGTGGGTACACTCCACTATAGACTCACAGTTGAACTATTCCCATTGTAGATATATTTCTGTGTTCACGGATGTAGACCAATAACAACAAGTTAGTCTTTCACGAGTGTTCGTAACACCAACTAGGTTAAATTACCATTTTACCCCTAGGTTACTTCTAATGAACAACCTATTTGTGGTCCAACCAACAAACAGAGGTCCTTCTCAGGCCAATGAGAGGGCAGGGTCCTATGTTCAAAACCAGGAAGCACCACTTAAGGGAACATTCATCTACTTTCCTAAAGCAGAAAAAGAGTGAATTCCATCTTATGAAATTACGTTCCCAACTATCCACTCAGTTTTGTCCCCAAAATGGTAGGCTTATTGAGTCGGCGAGTCAACCACTCTCACCCATACAAATCAAAGGACAATCCCTCGTGAACAGAAGTTCATAACTCACTTAGGATTGAGACTAAGTTGCCTAGGTTATCCTAGTGAAATATCAACCTAACTAGTCAACGGTGTTACAGCTAGGGGTTACTATTTTGCGGTTTGGTCTCATGCAAACTCATTGCATGGGATACCCCCACTCACATGTCTCCTACACGAACACGTTTAATCATTATGTTTGTATCAAATACAATGTGGGTCGTATCCATAGTGTTACAGGATAAGGTACCCAATCTTATCCCTATACTATAGACCCTTTAGGTTGTATCTTGAATAGTGATCTCTGTATGTCTCCACATATAGCTCAAGACTCATACAACAACCCAAGATATTAGTTTATTGGATTAGAGTTATTTAGGCATGATTAACATAATATCAACAATAACGATTTATTGAAAAAACATCAATAATAATTTATTAATGAACAGTCAAAAGTTACATTTACTATCTATGAGTTTTAGGACATAAATAGGTATTGCTTATCTTGTATTTATCTTGCCTAAATAACCCTAATCCAATAAACTAACATCCTAGACTTTTGTATGAGTCTTGAACTGTATGTGGAGACATATGGGGATTAGTGATCAAGATACAATCTAAAGGGTGTATAGTATATGGATAAGGTTGGGTACCTTGTCCTGGTGACACTATGGATATGACCCATTTTGTATTCGATACAAATGCAATGATCCAACGCATTTGTGTAGGAGACATGTGAGTGGGGGTATCCTATGCAATGAGTTTTCATAAGACCGGACCATGAAAAAGTAACCAATAGATGTAACTTCATTGACTAGTTAGGTTTCTATTTCACTATGATGACCTAGGCAACTTAGTCTTAATCCTCAGTGAATTATGGACTCTTATTCATGAGGGATTTGTATAGGTGAGACTAGCCAATTCACAGACTCAATAAGCCTACCATTTCGGGGACAAGACCAAATGGGGAGCTAAAAACATAAATTCACGAGATGAAATTCACCATTTCTTAACTTTAGGGTAAGTAGATGAGTGTTCTCTTAAGTAGTGTCTCCAGGATTTGAACAAAATAATTTTACTCCCTCACTAGCTCGAGAGGGATTTTTATTTGATGGTTGAACCACAAATATGATGTTCATTAGAGGAGCACTGGTACTTAAGGATGTAGAGGTAACATTAGGGTAAAATAGTAATTTGACCCAATTGGTGTTATGAACACTCGTGAATTATTAACTTGCTGCTATTAGTCAATATCCGTGGACAAGAAATATATATGCAGTGAGAAAAGTGCAACTGTGGGTCTATAGTGGAGTCTACCTACAACTAACAAATATTGATTAACTTGGTTAATGAGTTTAGCCAATTAATCTCATATCATTGGAGTTTCTGATCTGTAGGTCTATTAAGTCCCACTGGTAGCTCATAAAGGGTATTGAGGTAATTAAAGTAATTTGAAATGTTCAAATTTACTAAGGAAAAGAAAATAATGTATGATGATACATTATAATATAAAGTTTATATTTTAATTAAATTTTATAATATAATTTTTTTTTAATTTGATTAAAAAATTGATTTAGTGGGATAATTAAATATTACAATGAGTTCAAATATTAAATTTAGTATGATTCATATTACAACTTTATGTTAAAATTAATGCGCATTAGATGCACATTACAACTATAGGTAATATGAGAGAAAAATAATTGAATGTGACTCAATTATAAGGTTAAATTAAATATGTGATATTTAATTTAATGATTAATTAATTGAAGAATTAATTAATTATTTAAATTAATTAAATTAAAACTATGGATTATGAGTGAGGGATGTATTAGAATATGACTCGAATGCACATTTAATTAAATATGAGATATTTAGTTATTAATTTTTGGAATGGAATATTTACGGAATCCCCATGAATAGGATCAAACCTTGTTCCATGGTATTTACATTAGATTTCTCTTTCTTATTCTTAAGAAGTCTTCTAATTTATTTTTTAAATTAAATAAATTTATCGTTATTTAATTAAATAAATTAAAATTATTTTAATTTATTAATTAAATAAATTAGTTATAACAAACTCCCAACGTAGGGAGTTATATGGGAGTGGGAAAGAGATATTCTTCCTAAGTTCTTCTCCAGTTCTCTCTACATCACATAATTAGTTTTTTTTTTTTTTCTTTTTGCTTTTTGGTCTTATGAGATTTTTCTTTCTCCTTTTAGCTCACTAACCCCTAAGGAGAATGTTAGTGAAACCGAGGAGAATACTGGTGAAACCATGTTCACTTGATGCAATGGAATCAAGATCGTAGAAGTCGAGTCGTTAAAGGTTTCTATATTTTATTTCATCTGTTAATTTATTATTAAAATCTAAAAATGGTATGAATTTTTTTTCCGTTGCACTTGGAATTTTAACCGAGCATTTTCATGATTTTAAATTTAGTCAAATGTTAAACTTAGAGGATTTTCAATTTTTGCAGTTTGCATGTTTTGGATGATGATTTATCGAGTTATTTAATTTTCTTCTATTTTTTAGGATACTCTGTTAAATGAATTTCATTTACTTACCTTTTAAAAAACTATTAATTTTATAGTATTTATTTGGTTTTATCAAATCATGGAAAATGTCATTTTGAAATGTATGCATGCATGTCTATAGTAACAGTCTAGTTTAAGTCTTAGAGAACCGTGTTGTTACGTTTTGAATTTCTCAAAGATCTATTTGAATAAAATTGAAAGTTTAGAGATTTATTACACTTTTGAAATTTCATAAACTAAATATGTACAAAGCGTAGAGTTTATGACTAAATTTGTAATTTATTCCCAACAAACAAAAGAAAAGACAAGTGAAACAAAAATTTTCAATTCATATTTTCAAAATTTTCTAAAGGGTAAAATTACCTTACATTTCATCCATTGTTGAACGCAATTTCTTTCTACCACATATATCTTTTTCAAAAAACTTGAAGATTTGAATTACATACCTTATTATCACTACATTATATGCCAATTGTTGAGCTATATTCGTTTTGTCCAATAACAATATATATAAAAAATATGAAATACAATTTCTTTCATTTTTCAATTTATTTAGTACAATAGAGATGAAGGATTTAGAATATAAATCTCATAATCGTTAGCACATTTTTTACATTTTTCATTTTTCAATTGTCTAAGAAGATGATGATTTTTTTTAATTGTTATTTTTAGGTTAAAAAACATTCTTGGTTTCTACATTTTCGTGAAAGCAACAACTTAGTTCCTGAACTTTGGTTTATAAATATTTGGTCACTGTACTTTCAATTTTGTACCAACTTAGTACCTAAATTTTAGTATGTAATAATTTAGTCCCCGTTTGATAACCATTTGGTTATTGGTTTTTGTTTTTGAAAACTAAGTCTATTTCATGATTAACATCTTTCTTGAATATAATGGTTGAATTCTTAAACAAATTCCAAAAACAAAAACAAAGCGACTTGTTTTAGTTATCAAAATTTGGTTTGATTTTTTAAACCATTGGTGAAAAGTAAATAACAAAGGAAGAAATTTGGAGGTGAAATGAAATAAATTTGGAGGTGGAAGTAGTGTCTATAGACTTAATTTAAAAAAAAAAAACAAAAACAAATAACAAAATGGTTACCGAACACGGACTTAGTTCTTATACTTTTAAATTTGTAACAAATTAGTTCTTAACAAAAAAAAAACATTCATAAAAAACTATGTTAATTTTTATTATTTTGTGACGTAGACTTTGTAACTAATAAAAATATTGAGTATTTAATTAGTTTATCAATTTATTTATGTAAGAAATCTTATTAAATTTTCACATCAATTTCTATAAAAGGGATAAATCGTTGCAAATTTGAAATTATATAGACTAAATCGTTACATGCTAAAATTCAAGAACTAAATTTTTACAAAATTGATCAAATTTAATTCTTATTATAGAAATTGATGTGAAGATTTAGTGAGATCTCTTACATAAATATATCCTTAAATTAATTAAAGAATCACAAATAAAAGTTCATAAACTAAATTGTTACTTCTATAAAAGTAATTTATCGCTTAAATCCAGATAGGGGTCAAAATAGTATTTCCGAAACTGTAAGGGTAAAATGGATATTAAGAAAAAGAATAATGGCCAAAACCTAAACTCAGAGACAGCCTTCTTCTGTGGCCGATTAGGGTTTTTATCCTCCTTCCTTCTCAAACCCCTCTGTTCTTTGTACCCTCAATAATCAAGCACAAAGCTTCACTACAATGGCGGATTACGATCTAACTCCACGAATTGCGCCGAATCTGGACCGTCATCTTGTTTTCCCTCTCCTTGAGTTCCTCCAAGAGAGGCAGCTTTACCCCGATGAGCAGATCCTCAAGGCCAAAATCGAGCTTCTCAATAAGACCAATATGGTTGATTACGCCATGGACATCCACAAGTCACTCTACCACACTGACGATGTTCCTCAAGGCATGGGCAGTTCTTGGTTTTGATTTTATTGTTGGGTTTTTTTTGATATTGATGTGTTTTGAGTCTGAGTTCGTGATGGAATTGGTGCAGATATGGTGGACAGAAGGGCGGAAGTGGTGGCGAGGCTTAAGGCTTTGGAGGAGTCTGCAGCGCCACTTGTTGCTTTTTTGCAGAATCCGGCTGCGGTTCAGGAACTGAGGGCTGATAAGCAGTACAATCTTCAAATGCTCAATGATCGTTATCAGGTTGAGTTTATGGCCTTAGATTTACGTCTGTTATTGTCAAATTGTGTTGTAGACTTTATCTCCCATAAACTGCTCTAATTTCATGGTTTGAACAGTTTTTTCTTTGTCCTCCTTTTACATAAAACCCTCATTATGTTTAATTGAATTGGGGTTTCTTTAATTTTCCATCTAAGATTGAAAGTGATTATTGATTTAACTTATTGGGTTTCACAAAATGCCAATTCCAGATTGGTCCAGATCAAATAGAAGCATTGTATCAATATGCCAAATTCCAGTTCGAGTGTGGGAACTACTCTGGTGCTGCTGACTATCTCTATCAGTACAGAGCCTTATGCACAAACAGTGAAAGGAGCCTGAGTGCTCTATGGGGAAAATTGGCAGCTGAGGTTTTAATGCAGAACTGGGATATTGCTGTTGAAGAGCTTAATCGTTTGAAGGAAATTATCGACTCTAAGGTGGTGTGACCTATCTAGCTTCTTCTGTTTTGTGTACTAATATGTTGTAATCCTACTGACTTTCTTTCTCGTAATGTCTATTTTAGAACTTTTCGTCACCTATGAATCAAGTGCAAAGCAGAATATGGTTGATGCATTGGAGCCTCTTCATCTTTTTCAATCACGACAATGGAAGAACACAGATAATTGACTTGTTTAATCAAGATAAGTAAGTCTACTAAATCTGGGCTGTTTTCACTACGTTTTACTGATATTACACTGGGACGTGCTCTCTTCCATGTGTTAATAAGCTAATTCTCTGTTATTTTAATTATGTCCTCATTATCATGTTGTTTCCCTGTTGTTTTAATGAGAAAGCAATGTTCTATGTTGTTCTAGTATGATATTACTAGGCATGTGGAGATGAGTTGAATCCTGGTAATTGGAAAACATGAAAAGAACGTTGTTAGATGAGTTAAGAATAGAGTATGATGCATGGAGATGAGTTAATTCAGGTCTTTCCATATGTTAATGAGGTGGTATTTTCTATTCTGCAGGTATTTAAATGCCATTCAAACCAATGCTCCGCATCTTTTACGCTATTTGGCCACTGCATTCATCGTTAACAAAAGACGGAGGCCACAGTTCAAAGATTTTATCAAAGTTATTCAGCAAGAACAGAATTCCTATAAGGATCCCATCACAGAGTTTTTGACTTGTGTCTATGTCAATTATGATTTTGATGGGGCACAAAAGAAGATGAGAGAGTGTGAAGAGGTAAGTTAACTGCTTCTCTTTTCTTTACTAGGAATAGAGAGTGATATGCTCATCTTCAATGGTGTTTTTTTATTCATTTTTTTAGGGGTGGGGGTTTGCAACTGTTTGGATGGTTTGGTTACTAAGATGTATATTAGCTGGCAGTGAACAATAAATGTAGTCAATTTTTAAATTTTATTGGGTTTGCAATTCACAATGAACTACTTGTCCTCAATGTAGGTTATCTTGAATGACCCTTTCCTAGGAAAGAGGCTTGAAGAAGGCAACCTTTCTACTGTCCCTTTGAGAGATGAGTTTTTGGAAAATGCTCGCCTTTTCATCTTTGAGACTTACTGCAGAATACATCAGCGCATTGATATGAAGTACATACTTATACTTTCTTTCTTTAAGTTTATTATTTTCTCATTTTATATCTTTTATTGGGTGCATGATGCAACTGTTTGCTTATGTATTATAGAAAAGAGTATATCATGCAAGGTTTTGAAGGGTAAAGAGTCCTGATGACAGGCATTGAGTTTGCCTTTGAGCAAATAACATGCTTTCATAACTATATACATTTCCCTAGACGTTTGTGAAAATTAACAAATGCAATACTAGTTGTGTAATCAAGAAAAGACTCCTAACCTACTTAGCATTTTAAATATCGTCATGGTTTCTACTGTTGAAAGAGTTTAAAATCATCATTCTTTTTTATTTCCCCTATGGAGGAGCTAAAGAAGTATGCATTTGGCATTGCAAATTTATATTATACAACTTGGCATTGCAAATTTATATTATACAACTTGCATTGCAAATTTATATTATACAACTTTTATTGACTAGAACCGTAGAAAATGTTAATATATCTAATTATGAGAAGCTCCTCTATGTTTTTTGTTTGTGTTTACTTCCTCTTCTCCATTTGTTATCACTTGAAAGGGGGCTGGGTTGCAAACGAGGAAGAAAAAAAAGGGTGCTTACTCTGTGCTTGTAGTATAGGATTGATTTCCTTCAATCCAGCACAGTGACAGATTTGATTTTGAATCTTCTCTCTTAGTGATGCCAAATAATGATGTTCTCTAATGCATAATGCTTAATTCTCAGAATTTCCAGCAGTCTAATCCAATCGAAAGAGTGTGTTTGCCAATGGAATTCAGTTATCTCTTGATTGTATATTTTGACATTGTGAGTCATCTTGTTTCATCATATTGTTATTACAAATGACCTGTTGGTAATTTGTGCCAGTGTCCTTGCCGAGAAGTTGAACTTAAATTACGAGGATGCGGAGAGATGGATCGTTAATCTTGTTCGGACCTCAAAGCTCGATGCGAAGATTGATTCCAAGACAGGAACGGTTATAATGGAACCGAACCAGCCCAACGTGTAAGTTTATTTACTTAATGTCGATATTTACATCATCAAAATCGTTTCTCAACCCTCCCAATAGTGGTGCTATATATGTGAAATACTTAAGTTTGGTCCGTGAACTTTCTTGGTCCTATCGGAGGGAGTTGTTGAACTTTAAAAACTGTCTAGAAGTATTATTGGGCACAACCTTAAAACTCCCTAAAGTTCTGTTTCTCGAAACGATTAGCTCTGTTTGTTAAATTGTTTGTTAAATGTTTGGTTCCTGAAGAATGTGTTGTGCTTCCTTTCAGATATGAAGAACTGATAGACCACACAAAATCATTATCTGGGCGTACTTACAAGTTAGTCACTCAGCTTCTAGAGCATGCACAGGCTCAGGCAACTAGATAAATTTTAGGTGTTTGGCCTTTTTTTTATTTTTGTTATATCTATATTTTCTGAACCACTCATCTGACAACAAACAGCAGAGAATCAGAGAGCAATATTTCCATATTTGATTCCTTGATTTTAAGGAAATGATATGTAACGCTCCATAATTTTTGGTTATTTTTTTTTTTGTTTAAATGTAGAATTATGAATTGATAACCTTGTTCCTTCCAATATTGTCGAATTAATTTTTGGTTGTTTTTTCTTTTTTCTTTTTCTGAAATAGTGATATGTTCAAGATGTACATTTAAGGTTTCATTTGGTAATCTTTTGATTTTTAGTTTTTGTTTTTGAAAATTAAGCCTATTTCATCAATATTTATAATTATTTATATCATTCTTAACTATAATGGTTGAATTCTTAGAAAAATTTTAATAATAAATATAACATTTTAAAAGTTGTTTTATTAGTTTGCAACATTTGGTTGAATTTTTTAAATCATCGGTGGAAAAGTAGATATAAATAATTTATAAATATAATTTATATAGTGGTTTAATGAATGTAAATTTATCAGTATTTGTTTCTTACATAAAAATAATATAAACCTATCGTTAAGATATAAACCATTTGTGTTTAATCTAAATAAATTAATAAGAGTTAGAAAACAGGTGTCATAAAAAATAATAAAAGAAAAATCAATCAAAATTTAATAGGATAGTTGTAGATGTAATAATCAAGCTCAAAGTATTTGCAAGTATAGCAATATCTAAGATCTACAAGTGATAAACTATATCATTAATAAAAATTTATTAGTGATAGAGTCATTTTTTCATGTTTATAATTCTTTAAAAATGTTAAATGTTTAATTATTAACTCTAAAAATGCTACATATTGTAATTATCTAAATTTATAATCGCCGCAGAATGAAGTAGAGAGAAAACATAGAAAATAAAAGGGAATAATATCTTTTTGGTCCCTAGTATTGAGTCTAGTTTCTATTTGGTTCATAGGTTTAGTTCTTCAATTTTGAGTTTTGTTTTAATTTAGTTTCTAAGTTTCAAAATGTTTCCTATTTTATCCTTTAGATTTGAGTTTTATTTAAATTTGGTCATTGGATTTTAAGATTTTATATTTTCAACCTAAGTTTTTCATTAAATACTTGTTTTCAATCATCGACGTCAATTTTTATTAATTAATTAAAATAATTATGAATTGAAATTTTAATTTTAATTTTAAAAGTGATAAAATACTGAAACTTAATTGATTATAGTTCTTTTAACGTTTTTTGATTTATTAACATAAATTAACTCTAAAAGACTGAAAGTGCGCATTTAGTAAAAATCGAGATTAAAAATGTAAATATTGAAGCAAAAGGACTAAATTGAAGCAAAACTCAAATGTCAAGGGTAAAATTGTAGCATTTTGAAACCTAGGATTAAATTGAAGCCATACTTAAAATTTAAAGACTAAATGTGTAACATTTTGAAATCTAGAAACTAAATAAAAACTAGATCCGAAACCTAGGGACTAAAAAGGTATTTTTCTCCAAATAAAAAGTTATATAGGATGACTATGACTGGATTATAATTTTCAGAACTTTGTTAGGGAATATATTAGATTATAGGGAAGTCATTTTTAGGGAATAAACTGGTTTCGATGTTACATTTTGTTGCATCAGTTTTAACATTATGCTTTTAATTTCATCCATTTAAACTTTAAAATTGATGTTTTTTTTAAGAGATTGTATCTATTTTAATCATAAACTTTAAACTCAATAAGTGTATCAATTTAAACTCTCGGTTAAGTTTTCATTTTAATTCCCATTAGAAAGGTTGTTTACACATACCTAAAGTCACGTGTTACTCTATGATACATACTTATTTGTTATTTTTAAAAGAACAAAAATTGTGAATAAAATTATAGTAGACTTTCTGGAATGTTTTGATTTTAGGTTAATATTTTTTTTTCCCATTTCATTTATTTAATGGAGAGCTTTTCAAGTTTAGGACAAAATTATACTTGGTTCATTGGCTTTCAAATAGAATAAGGAGTGACATTCTCAAATTGGTCGCTAGTATTCATTTGTTCTTTATTTCTTGTTCATGACTTTCAAAATCACCATGACTAGAATCTTTGTTCTTTTCCTTATCCTTTGTAAACTTGTCGATGAGACAAAGTTAACTAGGACTAGTTCATTGTATTCATCCACGTTGCTCGTTTTAGCTTGCCCATATTTTACCCGAGCTTAAACTCCTCACCATGGTGAAATTATCATGACTATCACTACTTTCAATGAAAGGCGAATGGAAACACAGTCCATTTGTCTTCATGTGAGTTCTACTTTTGAGAGCCGAGTTCGTGGCTTTTATGGTCTCTCAATCTTGAATAGTTTAGTGTTTTTTTCCTTCTTTTGGTAAATTATTTTTTTTTAAAAAAACAAGCAAGTACATATCACAAAGTATGGAAAACCTTTCTAATAGATATTGGAATGAAAACTTGATCAAAAGTGGAATTGATATACCTATTCAAGTGAAGATACTAAAATTAAGAAGTCATACAACTTGCTAGCTTAAGGTAAAATGATTTTTCCAAGCGACTAAATCTGTGATTTGAAAAATTGAAGTAATTTAGATAAATTAATATACATAAGGTTTTACCAATCATGTCATATGGTTAAGATTCACCCATAATTGCTTGACTCCACAAAAGCAAAATCTCAAATAGACCCTAAAATCAACAAAATTGTTACTAAACCCAAAAAGAATGGGAAATTCTCTGCCAATGGAATGCAATATTGAACTGAAGAGATTAGAGGGAAAAAAAAAACATTACAATCTTGGTTTACTAATTCTCATGTGTTGAAATGCAGAAAAAATATTTCAACTGGTCTTCTTCTGTAGTTAGCTTTTGTTGAACTTCCCAGCTTGGCTTATCAACATTGGCCTTTCTTGTAAAAACTCAGAACTCTATCTTCTCTCTCTTATTCTTCTTCCATGATAATGAAGTTTGTACAAACTTGACCTTTGTTGGGATTATGGCAATGGCAGCAGAAGCTTTGGCCAGTTTCTGAGCTATTATTCAACTACTTTCCACTGAATTCTCAATTGTGTTAGAAAAAATAGCAATTATTCAACCACTTCCCTTCTTTCCTTTTCTCCATTGTTTCCTTTTTCTTTGGTTGTCTTTGCAGAAAATTCCTGAGCAAAGTATGCGGTCAAAACCGGAAGGGCGAAGGAATGGCTGGAACATGTAGCAGTGGCCAAGAATAATGGCTATATGCCATCTTTTTATTGAGAACTGATCTTCAGGAGGGAGGAGGTTGTCCTCATTCGCTCTCTCTTTCTTTTCTTTTCAATGGAAAAAGAATTGCAGATTATCTTACAAAGTTGAATATCGATGCCGGTTGCTTCCTTTTACCATCGAGATTGTGAACTTCCCCACGACTTCCAACTGTCCCGGTAGTTTCGTCCATTGGCACTTCTCTCAAATGGAGAGCCATAGACATTGGATGATCTCCTATTGTTACTGCCTCTGTTGCTTTCCTTTGCAGCATTTCTCATTTCCTCTTCAAGATCGTACTGCGATCTCTGTAAAGAGGAAAAAAAAGAGTATTAGTCTAGATTAAATGAACTTATAAACAACAAACACTAATAATTTACTGCTTAACGAGCTGTGTTTACATGATTTTTACTAGAACATTTCCTTGGGTATGGAAGTAATAAGATTCTTATCAACAACAAAACCAACGAGTTACAACAAACTAGCTGCACCATAAGAATGGAAGTATCAGCACCTGTTCTTTCATTAAAACACGTAAACAAGACCAACAGATGCAATGTAGATCCAAACCCTGAGTCAGTACATCCGAAACTAAATGGATATTCAAATTGCAAATTTTAGGCAGTCGGTTCTTCCTCATAGGGAGTATCAGCACCTTCACACCTGTCTCTCTTTCTCTCTCTCTCAGTCAAGATAAGAGTGAGGAGACCTTCATATCTGTCCCCATGACTACTATAACCCATAAACAGGGGGGAGGAGGAGGGGGAAGGCACTAGTTTTTGGTTTTGACGACATCAACGTCCAGAAGCAAACAGCCATGTGGCTCACACAATAGTTTGTACATATATTGAGTAAAGAAGAGCAAAGAGGCTTTGTTCAATGTATTGGTTGTTCATCAAAATTCAACAAAGTTAACTTCAAGTTTTACATATGAAGTTACAAACCTTACTGGAGTCTGAGAGCACAGCATAAGCCTCTCCAATGAGCTTAAAAAGCCTGTCAAAATCCCTATAAACGTCCTGGGAGATATCTCGCCAGAGTTGTCCATCATGACTGCTGTCACCTCTTAAGAACAGACCAGCCTGAACTCCAACAAACAATGGGGCGGTGCCATAGTGGTATCGTAAAACGAGTTAGAAGGCCTATTGCATATCGAAAAAAATAAATTACTGGCATAAAACACTTCCAAACCTTGTCAGGATGATGCTTGAGAGCTGCTTTACGATATGCCTTTCTAATATCAGATGCAGTGTCAGTTGCTTTAACTCCCCTGGCATGAAAAATTTGCAATTGTGAATTTTAAGGCTTCCAACCATTTAGCGATCAAAGGGAATACAAGCTAAATAGAAATTCTTGAATGAAATGGAGAGAACAACACTCTGTCTTAGAAGAAACAGAAGAGATAAAACACAAAGACCATCTGATTGTTATTATTTATTAAAGAATTGACCTTAACATTCATACAAGGAAATAATGTCTGAAGAAGGCCGAGGGAAGTTTATAAAAACTGTTGATTAGGAAATTGAAGAATCAGAAAAAAGCAAAAACTTACAAGATAAGGTAAAAATCCAAGGAAATTTCCTTTTTGGCGGCTTCTTCCATTAAAGGCTTATTCCTACGAGCTTTCTTTAATTCTACACTGCCAGCAGATCTACTAGGCGTGACCTTGTCGTCAGATTGATTTTCAACAATGAAGATATATTTCTTGAGATCACTAGCTGCTTGACCATAATCTCTGATCATCTCATGTAAATTTGCTCTTCTAGAAAATGCCTGGACAAAAAAGCATTTGTCGTTTTTTCTTTAAAAAAAAAAAAACCAATATATCAAAATCAAAAGAGACGTATACAAGGGAGGAAGCAGAAGCCTCCAGCCGCTAGCCACACAACAGAATATTGGTCAGACAACAGAGTTAAGATCATGCTAGCTCAGAGAGACATCACAACATAACTAAAGATTTGGTCATGAAAACCTATTACCATAACTACTACCCCTATTACCATAACTACTACCCTACCAAGCGAAGGTGGTTGCTGAAAGTCTACGATCTCTATGATACCTTTCTACTTGTTTATGCCCAACCTAATGATTCTATTCTTGTGGGTAATAAGGTAGTAGAAGACTGCAAGATTAGTAATAAATAATAATAACCTTCTGTTCAAACTGGATTTGGATAAAGCTTATAGCAGATTTGAATGCTGTTTCATGGATGTCTCCAGGCTAAAGGATTTGATGGTAAATGGCAAAACTAGATCTATAGGGGCATCTGTTGCCTTAATTAATCAATTATTCCAAATAGGAGACAAAGGAAAAAGCCTTCAGTCCCAAGGCCAACACAGGAAAACTCGGTTTCTCCATTTGTCTTTCTAATTATTGCACTATGATGCCTTTGAAGGACTCAGAAAGCGAGGTGCTGGATATACCTACATAACATTTGGAGCATATTACTTCTAGCTGAAAAGCATAGACTTCCAAACAATTTTTGGCAAAAAAAACTAATGAAAAGAAGCAGATGTGAAAGGTCCTCCCATGCCTTTGAACAAAATATATAGTAGCCTGGACTGGTGACTAGGTAAGACATCTTTTCTGAATTCGATAGGAATTAGCACCCTCCATAAAATATGTATCCAGGTCAAAAGACTCATCTACTTGGGTTCCTGGTTCTCCACAATGCAACTAGAGGAACCTTTCTGCAGTCTTTTGGTCTTCGTATTACCATGCCAACCTCCCCCTTCACAATTTTTATACAATTTCGTTTACTGGCTACAGCAGTAAGGTGCACTCCGTGGGAAACTTGGTTGGAGAAAACCATAAGAACTTTCTAGGATATAAGAAGGGATGTTTTTCGGTGAATATTGTTTTGGGCTTTTCTTCATGGGCTTTTCCAGAAAAAGCAATTTTGTAACTATGATCTCTCTTGGACTAGTTCCAATTGGAGAAACTCCTTTTAACTCCATTGGTTCCATAGACCGTTGACTGCTTTGTATGAATCTACCAAATACGGACTTGGGCCATATAGATCTAAACTTGTTTTGAAAGTTGTTGATTCTTCTGCATGAATCTACTATATAAAAATTTTGTTAGTAGAACAATCACAGAAGTAATGTACAGAATCTCTCATCTATGCAAGAATCGTGTTCCATTAAGGAAACAAATATTGCTACTTTAAACATCAAGTATTCCCATGTAGATCAGCTCAATGAATCGCTGATACGTAGAGTTGAATACTTTTAAATGAGAAAAGACAAAAGGACCTACACAAACGACAAGCCTAACAAGATAAATAAAGGCTCCAAACCTAAACAATAAGGAGAGAAGATAATTACAAAAGTCTCAAACATCCAAAAACACACATTCAACTTGGTAACTGCCAATACCTCTTCTCACAACCTCTCAAACCCATGAAAATTCTCATAGTTCCTTTCAAGCCGAGAACTCCATGAGACAACAGGACAAAAAAATGTAATACATTCTTAGAGTAAATATAACATACTGTATTGGTACAGAACTTTGATAATCCTAGATCACATGATGCATTATTAAATGGTAACAGTCAACCAATCTCTTCTACCAATACTAAGTTTAAGTAAACAAGAAACAGTTCAAATTCAAAAATCAAGCTCCACGGAAAACAATTATTCCAATAGCATATATGTTCATAAAAGCCTACCTTTGAGTAATTTTCATCAAGGGCAATGGCCAGATTACAATCTGATATAGCATCAGCAATCTGAACCAATGCTTGGTATGCTGCAGCACGATTGCATAAACAAACTGCAGTGAAAGATCTGGATTCAACATTTATAGATAATGCAACTGTATAATGTTCTACTGCTTCAGTATATTTCCCTGATCGAAATGCTTCATTCCCTGCACTCTGTTATTTAAGACCATGTATAGATCAAGTGGAAGATTGTAATTTATAAACCCATGCATACACAACATATTACATAGATATGATTGCACCGAAGAATTATTAACTCTGGCATAATTTGAAAGTTTCAGGTTATTCAATATCAAATGCTTTAAATGTCAATTTGAAGAAAGGTCGAAGCTATAAGGACAGTTATATTGACAATGGGGACAATCTTTAAGATCAGTTCCAGAAAGCACATGATCAAGTACCTATTCAGAATGGGTGTTCATGAGCGCTATAAAAGAACCCCCATAAACATCATACTTTAGTAACTTATTCCTCACACCCTCGAACCCACACAGCTCAATTCATGCCAAAGAACTTATGAACCTCCCTAGTACTCAACATCTCCACAGACAAGATACAGGATAGAAGATACACAACCAGTCTGGATCATGTAAAGGGTATTATTAGCCAAGTCTAGAGCATAAAAGCCTAACTGGCTAAATCAGGTACCATGGAACTGTACCACATTTCAGTAGTTCCATTCAAAAACCCCAAGACAAAGATCTCAAGATTGGTTTAGCAAATACAGTTCAGTTCATGGCATGAATTTAATAGTGCTAATTAAACATTCAAATTTGCATGTTGCATACCTTACAATGCATAAGCCCCTGTATCGTGTCTGCTAATGCGAGGGATGATTCCAAACTTTTAATTCTAGACCTGCATGATATGATAAACATTAATACCAATATCAAACAACTAAAAGAAAGGAAGATCCTAATTGATTTAAAAGTGCTCAGGAAGGCTATATCTCACTTTTCTTGATTATACTTTTCTTGCTTAATTTTCCCAACTGTTTCAAGAGCAGCCTCAAATTTTCCAAGATAGAAAAGAGCTTTGGTTATCAAGCACCATCTCCACAACCTAGCAAGTGAATGACTTTGACATCCAGAAACATCTGTTTCAACAATAGCACTTTCTGCAATACAATTTTTCTCTGCAAAACAAAGACTCTGCTCACACAGCGTAATTGCCTCTTCATACCTTTGGAGCTGCAGGAAAAGATCGCAAGAAAAATATAGGCAATCTCAGGGTAGAGGAATAAAAGACCACAATTGTCTAGTAAAGGCCGAACCATCCATAACATAAATTAAGACATTTTTGAAAGGGAAAAGATCAAACTGGATTGTACACAGTAGAAATGATACAGACCATAAAGAGAGCTTCAGCCTTCATTTCAAGTAATTTTTCTGAATACAGACTGATGGATATAGCCTCAGCAATCAAATCCAGGGCACTGAGAGCTGCATCGTCAGTTTTCTGTTCCATAAGTTCAGAAGAACGCCTTGTATATTCGGCTACTTTCTGTAACAAAAGGTGCCCCAACAATCATCAGAATACAGTGGAGAACTCTGTTAACATGAACCCAAGAGCAGACTGAAAAAGTGGGCAATTAAAAGGTTGAGAGGGAAAAACTGTCTCCACTACCCATGATGATGTAAGAAGAACTAACCTAACCAAAATATGCACTGGGTTTGCAAGTTAAAATGTTGGTTTGGGTCATTTTGTATTTCTTTTAACTCTCATTTTAAAAATACATGGGATACATATATACACAGACCACAGCCCAGTACCACAAAAATACAAAATCCAGAGAGAAAGGAGAACTATGGCCTTGAATGAGGGGGAAACAAACCAGCCAATGGACCAATCCAGTTTTTCAAAACAACAAAATGTATGATGCGAATAGAACAGTTAAGAATCAACGAGAATAGAAAGTTTGCCAATAAAAAAAATATATTGAAAATAAAGACAAAAATGACCATTCTTTAGTTCCCATGTAAAGAGATTTGCCCAATGAATATAGAAAGCACCATAAAATTCTAGACCCAGACATAACAAGTACATCAATGAAGTAGCAAATATTGTAGTTGTGCTGTTCACAATTCGAATTGCAGTTCACAAAAATGTCAAGATTTATTAGTAGATCATAAAAATTAAACAAAAAAAAAAAAAAAAAAAAGATATCTCCAATTTCACTCTCATCTACATCTCCGACCTCATCTCCCCCCAAAAAAAAAATAAAAAGAAAACAAAGCAGTACGTACCTGAGCCTTTTGGAGGCCATCAGCTGCTTCAATTATCATCCTCCGATCTAAACATATACCATCTCTAGATTCCAAGCACTTGCTAAAATATTGTAATGCATTTTCAGTTCCCCCAAGAAGAAGATGACAACTGTGAAGGGAGAAAAAATCTTTAGAACATAAATATAGATAAGTTGAAATTGACTAAATAGTGCAGATTGTATTGTATTGATACATAAATAAATAATGGTAGGAGTGATCATTGATTAGATTAAGTACATTTCTCATGATTTAATGGGGAAGAATTTTCTCTTGCTAGGTGCTTAAAAAAATATATCTATGTGAAACATGGAAGTATATTAAGACAACTTTGTAATAAAGTTTGCAGAGATAATTAATTTCCACGACCAAGGCTAATATCCTTCTCAATAAGTTGGTGCTGAAAAGTAAGTGCCCTAAGTAAGTTCCTTGGGCTCTTTTGATGAACATACACCTCTGTTTCTTATTATTAAAAAAAATTAAAAAAAAAGAAAAGAAAGATGAAAGTTAAAGACTGTCTATGGTCCGTCTTTTAGTTTTAGAAGCCTTAATATTGATGATGTGATCCAAAATTAGTTTAGAGAAGTTTAGAAATTGGGTTTTATCCTCGTCCAGGTGCAAATTATGTTTGAGAGAGGTGGAAGACTTGGACCACTTGTTTCTCCCTTGCTCTTTTGCTTATAAGCCCCGGGACTTTATTTTCTAGAAGCTGGGTTTGATGTTGAGTCTGAAATTGAAGGGCAAAGCTGAATTTTGGGTAGCTGTGCCACTAGAGCGCTAGTGTGGCATTTATGGACTGAACGAAACAACAAATCTTTTCAAGATAAGTCTCTTCAGTTAGATTCCTTTTGTAATCTTGTACACGACTCGGTGGACCTCTTTACATTCAAAATTCATTTGTAGCATCTTGAAGATTATCAATGATGATAAAGCTCTTGTCATATAGTTAGCCCTTTGGAAGGGGGTTTCTCTACCCTGATCCCTAGGTTGTTTTATTTTTTGATATATATGTATCTGCATCGTTTCTTATAGAAAGAAAAAAAAAAGGATAATTAATTTCCATCACAATAATTAAAAAAAAAAAAAAAAAAAAACCTAGACCAATTTGGAACCAAAAGATAGTTAAAGACCATGAGAAGATATACTAGTAAAAGCAGGTTCACACTGATTAATTCGAATACAATCATGCACTTAAGCAAAGTTGAGATTGCTTGTTTACTTTAAATAAAACATACAAGGAAATTATACCATAATAGATAGCTCGTTCTGCATAAATTGTCAGAATAAATTTATAAATAGAACCTCAAATTGCACAATAAAACCCTTACTTTCCAGCCCTGACTTGAACTTTAAGAAAGTTTGGATCTAATTCAGTAGCCACCCCACAATCTTCCAAAGCTTCCCTAATCTTTCCAAGCGACATTCGTGTGGCTGCACGGTTGCTGTAGCAAAGCATGAGAGAATTCAGGCGAGATGCAAATCCTTCATTACGTGGGACAGAATCTATCCCCTGCGTATAAAGATCCTCAGCCTTTGAAAGTTCCCCATTTTTGTATGCCTGGTTTCCTCTATGACAGGGTTAAAAGAAAATTTGTTTAACATCAACTATATAAAATGGAGCGAAGGATGTGATTAAAATCCGTGAGAAAAACGATGATAAAACTGGTCTATCTGGAAAGTACCTAAGTCGCCACTTCTCACACGTCTCTTGAATTGCAGTAGAGAAAGGATGCTCTTGCTTAAGCTCTCCTTCTGTTTCCAATTTACCTGAAGCCTCTGAATGCAACGATGAACTGGCAATGGATGAAAACTCAAAAGATGGTCCAAACTTAATATCTGGACTTGGGGAGATGACAAAAGTATTGTGATTAGATTTCTTCTTATTTTTCTTTCTGTGCCGACTCTTTGTTCCCAAAAAACTAGCTTGGATGGAAGAAGATGCAGAAAATGTAAAACTTTTGCCGCATATTTCTCCTGAATCTGCCTTCTTATTGCAATTGTTTTCTAGTGTATCTGAGCTCAAGTTGACACCAGCCGTAGGTTCTGTAGAAACACCACAAACAAAACTACTGCTACAGCATTGCTCGGTTTTGAGACTAGAGCAGACTCTTTCATTTCTAGAATCAAAACCTTCAAAACTGTGAACGGAAATCCCATCTCTATGATGCCCAAAACTTCCCTCGCTGGGCTCATTATATTTCCAGATACCATCATGTGCATCTGTAACTTTTCTTCCAGTTAAAAGAACATCATTTTCATTGGTACAGACTGTAGAATTGGTCGTCCAAGGTGCAGAACTATTGACCAGAGGGGAGGATTCACCAGGCACATCTCTTGGATGTTGATCAATGGATATAGTTTCCTGATAGGGGGAGAAATCCATAGGGGCGTAAGATCCAGGAGAGTCCAAATTAATTTCGGAACTGCCATCGTCCTTTGACACCTTATCTTGCCATTTAGCTTGCCTCAGATTTCCCCTTACTTTCTTCTTCTTAGTTTTGTTCAGTTTACTCTTAATACTAGCTACTGAATTTCGATTGAGATCTGAGAACAGATTTTCTTTGAAAGACAAAGGGTCCCACTGTGGAATTTTAAATTCACCGGAAGTATTTAAATTATTTGAGGCATCGAAAGGACCATGTTCATCATTTTTTCCAACTTCGTCCAAATGAACTTGTGAATTATCATTTGATTGACATGGAAAGTCAGCTGATGAGAATGATGATGGTGTTGAGGCTTTTTGTACATCCAAAGTATCATTTACACAGGGTTGAGGAGACTGACACTCATCACAACTTGCAAAGCATCCTGACAGAAAATTAAATGGCTCAGCGCTAGAACCCTCAAAAGCAGAAGAAAATTCACAACCACTTTGAAGTTCAGTTTTGCTCTTGCCACTATTTTCAGGATTATCCTCAAAGGTCCTACCAGAAAAGCCTGCCGGAACTTCAGAAGAGAAGGAGGTATTATTTTTGGGACATCCATTAGAAGAACCAGATGGCTTGTCACAACAGTTAGAGCTGGAAGAGGTCTCAGCAAAGGTAGCATTTGAACATTCAGGTTTTTCACAGCCATTGGTATTCCCAGAGTCATTGATGTTCAGATTATTCATCTCATCCGGGAGTGTAAATAACGTCTTTGGCCTCCCTTTCAGACGCCTCCCTTTCTTTACTTCATTTAAGCTGGAACTTCCAAATACAAATACATCTCTACCCTCTTCACAACTAAAGTTAACATTACTAGCTTCTGCCTTCTGAAACTCTGCTATACTTTCTGTTTTCATCTTGACTCCAAAATCAGAAACAGAATTTCCTACATTAGTTGTTGCATCAAACCAACTGTCACCAAAAACAAACTTTGAATCAAAAGATTTCTTTAAATAATCATAATTTCCAGTTTCAAGATCGCTACAACTATCAGCAACCCCCTTCCCCACAGATTTATCAAGTTCTCCTTCTTGTGCATTTACCGCGGATGCCAGATCAATCGTTTCAGCAACTGATACAGACTCCGCATTGTTATTCATGGCATCGGTTGTTACAGAATCCATTTTCATTTCACCACCACCAGAGTCGAGCTTCTCAGCATTCATAAAATTATCCCATTTCCACTCTGCTTTGATCTTCCCCCCATCATCCGCTACAAGGTTTTCACAATTTACGCTAGACTGTTCACATTTGCCGTCTGAAGTTTCTGAACTCGTAGCCGAGTTACTCAGTTTAGCACCAAATACGAACACTTCATTCTCAACCTTCCCACAATCCAATTTCTTATGCACATCGCCAGTGGACACTTTATTCCCAGAATTCGAATTATCATCCCCATTCCCCCCAAACACAGAACCGCTACCAAACTTCAAAGAACCGCCTAAAAACAAAAACCCATCATTCGAACTAACCTCGCAAGAACCAACTTTCGACCTCGCATGCTGCGATGCGACCCGCTTCCTGACTTTCGTAAGTCTCGGCCGCGATCGAGCCGCTCGTTGAGAATTGGAAGTGGACTTCAAATCAAGTCCACTCGGATCACTAGCGCTGAAGGAGTGTGGCTGATGGGGTTTAAGCTCAACATTTAGGAGTGTGGCTGATGAGCATTCGGGTGGTGGGGAAACCGCCGGAGATCGTAATTCCACCGCCGGCGGCGACATTTAAGGAAGGAAAGAAATGGCCTGATATAAAGAAAAAACGAAGGTTTAAAATCAAAATTAGGGTTTAGAGCTTGTGGGTATTTGGAAATCAATCTTGTTAAGATTGGGATCGCGTGGTTTAGGGTTTATTCGCTAAGAAGAAGGAATGGAAGCAGAGAAAGAGAGAGAGAGAGAGAAGAACTCGAAAATCTGAAAGCTTACATTTCTTGATTTCTTGATTTCTTCCAATACAATGAGAAGAAGAGACGTGAAATTCGGACACGTGAAATGGACAAAAAGAAAATAAAGAAAAGTTCAAAGTTTTGAAGAACGTTTTGCTTAAACGGCTACTTTTTTTTTTTTTTTTTTTTTTTTTTTTTTTTTTTTTTTTTTTTCTTTTTTCAATTTTAATTTTACTTTCCCAGAAATTTGAATTTCTAACCTTTTTTAAGTTAGTTAATGTATTGAATTATTTACTTAAATACTAAATTAAAATACGTTTAATATGAAACCCTAATTTAAATAGTAGATTATTTCGACTCTCTTTGATGATTGTAATTATCTAAAAATGATTTTATAAAATTTTAACGTTTTGATGTTAATATTTGATATGGACAAGATCGGATAGTTTCAAGTGATATTTAAAAAAAGTGTCGTGCAAGTATCATATCCTCTAATTCCAATTTTACTAACAAAGATCTCTTTAAAGTTTGCAACCAAGTAAATAATATAAAAAGATCAAATATGGTTGTTCCTTTGGGAAGAAAAGAAATAAGAAAGGTAGTAGGAAAAAGAAAAGCAATGTAATGGAGATAAAGAATAAACAGGAGTGAATCAAAAACTCTTTCAACCCTCGAAAAATCGTTTGGTTGGAGATTTTTTTACATGAAAATTAACATAGGTATCTAAAACCTATGTTTTTTTTCACAATTTTTAACACTTTGCTTGGTAGAGATGATAGTCAATTCGATTTTGTTGATTTTGAGGTCAACCAATAATCAAACTAAACCAATCGATTTTATAAAGGAGATATTAGAATCGATGTCCAATAAAGAACAAAATCAATGGATTGATTTTTATTTGGTTTAGTTTATTATCTATTAGGTTATCCATTTTTACATTTGTTTTCTTCCAAATTTTAATTTTAATTTCTACTTCTGTTTTGAATTGGTCATTTTTATTAATTTTAAATTAAAATTGGTCCCTTCCTTTTTTATAGATTGAAGTTGGACATTTTTTTTTGGCACTTTCTAAATAAATGACACACTCTATAATAGTTGATATTTTTTCTATACAATAAATATATATGCATCATAATGTAATTAAAACACTAAAAGATACCTAATGTTATTTTTAAGAGTTTATATACCTGCGATTTGGTTCGTTTTGATTGGTTTATCCAATCAAAATCCGATCTGAACTAATACTTTTTGGTTCTTTAGAAATACAAACAAATTTGTCCAATTTTATACTAAAAAATCAAACAAAACCAGGGGATCGTGGTTTGGATTCATTTGGGTTTTCGATTTTTTTTTTTTTGGCACTTTTATTGCCTAGGAATAAGCAATTTTCATGTATTCTCATTTTCCATAGACAATGTTTTCTTTTCTCTTCCAAAATTGTTGGTATTCTCTTTTCTCCTCTCGATCCACTTTTCATTTTATAAATAATTTCATTTTAAATATAGTTAATTAATTAGTTAATATCAATTTAACAAAATTAATATAAATATGTATTTTAATAAATCAACTATAATTTATCAATATATTTACTTAACTTATTTTTACAATAAAATTTATTAAATGAATGCAATTACTTTTTAGATAAATTAATATATATTAGCTAACAATATCTTAAATATATTTAATTAATAAACTAGAATTAATTAAATTTAGTTATTTATTGAGATCAATTTTAATTTGATCCTTCATTGTGAACATATAATTATTAGTGTAATTGTTTTAAATGGTAGAACTATTGAAAATATTTTCAAATATAGTAAAATATCACTGTCTATTAATGATAGACTACGATGGACATATATCAAGGTCAATATCTATCAGTGATAGACTATGATAGACATCACGTCTATCATAGTCTATCACATATAGATACTAATATTTTGTTATATTTATAAATAAGTTGGCTCATTTTTTTAATTTGAAAACAACCCCTATTATTATTGATTGATTATAATTAGTCAATTATTTAATGTGATTATTTTTAGGGATGGTTGGAAAATGGGCAAAATAAGTTATATTAAGCCCGTAGCTCAGACCTTTTAGTTTTGAAAAATATCAAAAAAAAAAAAAAAAAAAAAAAAAAGGCCCAACTCACGATTTTAAATGATAAATGTAAAAAATACCTAGATAAACCTGACACTTGATACACTGATACTTCTGATACACCTGATACATTTGATACACCTAATACAATTGACGCGCACTTGATACACTTGATACCGCTTGATACACTTTATATACTACTGATAAACATTTGATACCCTTTGATACACTTGATACACAATTGATGTACATTTGATACACTTGATACAAGATGTTGAGATTGACAATTGGACGATACCGACGGTGTAACGACCCGACCTTTCGAGTACTCAGACAAGGTTCGTTACGACATAATGCACATTTTCATTTAAAATTTTGACCGTCATAAATTCGGTGAAAATACGAATGACTATTTCAAACCGAAATATTAATTTGATAAATATATCAAATAAGCAACATATTTAATTGGGATAAAAAAAACATTTAATAATAATAATAATAATAATAATTCAAAATAAAACAATAAAACATATCACCTATCTACAATCTTGAGTAAAAAAAAAAATCTAAATAAATAAAAAATAAAACATGGATGGAAGCGTTTTCTAATATCCCCATATGGCTCTATCACGGGTCCCGTCTGTTCCTCGCCAGTCCATTCCTGTCATTGCTTGAAAGAAAAACATAAAAGAGGAAATGATGAGTATAACAATACCCAGTAAGTAATCCGCTACTGGGCCCTCTAGGTTACTTTTAGCTAGTTTATCTAGGCATCAGTTCACACCCATCATATTAGTTGTAGTGATCCCGAAAGGATCACATATCAGTCGTAAACGTGATCTTGAAGGAACGCTAATAGCTATAAAAAAGAGTTATTATTCCTAGCTTAATTTGGACTCGTTATTGGATTTTATGTGTTTATTTTCCTATTTTGTAGGTACCAAGCAATCAAGAGGTAGAATTAATCATTTGTGAAGAATGGGGTTAATTTGAAGCAATTTGGAGTTGATTTGAGCATCCGGGCTTCAAAAGAGTTGAAATTACCAAAATGTCATTGAATACCATCGAGTATTCTATATTTTTATTAATGGCATCGAGTGTAATTGAGTATAATCAACCATAAAGTAATCGAGTAAATTGCCATCGAGTACAATCAAGTACCATCGAGTACCATCAAGTAATGCTATCAAGCATCGAGTAATTAGCAAAAAGGCCATTGAGTAAAATGTTATCGAGTAACCAACATCGAGTATCAAGTAAAGGATCATTGTGCATCGAGTATCGAGTTGAAGACAGAATGCTCAGCATTGCAACGCTGCGAAGATTTCTATAAATACCTTCCTTCGTCTTTAGGTCAAAATATGCTAACTTTTGGAGGCTGAATTGATGGAGGCCGAAGTTAAACTTTATTCTTCTTCCTTTCCCTTCAGAATTTAGTATCTTTAGGTTAGTTTTTTTTTTTTTTTAGTTGTAATCGACGGATTGGATGTGTATCTCGGATTTGTCTATGAATTAAAAAGTAACTCCTATCTGGTTTATTTTGAGCAAGAGCCCTATGTTTATTTTCTTGAATGTTCTCTAATTAATTTAACTAAATTGTTGTAAACTGGGATGATTTCATTAAATCTTAATGGAATTTTTATAAATTGATCTGACAAATTAATTTATCAAAGTTCTTGTTTGCAATATCGTCATAGCTTATGCAATATTGATTGATTTAGTTGCATGTATTAGGATCACATGTTTAGGGTCTAGACTTTTTCTGACCAAATGCATGTATGCCCTAATATAATATATTCCAAATAAATCATGCTATAAGATATGACTTTTCTAACTTGTAGTATGTCTCAATAATTGAACCCTTTCGTAATGCAATTCATTTTTAACTTGTATGTCACTAAGAAGGAAGAGTTGTAAATTGAATTATGCTAATTTGGTTTACAATCAAATTTGGCTAATTGGACTATTAGACTTTCTAATAAGTTGAGGGGTTGACAGATTCAGTGTAATTAATTGATACCTAACAAAAGAAATTGCATAGGAAACTCTCTCTTGCTCTAGAAATTAGATAGACTCATATTCTAGATTACATTTACCTTTTTATCTTAATTTCACACACATATCTCTTCCACATAAATCCCCTTATTTACCACTCTAGTTAGAAAATTAACTTAACGAAACAAATCATGCTTTCCTATGAATCGACTCGGACTTACCACTGTTGCTACGTTTCAGTAGTAATAGAAGTAGTCGGCATATACAAGTTTTCTTTTGATCAAGTTTGAAGTTTATTAACGATATAAGTTTCAGGCTCTGTCAAAAATGGCATCGTAAGTATCGAGCTATTATTCTTAGCTTAATTCAGACTCGTTATTGGATTTTATGTGTTGATTTTCCTACTTTGTAGGTATCAAGCAACCAAGAGGTAGAACTAGCGATTTAGAGCCGATCGGGATTAATTTGAAGCAATTTGGAGTTGATTTGAGCATCAAGGCTTCAAAGAAGTTGAAATTACCAAAATGTCATCGAGCACCATCGAGTATTATGTATTTTTATTAATGGAATCGAGTATAATCGAGTAAATTGCTATTGAGTAATCGAGCATTGAGTATCCAGTAAAGGATCATCGTGCATTGAGTATCGAGTTGAAGATAGAATGTTCAGTGTTACAACGTTGTTTCTAGCGTTGCAATGCTACAAAGATTTCTATAAATACCTCATTTCATCTTTAGGTCAAAATATGCTGAAAATTGAGTTGTTTTTCAATAGAGGCCGAGGAGAGGCCATGACTTTTTCCTTTTCCTTTATGTTTTCAGTATCCTTAGGTTAGTTTTTGTTTTATTTTCGGATATGGACGTGTGTTGGAACGTATCTCATTAGTTTGTCTATGAATCGAAGAGGTAATCATTTCATTTAGTTCTTGGGTCGAGCATTCTTGTAATTTGATGTGTTTTCTGTTAAACTGTGCTTTAAATTAGAATTGTGTTTTCTTTGAATCTTGCATGATTTAGATTTGCTTTTGTGTGTTGGACTGACGTCCCTATCATGATCGCATATCTTAGCTAGTAAATTCAAGCTTACATGTATCCTTGTAATCGTTCATGCCTTGAGTTTACCCTTGTAGCATCGATTAGATGAGCATGCTTAGATGTATAGGCTAACCTTGAATCTTTGCATCACATATTTAATCTAGATTTAAAGAATAAATTGATTATTTGAACATGGTTTTTCTTGATAAACATAGTTGAATCCTGAATCTTAATGCATGTGTTTCTAGTTCTTTATGGCTGCTAAGGACCCAATTGAATTTAGGAGCATGTAGGTTAGTTAGGAGACGGTCTTTCCAGCCTTAATTACGAATTAGGATGCTTGATTGGTTTCAAATTAATTGATTGTCGGCCTTTGTAGAGATTAGTTAATTTGCATCAATTGGGTTGCTATGCATGCATAATTTGATAACATGATATTTTGGCGGAAACCAATGATCTAAATTACGTTGAATGGCTACTTGATCTGAGAACTAGATGAATCCATTACCGTTTCATATATCCCTTGCAATTTCCTTTTTTTGCATGTTTTCAATTTTAAAACCTAAAAACCAAAATCCTATTTTTACTGTTTCTCCACGGTCAAATCTAACCCAAAAAGAAATTAATTCTTCTTTTCTATGTAGTTTGACCCCACACTTACCACCATTGCTATGTTTTAGTAGTAATAGGAGTGGTTCGATGATTTTACAAATTTTCATTTGATCAAGTTTGAAAGCTTATTAACGACGTAAGTTTTGGGCTCTGTCAAATACGCATCAGTCATAGTGTGTAACCCGAAGGTCTACAAATTAGTCATAGATATGAACCTAGAGATATTCAGTCATGGTGTGTAACTCAAAAGTCCACAAATCAGTCATAGACATGAACTCGAAGGAACATGAATTAGTCATTGTGTAACCCAAAGGTCCACAATCAGTCACAGACATGAACTCAAAGGAACACGAATCAGTCATAGTGTGTAACCCGAAGGTCCACAAATCAGTCGTAATGTGCACATATATAGTCATATGTGTACACTTGCCCAAATAAGAAAAGTTAACAAGAACCCTAAAACTTAGCATGCATCAATTTTCATATAACTTCCGTGTTATATTTTACAGTCATTTATCTTAGGGGTAAATTTTTCAGTATATCCTCATTCAACAGTACGTTCATCATGGTCAAAACAGTCCAATCCAATCAGTCAATGTCATTAAATCATGCAGTTCAATCAGTCATAATTTATCAGTCCAAACAATCTAGATTAATTAGCAAATCAGTCTTAAAAGTCTCAAGAAACAGTCTAAGTAGTCTTAAGTAAACACTTCAAGTGGTAGGGACAACGGATTTTAAGGCGAATCAGTAGAAAATCACTCACCTCAATATAAATGAAGTAATCCAACCCTCTTAGCTTGAGGAACTTATTAGTATAAATCCCAAATTGAACTCTTAGTCTCGATTTATCAAAATAATGTCCAATTATTTAAAGATAATTTAATGAAAATTACCTGAAAAATTCGAGATGTTATATTCTTTCCTCCTTAAGAAACTTTCGTCCTCGAAAGTTTTAAATCAAAACAAATATTTGCATATTAAATCCTTACCTTGACCTTTTGTCCCCAACTACCTTCACTTAAATTACTCTTTTTATCTATATATTTATTTTAAAAACCTATTTTCCCTTCTCCTTGAAAAAACATAAATAGAACCCTTAAATCCATTGGATTCCAATCCAACATATATGCATAAATTCATATCTCTTCCCAAAATTTCAATTTCTCAAACTTCTACAGAAAAATAAATAAATTCAAACTCCAAAATAATTTATTCAACTTCCCTTAAATTAATTCCAAATTTTCATATCTTTTCAAATTAACGCAATTGTGGCTCTAAAATCTTAAATCCAAATAGTTCAATTATCCCTTCCAATTAATTTAATTGTAGTTCCAAACCTAAAGTTGAAGGGAGTTAAAACCCAATATTTTCAAGATAATTAATTCAAATCTCTACTCAAATGAATTCACATTAACCAATATAACTTTTTCATTGATCTCAGTTTGATTCCAAATTCAAAAAAAAAAAAAAAAAAGAAAAAAAAAAAAAAGAAAAAAAAGAAACTAAACTCAATAATTTGAGATAATGGACTTAAAGTTTCCTGAAACTTGAGATGTTACATTCTTCCCATCTTTAGAACTTTCGTTTTCGAAAGTTCAAATCTTAAAAAAAAAAAAAACTTTTGATATAGTCTCCATCGTGTCCACTTGTTTCAATTGTTTCATCAATCTAAGTGAATAAATACTTCAAACTTTAGTTACCCGTAAAGATCTATAGCTTCTCTCCATTTAAATAACATCTCCAAATTCTGAATCAAGACAATTGAAGTCAAACCCAAATGCTCGTAAACATCCAACAATTCTTAACTTAGAAAGCCAAACCAAACCTAGTCTTTGATCTTAAAATATTAATTTCCCTTACCTACTCAAAACAACAAAATATTCCTCAAATACTTTTATTTTCCCTCTCCCTTATCTTTTCCAAGATCAATAAATCCAAGATTTTTTTTTTCTTTTCCACTCTCCTAGTGAAATATATCCGCATCAAAATATGTGTCCATTTGAAACCTCTTCACAATTTACAATCCAACCACCTAAGCAAGCCATATTTTCCCCAAACAATGCATACTACAGTCCAAAGTTCCAAATGGTAATGAGAGATTCCTCCTTTATACCAAAACCAACACCTTGTATCCACCCATATCATGTTTTAAAATCCAAACCATACTTAACTACTTGGGAGTCTTGAACATATTAATTTCAATTTATCTCTCAAATTAATAAAAAAATTTCTTAAATACTTTTATTTTCTTCACATTTATCCTTGTTTAACCCAACAACTTGAATGTGCACTTTTCACTTTCCGAGTGAAACAAAATCCCTAAACCAGGACATGTGACCCTTTATAATCTTTTCCAAAAATCTAAAATTCCATTCCAAACTTGGAACTTTAGTAGGGTATTCCTCGCAAGATAACATTGCTTTTAAACTCCAAATACTTATCCCTTCTCTTGACATAAGTAATTAAACTTGAGTTTTCATTGCAACAAAAACATAGTTCAAATCCAAGTACCCTAAGAACAATTCAATCCAACAACTCGCTTTCTCCCATTTAAAGCCAATTATAACTTCAACCACCTTGACCTTCCTTGACCAGTTCATCTTACTTAGGTCTTCTAAAAAGTTCCCCATACTATCGCTTTATGCTTCAACTAGTAATTCTTCTTCCTTCGAGGCATGTTATATGAAGATCCAACACCATACCTTACTCGGTCCACCAACTTTGACACCATGAAAGTGATCGTGACCTATTTATCCTTTCAAAATTTCCTTGTAACATTTTGACTCTAATATCTAGTAATCCTTAATAGAACTAAAAGTCTCTTCTTCACCTCTTTCTTATCTTATAAAGCAAATTTAATCTCGTACCTAAAAACATGTGCCTTGTGGTAAAGTTTCTTGTAGCATCACTAGTTTTATTCTCGTAATGCAAAACTTAATATTATTCTCCCGTAAATTTCTAATTCACCTACCTTATTCTATGGCTTAATAAAATACATCATTTTCTTTCTTTCATGTCATAAGTCCATAACACTTCATAGTTCTATCAAGTTTCAATATCCCTGAATATAAATATATATCTGTTTCTAACAGTCTTTCCATGAATTAAACTAACGCCAAATGACCTTATTATGATCATTCTTTCTTTCCATAACACCAAAACAAAATAGTCATCTCATATTAACTTCTTTCAGGTCGTTAAACTAGCAATGAAAATCAGTCATGTTGGGATTGGTGTCCTAATTCTCCTAGAGTCTCGTTGTTTTGTAAAGATACACATTGTTCAATGAATAAAATAAGTGTTATTTAATTTTGGCATTTACTCATATCCAATAAACAAAGCTCCTTGGTTATCTTATGTGAACTTAAGAATGTATGTGTGATATACAAGTGGATCATACCTTAAGTGATAACCTAAATAGTTTTGTAGTATAAGGATTAAGGTGGGATACCTGATCCTAGTGACACTACAGATATGACCCACTTTGTAGAGGTTTGCAAGTGTTGTAAACTACTACAGATGGTAGATCCTAACCATTCATGTGGAGATATGGAGCAGGGGTGTCCTATACAAAGAGTTTGTATAAGACCTGGCCACGAGATGACTAGACTCTGTATATAACGCCGTTGATACTAGAGACTTACATCTCACCTAAACGATCATAGGTGATACGACCTCAATCCTGAGTGTTTTGGGAACTCCTGCCTTTGAGGGTGGCCCTTTGATTAGTATAGGTGAGAGTGGCCAAATTGCCAACTCAACATGCCTACCTTTTTGGGGACTTGTCTGATCTGGGAGTTGGGAACTCAATCCATAAGATGGAATTCACTCATTTCTCGAAGCAGGGATAAGTAGAGAGATTTCTCCCATAAGGGTTGATTCCGGACTTGAACATAGTGGTCACAGCTTCTCTTTGGAAGAGAAGACTCAGGCATAGTAGGACTATGACTTATGTTCATTAGAGCGATCAATGGTACTTAAGAAGACAGATGTAACTACAGGGGCATAACGGTTATTGGCCCAGTTGTACTTATAGCGATCTGTGAAAGGTTGTCGCACTACTGATTGGTTAAGATGGACACATAATATATCTGTGGTAAGGAGAATTTAGCTATCGGTCTTTAGTGGAGTGCCGGAAGTTAATGGATGGTGGATCCCGTGACTAAAGAATTTAGTCAGTTATTCACGTACCGTTGGAGTTTCGAGCTATGGTCTATGAGGTTCCCTTAGTAGCTCAATGGATTCAGTTGAGGATCAGTTCTTGGTGTTGATTTGAAATGTTCAAATTGACAAGAGGTATTTTAATTGTATATGATATAATCGGTTTGATGTATGAGATACATCTAGTGGAGGATTGATGTAAATGAGATTTACATTAAGTACCATAGAATAGAAAGAGAACTATGGTTTATATGTTTCATGAGATGAAATATTAAAACTATAGGTTATAAATATAGTATGATAAGTTGATTATCATTTATATTTATAATAATATTAATTATAGGATAATTAATTTTTTCCTTTTAAATAACCAAAGTAGTGGGTGGTTATTGAATCATGGTAACCGTGAATTTAAAAGAAAAATGGGTTTCCTATTTTCAAAGAGATTTTTTTTTTACAAAAGATTGAAAAAGTTTTGAGTTTTCTCTCCGCGCAAAAGAAACTTACGGGGTCGTCAAGTAAATACAAATTTACTAAACGACGGCTGGGCGAGCTAAACGATTGTGTAGAGTAGAGCTAAATGATCGTACAGTATTTGCTAAACGATCGCTAGCCCAAAATAAATGATCGTGTAGAGTCTGTAGGCGACAGACCGAGCTAAACGATGAGCTAAACGATCGCATAGCTTTTGCTAGACGATTGCTTAGCTTTATCTAAATGATTAGGCATCGACCTATACGATAGGTCTCCGCCATCTCCCACTTGCCCAGTCGTGTATGCGATCGGTGTTTCCTCCTTTGTCTATCTCATACCAAGTCCGAACAGAGCCCACCATCTGGATTCTCACACCGAGAATACCAAGGTCGCCTTATTGGTGGTGTCAGACTCAACTCGACACCATCGAGGTTTTCTAGAGGCCATTCGTATTGCGGAGGAGTTTGTGACCGAGGAGATTATTGAAGACGAGCGCGAAGTGTTCGTGCTGTGTTGTTGCGGTGTTTTGGTTGTGTAGAATGAGTGTAGCGGTCGCACAATGGAGCATGGAGACGCTTCTTCGATTGTTCGTACAATTTGCTCTTTATGCATTTGTATTGTTCATGCTATAATTTCTGCATTTGAATTGTATAGCCGTTTGTTTGAAGTCGATTGTAAATGTTATGTTCATTTATGATTGTGATTTGGAATAATCTTGTTTCGATGTTCATGGAAATCTTGCTTTCGATTTCCTTCAAGTCAGTATATAAAGCTTAAACATGAAGGCTTTTAAACACATTTTTCATAAAATATTTAATGAAAGAATGTACTTGGCGAGGATAAGAAACACAAAACCAAGACTTACATTGTAAGTTAGTCTACAAAACCTAAAACATAGGCTCTGAGACCAACTGTAACAACTCGACCTTTCGAGTACTCAAACAAGGGCCGTTACGACATAATGAACATTTTCATTCAAAATTTTGACTGTCATAAATCCAGTGAAAACACGAATGACTATTTCAAATTGAAATATTAATTTGATAAATAAATCAAATAAGCAACACATTTAATTGGGATAAAAAAAATTTAAAAATAAGAGTAATAATATTTCAAAATAAAACAATAGAACATGTCATCTATCTACAATCTCGAGTAAAAAAAATCTAAATAAATAAAAAAAACATGGGCAAAAACATTTTCTTATGTCCCCATATGGTTCTATCACGGGTCTCATCTGTTCCTCGCCAGTCCATTCTTGTCATTGCCTGAAAGAAAAACATAAAAGAGGAAAGGATAGTATAACAATACCCAGTAAGTGACCTGCTACTGGGCCCTCTAGGTTACCTATTAGCTAGTTTATCTAGGCATCGGGGTACACCCATCATGTCAGTCGTAGTGATCCCGAAGGGATCACATATCAGTCATAAACATGATCTTGAAGGAACACGCATAAGTCATAGTGTGTAACCCGGAGGTCCACAAATCAGTTATAGATATGAACCCAAAGGAACATGAATCAGTTATGGTGTGTAACCTGAAGGTCCATAAATCAGTCATAGATATGAACTCGAAGGAACATGAATCAGTCATAGTGTATAACCTGAAGGTCCCAAAATTAGCCGTAATGTACACATATATAGTCATATGTGTACACCTGCCCATATAAGAAAAGCTAACAAGAACCTTAAAACTTAGCATGTATTAGTTTTCATATAACTCCATTGTTATATTTTACATTCGTTTATCTTAGGGGTAGTATATCCTCAGTCAACAGTATATTCATCATGGTCAAAACAGTCCAATCCAATCGGTCAATGTCATTAAATCATGCAGCTCAATCAGTCATAATTTATCAGTCCAAACAGTCTAGATTAATTAGTCAAATTAGTCTTAATAGTCTCAAGAAACCATTCAAGTAGTCTTAAGTAAACAGTCCATGTGATAGGGACGACGTGTTTGAAGGCGAACTAGTAGAAAATCACTTATCTCAATATTAATGAAGTAATCCAACCCTCTTAGCTTGAGAAACTTATTGGCTTAAATCCCAAATTAAACTCTTAGTCCCAATTTATCAAAATAACGTCCAAATATTTCAAGATAATTTAATAAAAATTTACCTAAAAAATTCGAGATGTTACAGACGACTTGATCTTGATTTAGAGCGACGTCGTTTTATGGAGAGAGATTGGAATGGTGTGTTGTTACCGACGAGAAATGAAGATCAGATGTTGAGATCGTCATTGTATGGAGAGATCATTGTGACAAGATTTGATTTAGTACTATTGATATCATTGAAATATCAATAAATGAATACCTAGAATATCAATAAGATGAAATACACATTCTCTACTTGAAAATAAGTTACTGATTATTGTTTGATCTACTACTGATATACTTGAAACATCAGTAAATGAATAAACTTGAAATATTTATAAAATGAATGTTGACTGTTATGCGATACTAGATAAACTTGAAATATTCATAAGACCGTACACTCATATTTTACTTAAAGTAATTATTATTGATGTTTGATACCCTAGAAATAACCGTAAAATATACTCATATTTTACTTCATATTATTACTAATAGATGTTTGATATACTTCAAATAAGTCTATCAGTTGATCTAGAGTGCTCCAAGATTCCAAGTGCTCTTTGTATTTCTTGTAGAAGAATCCATGATCATGGGTTGATGAACAACCTGCTTTGAAATGGCTTGGCTCCAATAAACCTAATGCAGTTGTGTATGTTTGTTTTGGAAGTTGAGAAGAAGAGGACAATTAATATAAAGAGAAACACTTGGAGAGATGTGAAGAAGATAATGGGGAAGGAGAAAAAGCACGAAAAAATTAGGAAAAAATGCGTTTTATGTTTCTTAAAAGGATAAAAGTGGAATACAAAATAAATAAATAAATGTAGAATTTGAATATTTTGATATATCTCTAAATGGTATTGCAATTTCTCTGATTTATTTTGCCATCCATTACAATTTCCCTAATTTTTATTACTTCATTCACTTTCAACCTATCATATTTATAAAAATATTTTTCAGTATTCTTATTAACATATCATATTTTTTTTTTATTTTTTTTACTTTTTTATATAAAATATTGTTTATTAAAATGTTTTTATATTATTTAATTAAAATTAAAATTATTAATGTTGAACTTAATTAATTGTAAAAATGATTAAGTATTAGATTATAATTAATATGATGTCTATTAAATATATTAATTGGTCAATTTGAATTATAAATTACTCAGATAGACTCCTATCAGCATCTATAAGTGATAGACTTTGATCAGTTTCTATCACTGATAGACATTTATAGACTTCTATCAACCTCTATCAAAGAAGATTAAAATTTTACTATTTTGTGTAAATAATTCCCCTTATTTTTCTATTTTTGAAAATCTCCCAATATTAAATGATATTTATTCATATATTAATAAATCTATTACAATTATATAAGATTGTCATGCTTAATTTCATAAATTAAATACAAATATAATTTGTGTTCATAAAATTCTGATAACATTTCTCCTACACAACCACAATCATTTTTTATTTTCAGACATCCTATTTCCACGTATTCGTTATTTCCAAACATTTATAAAATCTTAAACCAAACGAACCCAAGAATTGCACCAATACATCTCAAAGGTGCTTGCTTAACTAGTTGAGCACTCTTTCAAATATAGAGGGGTTAAGTAAAATATGGTTGGATTGTGCTTACACTCACCCTTTTATACACGTAACATCATGAAACAAGATCAACACCTACCATTTGGAGCCTAAGTAAACACATATGTCTATGACTAATAATTAAAACTTATAAATAAGCATGTAAGTCTAAATGATCCAATAGGCTTTGTCCTATGTTTAAGGTAAAACAACAAAGTCTTATGTTGGCAATATTTCCCTCACATTGATCTCGACAGAAAGTCTAGGCATTGAAGACTATACAAGGCAACTCAAGCTCATGAAATGAGAGGATCTAGAGGAGAAAAATCAGAAAGAACGAATTTCTGGGCAAATATCAATTTATATCTCTAACAAGGATTGTATCAATTTAAACGGTAAACTAAAAATCGAATCAATTTAAATCTTAAACTTTGAGGGTTGTATCAATTTAAACTCTGAACTTTGAGATTTATATCAATTTAAACCCTAAACTAATAATTATATCAATTTAAACTTTAAACTTTCAGGAGTGTATCAATTTAAATCCCGAACTTTCATAAATATATCAATTTAAACCCTAAACTAAGAATTTTATCAATTTAAACCTTAAACTTTGGGATGTATCAATTTAAACTCTGAACTTTATGATTTGTATTAATTTAAACTGTGAACTAATAATTATATCAATTTAAACCTTGAATTTTCAGGAGTGTATTAAACCCTAAACTAAGAATTGTATCAATTTAAATCTTAAACTTTGGGGTTGTATCAATTTAAACTCTGAACTTAAAGATTTATATTAATTTAAACCCCGAACTAATAATTATATCAATTTAAACCTTGAACTTTCGGGAGTGTATCAATTTAAATCCTAAACTTTCATAAATATATCAATTTAAATCCCGAACATTCATAAATATCTCCAAATAAAACACAATGAAAGGTTTAAGTTGATACAATTATGAAAGTTCAGGATTTAAATTGATACACTTATAAAAGTTTAAGATTTAAAATTATACATTTATTAGTTTGGGGTTTACATTGATACAATCCCCAAAGTTCAGGGTTTACAATACTATAATTATAAGTTTAAGATTTAAATTGATACAACACTCAAAATCTAGGGATATAAATTGATATTTGTCCATTTTTTTTTTTTTTTGAAAAAATGTTGTTTATTTGTAGTTTCTATTATTCTTTTCTTCTAGGTCTTTCTATAAGTTGCTACATTGAGGCAATCCTAGCTTGTTATTATCTTTGTACCCTTCATTCAAAAGTAGGACTTGTCTCTTTAAAGAGGTGTTCAAGTGAAAAGGGAAAACAAGTTGGGGGATTCTTGACCATTTTTTAAGTTTTTGTAGCCACATTTTGTTCGTATCATTCATAGCTTCTTATAGGTTAGTCTCGAGTTGTATCAATTGTGTTCTTTACTAACTTTATCACTAAGAACTAAATCTCTTCTTATAGATTCAAGTATATGGATTTTCTAAGTGAGAAATAGACCTCAAATTGTGCTAGTAATTCCCTCAATATTTACAGTTGTTTCTTCTTATTGATTTTAAAGTTTATTGTTTATTTAACTTGATCACTTAAGTTAACATAGCCTGTGTGAATCTAAATACTAAAAAGGTTGATTTAAACTCACGTTTTCATAAAAATAATTTAGAAAAAGCATCCAAATATTGAGGTTTGCTTTTTTACCTAGAAAGGCAAGAACCTTTAGAACCATAAGAATTGTTTACATGATTTAACTAAGTTATAATTAGTCATAGAAATATATAGAAATATATGTTTTAATTGTTTAGACTCCTAAATGTACTTGGGTAAGAACTGAATAGGTGTTGAACTAGAATCACAATTGTTAAGTGTTTTAAGGGGTAGGTTGCAAGCGCGTACGGTAGCATTATGCTTGAACCATGCAGAGCTTGAAATGGCTAATGCGGGCACATTGGTTGCAAGTTTTGAGGAGGTTTTTGTATTGAAACTAGATTCTTGAAATATCTATTTGCTTGAATACTTGGAGTATTCTCCACTTTACTATTTGAGTTGATAATATGCATTTGTAGTTAGAACTGTTTGTCGTAGCTCAGTTGTCCATCTATATTATGATATACAAGTATTTGATATAAATAAAGAACTAAAGAGTACAAATTTAGAAGACGAGAAAACTACGAAAACCTAGATAGAAATGTGTTAGCTCATTTATCTAATTTGATTCAATCTTTTTCGAGACTCAACATCTTGGGTCCACTATTTATTGGATGAAATTTTGAAATTCTCAAAGTGTTTGTAACTTTATCTTTTCAATCAACTTGCTAGCACAACCAAGGCATAATTACACAGCTCATGCATAAAAAAGCTTCAAAACTTTTCAAAGTGGACTCTTTTTATACCTAAATATCTATATTTAACATATCACGGTTGAAAACATAAGCTTAACTTGTTTTTACTTGAATTCACTCTATTTTGTAGGGTTTACCTTAATAAGCTCAAAATTTCTTCACAACAATCTAAAGTTTAATTTTAGAGTTAAATAACCCTTAGTTAAGACTATGCTTTTGGATTTTTCTGATCAAATTATGAAAAACACATCCACACAGGCACTTTGTTTTTTGTTTCTGTTAAAATTCGTAGCGTCAAGAAGCTGTCTCAAATGCTAGGGGCAGCTTCTCAACGCTACCTCCTCAAGTTTGGTGACTTGTACTGTTGCAGATAGAGTGTTTCAATGCTCTAAATAGCGTCTCGACACTATCATTTCGAGAATTTTCTACATGCAACAATCTCTAGTTCTTCTCTTAACTCCAAATAGCTCATCTTTTTGTTTATTTATCTTCATTTTCTTCCAATTTATCACTAGTGCTCCAAATGCTCCAATCTTGAAATATGTTAAATAAACTTGTGAATGTATCAAAATTCAATCCAAAACTAACTAAAGTCTAAGCCCGAAAATAATACACATTTTATGCATTATGACCTATACACTTCAATGCTTAAGTTAATATCGGATAAAGTTTGTGTCGAGCTGAACTTGATTATTACATACCTTTAATGGAGAGACATTTCTATTTATTTATTAATGTAAGCATGCAACACAATCGTAGGCACATAATGAGGTCTTTTTTTATTTCTAATGGAGCGATATTTCTATTTCTAATTGAGTATGTTGACAAAGCCGTGGAATTCATACGCAATTGAGGGAACGTTGAGGTTTGTTGAACGATTGGGCGCATAACATGTACTTTTTTTGGAGAAGAAAACAACAAAACAAAAATAGAGCGTTCCATCATGACACATACATAAAGAAAACCACACAAGGTAAGGAGAAAGAAGAAGAGAAGAAACTTACTCTTCCAAAACTTTTTACACAAGAGCGTGGCTAGAATATTGTGACAACAACAAACATGGTAGAAGAAGACATCCCAAAATCATGCACCCGAGCTTTAGCCTCATCAATAAAGAAAGAGGGTTTCATGAGATCCAACAAATCCTCATTATGCAGCTTAGCAACCTCCAAACAGTAAAATTCGACCAAATTGTATCTAATATCAATCAAAAGAGCACCATCAAGGCCATAGCAAATAGCTTGCACCTTAAGAACCATGACCTCCTGACACTTGGAAATGAATCTCAACCTAGTGAGATGAATATGACCCAAGTGATCTCAAACCTCCTGAATTATTTTCAACGTTCTAGACGATGTTAGAGTTCAACATCTGATGGACCTTAAATGGGGAAATAAACCAATTGGCAGGAGCAAGCAAAGGGACATTTGAAAGGACATCCACAACACCTTTGCTAATAAGTTTCCATAAAGAATTTGGTCCTCAACAATAAGCTTTTCAACTGATGCGCTAATAGGGTTGGATTGAACTGTTTGCCTCTAGTACAACTTATTCCTTGCCTAATAAATCTACCACACAATGATAACGATCTTGCTCGTCTCATGCACCGAACCTCGCTCAAAGATCCAACACCAGAGATCATGACATCCTAACATCACAAATAGTATGAATATGAGTAGATAGGAATCAAGGGCATATATCCTTTATTACCTATCACATCCACATAAGGTGTTGAGATGTTTCCACATGCTTCCTACTAAAAACACACATGAGGTCAGTTTACACCTTTCCTAGCCTGATTAAATTTAGTGGGAATAAGGTTATGATTTTTTTTTCCAACAATAGATCTTAGCCTTCAGGAGAACCTTAACTTCCAAAAAGCTTTCCAGATTTTCTTAGAGAAAAGCCTATTCGAGGAACTAGCTTCATTCATCCTAAGAAGATGCAACTTTAAAAAGTAAGACTTTCTACATAGTGAGGTTTTATTACCTCTTTCGACTGTCTAGTTGCTCCTTGGCTCGACTATGAGAGCCTTGGGATCTTTGCACTACTTTTTTCAACACTTGGTCTTCTTAGACCTTGTGGGTCGTGATAGATGGACCTTTGGTCTTAATTCAACCATAACAAGTATTAGATACATATATACAGTTGAGGTTGATGTCCTAAATCTCGTGGTTTCGTAGTTTGTAAATTATTTGTACAAACGGATTATTTATTTAATAAAATAAAGTGTTATTTATTTCACATTTAGTTTTCATTAACTTAAAACCAATAAATTAAGATCCTAGGTTATTTAATATAGCTTAAACATATATGTGATGACATACAAGTGGATCATGTTTAAGTAATAACCTAAAAGGTTTGTAGGAAATGGATAAGGCTGGGTACCTTATATTGGTGACACTACGAATATGATCCACTTTGTAATTATTACAATTATTGTAAAGTGTTACAAATGATATGACCTTGATCATTTATGTGACTTAACCTTGATATCCTATACAAAGAGTTTGTAGACCAGACCATGGGATGGTTAGTCTTCCTTTACAACGCTGTTACTTAAAGAGACTTACATTTCACTAGGATGAACATAGGTGACTTAACCTTAGTCCTGATTGAGTTGTGAACTCCTGTCTATGAGGGCGGTCCGTTGATTTGTATGGGTGAGAGTGGCCAGATTCACCTACTCAATAAGCCTACTATTTTGGGGATTCGTTCGAGTGGGGAGCTAGAAATGTAATTACATAAGAAGAAATTCCTTCCTTCCTATTGTTAGGGTAAGTAGATAAATTGTTCCCTTAAGGGCTGATTTCGGGTCTTGAACAATGAGGCACCTCACCCTCTCACTAGCCAAAGATGGGTCTAGTTATAGTTGAACTATGACTAGTTGTTTATTAGAGGGATCCGTGATACTTAAGGAGTTAAATATGACTATAGAGGTAAAAAGGTAATTTTGACCCAACTTTAGTTATGAGCAATTTGTGAAGGGTCCATAAGATCCCCTTGCTAGCTCAATAAAGGTTTAATTAGAATCTATTAATTTTGAATTAATTTGAATTGTTCAAATTAATTAAAGGGAATTAATTATACGAGATACAATTGATATAATATATACGGATACATTATAATATAAAGTTTAATGAGAGAGATAAATATTTGAATATGATTTAAATATTAATTATATAAATGTAATTCATATAAAAACTATAGATTAAAATTGATGTGAATATGATTCATATTAAAACTAAAGGTTAAATGAGAGAATATAAAGCTTATATTATATATGATATAATATAAACTATATGCTATATATTATATGGGATATAATATATAGTTTAATTTAATTATATTATTTTATTAATATAATTAAAATTAAAAATAAAATAACTTCCTTGTTAGTTATTTTACGTGGTGTAGGGAGTTATGGAAATAACTCTCCTCATCCCTCTCATATACACATTATAGAGGAGTTGATTGTAAGATGATGATATGTATTATTGTTTTGGGTGTTATAAAATTCTCACTGCACAAAATCTTTTCCCTTTGTGAATCTTTCCCAAGAATTCCCTATCTCCCTCACCAAAATTAATAAGGTAAGGCCACTACTCTATCTTGATTCTCACCTTGAGAATAGTGAGGAACTTGTAGTGGTGTTCATCTTTGAAGACTTTGTTGTGTTCGTTCTTGCTTTGTTCGTGAGAAGTGACGAAGAGTTCATGGCCTTCAAAGAGAGGAATAAATGAAGATTGTGTTTCTTTAAGGATAAGTGTTCTCTCTTTCCATTTCCTCTCTATATGTTAGAAAGCATGCTGAAATTCAGTTGTTGTTTATCCTCTATACTATTCTTCTCTGTTTTTAAGTTATTCCAAAAGTAAATTCAATGACACAAAGGCGATCATTCGCTTTCGCATTGGGAACTCGAATCCTACAATTGGTATCAAAGCTAAATCATGCTTCTGATTTTTTTTTTGAAAGTTAAAATAAGCGAATCGGTGGGCATTGCACTACGTTGTGGATGTGGTTTGCAAATAGTTTTACTACTTTAAATTGTTTAAAGTTGTGAGGTCCCATTGTTTTGGGCATTTAAATTCTTGTTATCAAGTCTGTAAGTCCATGTCATTCATGGTGAAGAGTTTTTCATGAAGGAGGCTTCAATTTTTTATCATGCATCATAATTAATATAATTGTTATATTATATAGTTGCATGATATATCCTAAGCATGGTCATGCATCATATTGAATATGACTGTTATATCATGTCCATGCATTATACTATAGTATAAAAGTTATATTATATGATTTGTATAATAGATATGTTTATTTTCATTAGTTTATAATATAAGTGTTATATTATATAATCAAAATAGAATTGCATTGAGCATGACATTACTTAGTAAATATAAGTGCTATATTTAACTAATGTCAGTAGATGCAAAATTATAAATTTTAATTATTTCATTAGTTTTATAAGTGTAATAAGTTTAATGATTAGAAATAAAATCTATAATCAAGAGTTGCATGCAAACATAAGTTTCAATTAATTTTGAATGCTTTAAAATTAATTCAACTAGACCTATGTTAAAATATTTCTAATATAATTAGAAATAGGTTAATCTTGTATTTTCTTTTTAGTAGGATTAAATTAGAAATAATAAAAGATTAAATTTATAAAATAATTGCCTATATGGGACCTTTGTGCAAAGAAAGTTCTGTTTAGACTGGGGTATTTAAGCTGACGAAAACGAAACACCTCTACCTAGGAACCGACCTGGAAGGTGAATTAGACAAGTATTTTATATGTATGAAATACATGATTAGGTTTATTAAAATGTTCAATATACAAGAATCATATATTATTAAATTATCCGATATAAGAGTTATATTGGGCCATTTTAACAATACACTTAGATAAATTGTTAGCCGAATTTACCTAAGTAACGAACCATAGGTTTAAAACACTAAGTGGGAGGAAAATGATATATATGATATGTTAATTTCCTTTCACGTTCTCCTTAATAGTAACACTATGAGATCTATGCTTGGCCTCGTGATATCGTTTACTTGTGTCCCCCTAAGGAAGATGTTTGCATATGTCAAATCAAGGTGAATGGAGAAAATGTTTATAGTAAATGGGAGAGAGACGCGTATCAACATATTTCACGGTCTCTTTCATTAGTTTGCAGTAAGGTTTCATGCTCGACCTTGTGACACCATTTGTTTGTGTCCCCTTAAAGAAGGTGTTTGCATGAAATTTTACTTAAACTCTAGTAATAGATAGGATTACTTTAGTTTTTTCCCCAATCAGTTTTTCCTTAAGGTTGGGTGGAAATCTAAAATCTAAAATGAAGGATTACACTTACAAGGAATTGTTAAACAAGTTAATGATTTCTTGACCGAAAAATGGTGACTAATTATTATAAGAATAAGAGTTATTCTGGAGTAATGATTGGTCGAGAATGTCTCAATTCAGTGAAGGAGTGACTGTCCACCCTACAATGACTTGTATCCTAACTCACTGAAGCATCATTGCAAAATTAGATTTCACATAAGGTACATTAGACTTTTGCTAAAATATGACTGGTTTGAAATGAATAATGCATATAACTAATATAAATAATTTGTATGGTTTCAGTCAACTTCAAAATGACTAGTACTACTATCAACCTATTTAGTGTGGACAAATTAAATGGCGAAAACTATACAAGTTGGTAGAACACAATTAATACTATGCTAATCATTGATAACCCATGATTTGTCCTACTTGAGGAGTGTCCTAAAGTACTCACTCAAAATGTAGCCCAAAATATTTAGGATGCTTACGAGAGATGGGTAAGGGCAAATGAGAAGGCTTGAGCATACATACTTGCCACCTTGTCAGAAGTTTTAGCAAAGAAGCATGAACCCATGATCACTACACGCGAGATCATGGAATCATTACAAGAGATGTTTGGATAACCGTCCTCACAGCTCAAACATGACACTCTTAAATTCATTTTCAATTCTCGTGAGAAAGAAGGGACATCTGCCAGAGAACACGTTCTCAACATGATAGTCCCTTTTAATATGGCTAAAATGAATGGGGTCGTCGTCGATAAGGCCAGTCAAATTAGCTTTATTTAGTTTCCTTCAGTTCCATAGCAATGATGTTATGAACAATCTTGATTACAACCTGACCACCCTCCTTGATAAACTATAGACTCACCAATTCTTGATGAAAGTCAAGGAGCAGAAGGGAGAGAAAAATATTTCCACTTCCTCTAAGAAGTTCTATAGTGGTTCGACCTCTGGAACTAAGTCTGTGTCTTTTTCATCTAGCACCAAAAAGTGGAAGAAGAAGAAGGGAGGTTAGAGAAATAAAGATAACCTTGTTGTAGCTCAGAGGGGCAGAATGACCATGGTTGCTAAAGGAATCTGCTTACATTGCAACCAGAAGAGACATTGGAAACAGAACTGTCCCAAGTACATGGCAGAGAAAAAGAAAGCCAAACAAGGTAAATATGATTTACTAGTTTTGGAAACCTGTTTAGTGGAGAATGATGATTCGGCCTGTATAATTGATTCAGGGACACTAATCATGTTTGTTCTTCTTTTTAGGGAATCAGTTTCTGGCAGCACACGGGACTAGTGATAACTATGCTAGTTGGAACTGAGCAAGTTGATCGACCCAGAAATGCATTTCGTTATCATACTTCCAATGACCAAATAAAATATATAACTCCAATCTAACAACCTACATTAACACATAGCATAGATGGCATGAAAGGGATTGTCCATAGAGAATTTAATGATTACTTAACCTAATTTTGAATTTGAGTGGTAATCGGGAGGGGGTTTTGTAAAGAAAATGACAAAATTGTGCAAGAATGTAAAGACAGTAATGTAAATGCGTAATTGAAAAATGACAACTCAATTTTTTTATTGATCTAGTTTACTTAGGTTTCTCTTAGTCCTTCTTAGTAATCATAGACATTTAACAAAATTAAGATTCTTGCTAGTTATTCACTTTGTCTATACACCCTAAAAGCATAGGAATGAATAACATAATTTCTTGATTAAACAATTAATCAAACCTAAATATCTCAATTAATAAGAATCGATAGCGACCTAATTAATTGTTCATTTGCACATAGAAAGAGCAATTCTTGACTAAGATTGGATTAGTAGTTCGGAAAGCCTAGGTTACTAGCCCAATTGTTCTTGAATTACTAAGCATGCATAATTGTGAACAAGATTAATCCCAATAACCTAAATTCACACATTTTCACTTTTTAGTTGTGGTCGCCCTAAGAAATTAAGCACATAGACATGCAATTATTTCTAGTATTCATTGAATAAAAGAAAGTTGGCAAAAAAAATTCTTAAATCCAATGCATAGAAGTTATTTCACATACAAGAATTGATGTCAGTAAGAGTTTATTACAAAGTTAAAGAAATTACATGAGAAATTATAAAAGATTAAACCTCATATCAAGAAAATTAAGAATCTACCAAACCAAATTAGATTCCTTACCTTAATGTAGCATCTCCTTCAAGATTTGATCAAGGAATAACATTGATGCATCAAAGGTAAGGAAAGAAACAAAGAAAAAGTGCAGAAAGGTAAGAAAATTGAGAGAAAATCGAGTGAAGATCAGATCTCTCGTGTAAAATGGCTAAAGTTAAGTTTTTATATCAAGGGTGTAGCATTGCAACACTGAGAATAGCGTTGCAACTCTGTTATTGATTTCAAACCTCTAACATTGGATGAGCGTTGCTACTGTGGTGCAACGTTGTCTTGCAGTGAGGCGCGCACCCACATCGTTAGAAGTTTGTAAAAAATCATAGCGTTGCAATGCCAAGAGTAGCGTTGTGACGCTGCCTTGTTTCCTTACTTACTGCCTTCAAGCGTTGCATAAGAGCATCGAGCTGGGGTGTGATGCTGCTTGCATTGCCAGATGCACTCTTTTAAGTAGCATCTTGGTAATTTTCGTGACTTCTTCAATTTTGTTTATCTAAGCTCCATTTTGACACCGATTTGGTTCATTTTTCACCTAAGTGACTTATTTGACCATCAAAATGAATTTACCTATAAAACGAACATTTTGAGTATAAAAATCATACAAATATGGTAGAGTTAAGAATACAAAACTAGCCTTTTTTTAGAGCTATCAAACACTCTCAACTTAACTCTTGATTGTCACGAGCAAGGAAAAATAAAAACATACATTTATGCAAAAAGGTATTTGATCATGTTGGGTTTTATGTCCTAAAAACTCGCAGTTTGTAAAATGATAAACATTTTCTATAATCAATATACTTGTTATTGATTTCATAAATTGTATGAAAGTCTAAATCCAATAAACTAAGACCTATAACTATTGTATGAGCACTTGAACTTTATGTGGAGACATAAGAGTGGATCAGGTTCGAGTAAATAGTCAAAATGATCTATGGTACATGAATAAGGATGGGTACCTTATCCTGGTAACACTATTGGATGTGGCCTACTCTGTAGTTGTTACAAAGAGTTGTAAAGTGCTACATACGATATAATCCTGATTCGTACATGTTATGACATGAGGAGTAGGGGCGTCCTATGCAATGAGTTTGCATAAGATCAGGACCAAGAAATAAGTCACTCTTACTTTATAACGCTGTTTACTGCTTAAGACTGACTATTTCACCTAGATGACCTAGGTAACTCGATCTTAATCCTGAGCTAACTATGAACTCCTGTTTATTTGGGATTGCCCTTAGATTTGCATAGGTGAGGGTTGGCTCAACAACACCAGCTCAATAAGACTCCCATTTCAGGGGTATGACTGAATAGATAGCTGGGGACATAGGGTGCAAGACGGAGTTCATGTCTACCCAATTTAGGGATAGAAGAAAGGTTGTTACCTCAAGTACTAAATCCCGGTCTTGAATAAGGGACCCCACCCTCTCACTGGGCTAAGAGAGTTTGGTTTAGTGATTGGATCACAAACCAGTTATTCATTAGAAGATCAGTAGGGGCTTGAGAAATAAGACATAATCTCGGGGGTAAAATAGATATTTGACCCAACCATTATTACGAACAACCTCTAAAGGGTCAACTTGCTGATTACAGTTAAATTATGTGGACATAATATATCTACAGTGAGGGGAGTGCAACTATGGGTTTTAGTGGAGTGACCCATTAGTTAACGAATAGAGATTAATTTGGTCTAATGAGTTTAGCTAATTAATCTCGGATCGTTGGAGCCCATGATCTGTAGGTCCGCGAAGTCCCCCTACTAGCTCATAACGGACTAGCTCTAGAATAGCGAAATAAGTTAATTTGAAAGGTTCAGATTAGAATTAAGGGAATTAATAATTATATGAGATATAATTACATATTTAATTTGAGAATTAAACGGAATAGGAGAATTTATATATTTAAATATGATTTAAATATATAAGGATGGATATGTGTTAAAATTAATTTAATATTTGATATTAAATTAATTAAGTTTTATTTAATAATTAATTTATGAAATTAATTAAAATTTTCATTTTTAAAATAAAAATAGATTTAATAAAATCAAATTTTGATTTTTGAGATAAAATTGTAAAAGAGAAAACAAAACACACAAATGGAAAAATTGGTTTTTCCATTATCCATCTTTCAAGTAGCTCACACAAAATGCATTCAACCTTGCCTTGTCTTCTCCAAGCATGAGCTACAACTCATGCAAGTCTCTCATTTTCATGTTGATCTGCAATATAATGAAGAGATTGGAGGAAAAATCGGGCATACAATCTATAGAGAATTTTAGAGAAAATTCGGTTTGAAGAAAGGTTATTCAACAAGGTTGCTGTAGTGAGCATTTCTCCTTCATCCCTTGATTCAAACTTGTTTTGAGTCCCACAACTCAATATACTGCACCAAGAGAATAGTGGGGAAGATCTTGAGATGGTCTGCAATAAGATTTGGAGAAGATAGTAGATGGAGAAGGAGATTTGAAGAAGTTCTACAAGAGGTATGTCTTGAAACTCACTTGTTTTTCTGCAAGAGCATGCTTTATTTTTGCCAAAATTAGTGAATTTGAATGCTTAGATGATCCTTGTGCTTTCGCTGTTACCGATACAATCCTACAATTGGTATCAGAGCATCAAATAAGCATTCAATTCGATTTAATTTTGATTTGGTGGGTGTTTTATATGAGAAATATGAAATTGATGCATTTTTTAAGTTTTGGCTGTTTAATTTTCTTTAATTTCTCATTTAAATTTGTAATTGGCTCTTGTTGATGAGGTTTTATGTGTTAGCAAGAGTCTATAATTTATTTGGATTCATTAGAGTTGAAATTAATATGTAATTGAAGAAACAAGTGAAGGAGGCCGAGCTGCTGTTCTAGTTTTTCAGCTTCTGCTCAAAATCGTTGTTGAGGTTCAGTTGCTAAGCGATCGTCTAGCTCTAGGCGCTACACGTTGTGAAGAAAAGCTAGACGATCGTATAGCAATGGGCGCTAGTCGTTGTGATTTTGAACGCTTGATGATCATGTACCTACGAAAGCTAAACGATGCGTTCAATTTGCTATACAATAGCACTGAGCGATCGTTTAGCTTTGGCGTGAGAACTAAATGATACGTTGAATTTACTATACGATGGTACTACACAATCGTTTAGCTACGATGCATGCTAATCGATGCGATGAAGTGCTATGTGATAGCACTGAGCGATCGTTTAGATGTGGAGCTAAGCGATTGTGTAGACGAAGTTCCTAGCAATGCGTTGAAGTTTCATGCGATGGAACTAAACAATCGCTTACTTATGAAATACTTAGCGACGTGATGATCTTCTATACGATGGAGCTAAGCGATCGTTTAGCTACGACGGATACTAAACAATGACATGAAGTGCTAGACGATGGTGTTAGCGATCGTTTAGTTCTATACGATGGAATTAAGCGATAGTTATGCGATAGCTAAACGATAGCTAAACAATGGAGTTGTGCGATTGTGTAGTTCTATACGATAGAACTAAGCGATCGTTTAGCTTCGACAGTCACTAAGCAATCGTGTAGTTTTATGCGATAAAGCTAAACGATCATTTAGTTGAGGCAAACACTAAGCGATCGTGTAGTTCTTCACAATACAAGGTGATGGAGCTAGACGATAACCTTCAGTGCTACACAATCGGTGTTTGCAAGACTTTGAGGTTGGATCGAGAGCAGCCGGTTTGACCGATTTTCTCAAGATCCAATCCGGTTCAGCCTAAAAGTGTCTTGGTTGGTCTGGTTTAGATTTTGATGGTTCAGTTCAGACTCATCCAGTCTGGTTCAAGGTGCTTGGGTTCGGTTTGGAGTGGTTCGAGCGGTTCAAAGATGGTTTTGAAGCTGATTGTAATAGTTAGGCTTCTCTTTGCTTTTTTTTTACCAAAACTAAAACCATATCAGTCTGTGCTTAATTATTTATGTCTTTGATGTATGTTTTAATTAAATAAATCTTGTATGTTCATATAGTATGGCATTTAGATTTAAAATCCCACAATAGGAAGTATGTTACATACATTGAAAGTATGTTATAATTGTTATAATATATAGTATGCATATTAGGGTTTCTTGTATTTAATATAAATATTATATTAAATGTTGAATGCCTCATGTATGTTATGGATGTTTAGCATGTCTAAAGTTTTATAAGTTGTTATAAAATTGGGTTAGACATTTAAAATCCATAAACAACAGCTGCATGCTCACGTAGGTTGACCACCTGTTTTAATTGTTAAACTTATAAAACCTGGTTACAAACTCAACTGGTATATAATCACGTAGGTTGACAGTTTACGAAACACCTCCTACCTAGGGATTATGGCCAAATTATTGAGCATTGGTAACCAATTTTATGAGCATACGTGAGTGATGTGAGGTAATAAAATGGTTTATCACCTAGACATCGTAAGTTAAAATCCAATTATAAGAGTTATACTTGGATAAACCACATAGACTTAGGGTTCTTTTATTAATCGAAAAGAACCTAAGTTAAAATCTACCTATATAGAATACTTAAGTGGTAGTTAATAACTTCTCTATGATAGAGTTATTAGAAAACTTCAGTGGGAGATTAATAACATATACGATACATTATTTTTAACTCTCACGTCTCTAAGAGTTCACAATTCAGATTTAAGTGGTACTTCGTGTCACCCTGGAAGTGACCTCTCTATGGAAAGTATTTTTAGCTTAAATCTAGATTTCAATGAATAAGAGGATGTTGTACAAACATAAATCTATTATACGATAAATAGATTTCAACTGCCACATCTCCACATAGTTTACATCATGAGATTCATATGACGCTTCGTGTCACTTTGGAAGTGGCCTCCCTACGGAGAGTATTTTGTATGAGTAAATATCAAGGTAAACGGAGGAAGTAGTTCATAGTAAGTTGGTGAAGGTGATGACTTGTAAAAATACAAGTTATTTTTGCTCTTAAGTTGGAACAACTAAGGTTTTTAATGATAAACTCTCCTCATTTTTAGTAGAAACACATGGATTTATTCAAACATCAGTAAACTCATGCAAAAGAAGTTTTATTACTAAATATCGTAGCACTAACGCACTGTATTGCAAGATTTCAACGCAAGGATTAACATTAACGCATTAGACAAGTGCCGCAGGAAAAGCTCTAACACATGGGCCATGCGTCGGAGGGAGTTCAACGCAGAGAAGATTCATTGCTCTAGGCTGATTTGTGACACATCACCACTTGCAAGTATTGGCAAACTGCAGCAGGCGGCATCTGAAAAGCTTCCAAGCAACAGGCGGCGTCTGAAAAGGTTGGGCATGGACTTTAATGCTGACCAGGGTATGGACTTTAATGCTGCCATTCACCAAGTGGACGTGACCAACGCTTATTAAAAGATGAAGTCCCTCCAGAGTTAGGTAGTTTGAAAATCATTAAGATCCTTACTCTCTGTAAATTGTAGTTATAGTCTTAATTCGCTGTGAAGCTTGCCATGGTGTTGAGACGATCAAAAGGTGTTAGAACCACCACCACCGCGGTCAGAGAGCGAGGATGCCACTTTGAGAAGACAGTCTGTCCACTTCCTATACAAGTGATTGTTACACAACGAGATTGAGCCAAAGAACTACAAGAGATTGTATTCTTTGGCTTGACTCAGTTTCCTTCTTATTTATTGCTTTCATTCCATTCGATTGAATATTGCTTTTGTAAAGACTCATTGTTTCTTTATAAAATTCATATATTTGGTCCCTCATACTTACTATTGTTTATTTCTTGTTTATGTTGAATGCATTAATACTTTATGCGCAACTTCATTCTAACGCTCAACCCAACTTGACAACTTGGTAAAAGCATCCTTAACTTAGATTATACGAAAGAATAACTAAGCCGCATCAAGTAGAACGCCTAGTATAGCTAGAGATAGACTTACTGGTGTTTCCTGCATTATGTGTTAGATGCATGCACCCTAGAGATAGGCTTTGTATGTTATTCGCATTGAGAAGTGTTGAATAAGGTCTAACGCATAAACAAACAAATAAGCAAATCATCCCATCTCATCCACATCAGATCTTAGTTGTGTACATTCATTTTAGACCGACGTGTCCTACTACCTCAAATTCCATTTTTGCATGACCCATCATTCACCACTCAACTCTTTTGTATCTTCTTGCACAGGCACAACAAGTTAGTGTAAATAATACATCTCTCATATTCATTTAGGAAAACCTCTATAATAGATACAACGCAAGGTCTGCGTTTGGTTAACTGAATCCCTGAGATTGACTCTGGACTTACAAGGAACCTAAATTAGATTTATACTTGGGTCTAGTTTAGGAAACTTGAACGTCATTATTAGAAGTTGTGTGCGTTCTATGCATATAACCAATGCCCCAACGCATTACAGTTTCTTAAACACATCAAAGCATAAATGCATCACTTATAATTAGAATTTATTTCTCCAATTTATTTTATACAATACACTCCTAGAGCATCTCACGATAGCAACGAACAAGTTTTTGGCGTCGTTGCCGAGGATTCAGAAACAAGAACTAACCAGAAATTTCGTTTGTATCTGTTGTAGGAATACTTCAGTCGAGGGAGTATTACAAGCTACGACTAAGCTTGTGAACATTTATGAGCAGGGAGAGCACTCCTGAATTCAGATATGACCCCGAGATTGAAAGGACCTTCCGGCATAGGAACCGATCCAACCGTCGTCGAAGGTTAAGGCAGCAATTTCTCAGATAACATAACAGGCAACGAGCAATGGCAGAAGAACAACCAAATCAGCAACTAGCTCATGCTACACAGAATCCGATCCTGATGGCGAATAGCAGCACGCGTCCCATGAGGGAATACACGTCTTTTGTACTGTATGATTTTTCTTCAGGAATCATATACCCAACGCGGATGGAACCAAGTTCAAAATGAAATCTGTGATGCTCCAAATGCTCCATACTGCTGGACAATTTGGGGGTGGTCGTGGTGAAGATCCTCACGCCCATATGAAACATTTCCTGGAAACGTGTAATTCATTTGTGATTCCTAGAATCACCTTAGAGGTAATCAGGCTGTCCTTGTTTCCCTATTCTTTGCGTGATGACGCAAAACAATGGGTAAATTCACTAGAGCCTGGTGAAATCACCACCTGGGAGAAGTTGGTGGAAAAATTTATGCAAAATACTTCCCATCTACCACCAACGCGAGGAGGCGTCGAGAGATTATGAACTTTGAACAAGAAGATACTGAGACCTTAAGCACCGCATGGGAGCGTTTTAAGGGCTTAGTAAAAAATTGCCTAAACCATGGACTACCACTGACTATCCAAATGGAGACGTTTTATGGAGGACTAAATAGAGCATCACAGATGGCAGCAGACATAGCAGCAGCTGGTGGACTTATGGACAAATCCTAGCCCAGAACGACACATTGCTAAAAAGCCAAGCATCATCGATCAGAAACCTGGAGATCCAGGTAGGGCAGATAGCAAGTGAGAAAAATAGGTAGCCTGAAGTTCTACCTAGCAATATCGAAACACCTGGGAATAATAATGGGAAGGAGCAATGTCACGCGGCGACATTGCGGAATGGAAGAGCTCTTGAAGAAAGAAGAATGAATCCAAGAAACAGCAGTCCTTCGAAAGAACGCATTACACGCTCAATGGATTAGGAAGAAAGAATGCCCGAGACTACAAGCCATTTAGAAACCAGTACGTCTAACGCGGGAAAGCCTGAGGTGTCGCTGAACACACCATTCCCTAGGCGTCTGATGAAGAAGAATGATGAATATCAATTCAAGCGCCTTCTTGAGCTCCTAAAGCAGCTACACATCAACATTCCACTTATAAAGGCTTTGGAGCAGATGCCAACATATGTAAAATTTCTGAAGGACATTTTGACGAAGAAGAGAAAAGTCAATGAGAAGGAAGTGATAGCACTAACGCAGGAATGTAACGCGTTAGTAAGCAACAATCTACCAAAGAAGCAAAAGGAACCTGGGAGCTTCACAGTTCCTTGTTCAATAGGAGGATTGGATGTGGGTCATGCGTTGTGCGATCTAGAAGCCATTATTAATCTCATGCCACTTTCAATTTTTAAGAAATTGGGGATTGGCAAAGCACAACCTACTTCTGTCACCCTTCAGCTCGCTGACAGAACAATTAAGTACCCAAAAGGGAAGATTGAAGATGTTTTGGTGAAGGTTGACAATCTCATATTCACAGCAGACTTTATTATCTTGGACTATGAAGCAGATTGGGAGGTACCAATTATCCTCGGATGCCCCTTCTTAGCTACTGGGAAAGTTTTAATTAATGTGCATAAAGGTGAATTAACTATATGCATGGACAATGAAGAGGTGAAGTTTAATGTGCTCAACGCATTAAAGTTCCCAGACAGTGAAGATTGTCAACTAAATAGCATTGAGTTGCCTGAAGAAGAGACTCATGTATGTGAGGTGCTCGCGTTGAAGAAGAGCTTGAAGGAATCAGAGCCACCAAGTCTGAGTGAGCGGTGGACAAAACCAACGCGTCCATCATTTGAAGAACCACCAGAATTCGAGTTGAAATAGTTACCTGGACACTTGAAATATGCATTCCTTGGAACCAATAACACTTTCCCTGTGATCATTTCTGCAAATCTTACAGAGCCTAATGAGAAATCTCTCTTGCAGATGCTGAAAAAGTACAAGCGTGCAATAGGCTGGACGCTTGCGGATATCTGTGGGATAAGTCCATCTTATTGCATGCACAAGACTAGGTTGGAAGAAGGAAAGTCGGGGTCAATCGAGCCTCAAAGAAGGCTGAACCCCTTAATGAAAGAAGTGGTCAAGAAGTAGATTTTAAAATGGTTGGATGTGGGAGTTATTTATCCGATATCCGACAGTAGTTGGGTAAGTCCAGTCCAATGCGTTCCCAAGAAAGGGGGAACGACCGTGATAGTCAACAATAATAATGAACTCATACCCTCGAGAATTGTCACGGGTTGGCGCATCTGTATGGATTACCAGAAGCTCAACTCAGCAACTAAGAAAGACCACTTCCCCCTTCCTTTCATCAATCAAATGCTTGACAGACTTGCAGGTAAAGAATTTTATTGCTTTCTCGATGGTTATTTTGGTTACAACCAGATTCTGATAGATCTGGAAGATCAGGAGAAGACTACGTTTACTTGTCCCTTTGGAACATTTGCATTCAGACGCACGCCCTTTGGGCTGTGTAATGCACTGGGGACATTTCAACGATGTATGATGGCCATCTTCTCTAACTTCCTAGAAAAGATCATTGAAGTCTTCATGGATGATTTTTTAGTCTTTGGTGACTTATTTCGGTCATGCCTAGATAATTTAGAGGTCGTCCTCGCTCGATGCGTGGAAACAAACTTGGTGCTGAATTGGGAGAAATGTCACTTCATGGTGACTGAAGGAATTATCTTGGGTCACAGAGTATCTAAGGCTGGCTTGGAAGTAGATGAAGCCAAAATAGATGTCATAGCAAAACTTCCACCACCAGCGAATGTTAAAACTTTACGAAGTTTTCTAGGGCATGTCGGCTTCTATAGATGGTTCGTTAGAGGTTTCTCTCAGATTGCGCGACCTCTGAGCGCATTACTAGTGGTGAACCGGCCCTATGACTTTAATGAAGACTGCACTGACGGGTTTAAAACTTTGAAGTATGCATTGACGACAGCTCCAGTACTGATAGCACCGGACTGAATGTAGCGCTTTATCCTTATGTGCGACGCGAGTGATGTAGTAGTAGGAACAATGTTAGGGCAAAAGAAGAGTAACTTGATACATCCCATCTCCTACGCATCCAGAACACTAAATGACTCTCAGAAACATTATACCACTACTGCAAAAGAAATGTTGGCTGTAGTGTTTGGTATTGAAAAATTTCAATCTTACCTAGTTGGTGCGTTAGCCACCATATACACTGGCCACTCAGCCATTAAATTCCTGATGAGCAAAAAGGACGCAAAGCCAAGGTTGATAAGATGGGTGCTGCTACTACAGAAGTTTGATATCGATATCCAAGACAGAAAGGGAACAGAAAATCAGGTGGCTAACCACCTGTCCAGGCTAGAGAATCAAGAAATGCAAGCCCAAGAAAGTGAAATCAAGGACGCATTTCCTGATGAAAGCCTGTTTAGAGTTGAAGGCAGAGAACCTTGGTATGCGGACATAGTCAATTATTTAACCACCAAGAAATTCGCTGGGAACTTCAACTCTCAGCAGAAGAAACGATTAATTCATGACAGCAAATTTTATTTTGGGATGAACCGTTTCTAAATAAACAAGGCCCTGACTTCATACTGCGTCGATGTGTTCCAGAGGAGGAGACACAACGCATCTTAGTCGAGTGTCATGACTCTCCCTACGGAGGGCATTTTGGTGGGCAAAGAACCGCAGCGAAGGTCCTTCAAAGCGGATACTTTTGGCCCACCCTCTTTAAAGACACAAGGGAGTTTGTTTGAAAATGTGACCCCTGCCAATGCACCGGGAATATTTCTTCAAGGGACGCAATGCCCTTGAACAATATTCTCGAAGTTGAGTTGTTTGATGTTTGAGGCATAGATTTTATGGGACCTTTTCCCCTGTCCTGTGGCCAATAGTACATCCTACTTGCAGTAGATTATGTATCTAAGTGGGTAGAAGCAGTGGCCTGTGCTAGGAATGATGCGTCCACTGTATCTAAATTTCTTACCAGGAATATATTTACACGCTACGGAACACCGAGAGCCCTGATAAACGACGAAGGTACGCACTTTATTAGTCTCATCATTTCCAAATTACTTACAAAATATAATGTTAGGCACAAGATTGCCACTGCCTACCACCCACAAACAAACGGTCAAACGGAAGTATCAAATTGAGAAATCAAGTCCATCTTGGAGAAAATCGTCAATGCAATGTAGAAGGATTGGGCACAGAGGCTGGATGAGGCGCTCTAGGCCTACAGAACTGCTTACAAAACTCCTATAGGTACGTCTTTATACTCTCTTGTATTTGGAAAAGCCTGTCATTTACCTGTAGAGTTGGAGCACAAGGCGTTTTGGGTAGTTAAGAAGTTGAACATGAACTTGGATGCCGCGGGCGTTCGATGCAAACTTCAGCTCAACGAGCTCGAGGAGTGGCGATTGAACGCGTACGAAAACAACAAGCTGTACAAGGAAAAGATAAAGCGTTGGCATGATCAACGCATTAGTAAGAAAGAACTTGTTGTTGGCCAAAAAGTTTTATTATTCAATTCACGTCTGCATCTGTTTCCAGGAAAGCTAAAATCCAGGTGGTCAGGACTTTTTTCATTAAAGCAATCGACTCATATGGAGCTGTAGAAATAACACGAGAAGATGGCACCAACAAATTCAAGGTAAATGGCCAAAGAGTAAAGCCTTACTTTGAAGATGGACTGGAACGCCAGAAGTCATCTCTCACACTACGCAAAGCCAGTTGAGGCCCGCGTCGAAGTGTTCCTGCGTTTGCAACACCATATATTCTAGGGACGCTTCGCCCACCCTTTTCTTTTTTGCATTTTGTATTTTATGATGCGTTTGAATTTGTTGATTTAGTTATTTGGATTTTTTTAGATTGATTGTCTTTTACGAAAGTTGGAAACTTGTTTGTTTTTCTTTAAAAAGTTGTGTATGATTGAATTTGGAACAATGGATGCGTTAGACGCAAGTCTAACGCATGGCCCAGTTGAAAGGACGCATCTCGAGAACACAGAAACACTCAAGTATTTAGATAACCGAGATGACCCTTTAACTTTACATTTATTACAGATGTTAGGTGCCGCCTGACGTCAGCCACTACCATCTCTCTTCCTATAAAAAGGCCTAACGATTCAAGTTCTTCTTCTTCTTCTTCTTCTTCATTTCGCTCTCGAACCCTCTGAAACACCCGTCCAAAGCCTCCAAAACCATCGTTACCCCTCCGACCAAAATCCCTCAACCTAAACCTAAAACCCCTTAACCAAAAGCCAAAACTGCCCCCAAGCTATGGCCAAGACACCTGCAAAACCAAGGATGCGTCCGTCATCTACGGCCGCATCCAAACCCTACACCAAGCCTGCCTCACCACCAATTATCCCTAAAATCACTATGGTGGGTGCAACTTACAATCCGTTCCCAGCCTATGCCCACAACGCATCGTTACCAGCAGTGCGTCCACCACCTCCACTTTCTATCGAACCCTTGGCCACCATCTATCCCGTGGAATCGGATGCATCGAGCCAACCACCTCCTTTGCCCATCCTCATATCTTCCCCTGGGATGCCTCACACCCCAGTGGGCACCCATCCATTCACTCCCACCATACCACCCTCTGACAGTCCTGCGTCAGAGTGCAATCTTAAATAGTTGGCAGAGCTGGCTCGACTCGATGAGCAAGAGGTCTTTGGTGTGATCTTGGCATCCCTCAATCAAAGCCAAGAGGAAGAACAGGTGATGCGTTCAAACCCACCGAATGCGTCACTTGAGTTAGACGAAGCGGTGTAGTATACGATGATGCTTGAAGAGGAACTAGAGGAAGAAGAAAATAGAGAAGGGAGAATTGGCCCTGACACGTCTCAACCACGATCATTCAACGCGAATGAAGGGCCTTTAAAATAAAAAAGAGTAACGAGAAAAAGAAGATTGATATTGGAGGAAGAAGAAGATGAGCAGTTTTCATCTGGACCTGAGGGTGCAACGCATGAAAACAACTCAAGGCACGATGCATTAGAGCAAGAATTGGAAAATTACCAGCCCGCAAGGAAAGGGCAAAGGAAGACTGATCTCAAAAGGGAATTGGAGAATGAACTGAGAGAACTAGCAAGGGAAGCAAAAAAGTATGCAGCGGGAAAACACAAGGTAACCAACGCGTTACCTAAGAAGACTTCGGGAAGAAAGCGTCAGTTTAATGACATACTCATAGAGAAGGGCTTCTTCCCCAAACGCCACCCACTTTTGATTTACCTAACTGAGACAATAAATGCATTGGGATGGAATCAATTTTGCATTGGGGACACCCGTATCTGGCCCAACCTCATTCACATGTTCTACAATAGTGAGTTCGATATGGAGAAAAACACAGGTTTTGTTGATGGGGTGTTAGTGCGCTTCTCAACTGACAGAATAAACAAAGTGTTCAACATTGCAGTAACCCAGATGCGGAAGGAAATCACATCTTGGAGTAGCTTATGTCAAGTCAATTAGAAGATGCGTTAAGGACAGTAGCCAAACCTGGAAGCAAATGGCAAACATCGAAAAATGGGGCAAAATGTTGGCTTCCAGGAATTTAACTTGATCAAATGGAGCATCATGGAGTGCATCCCTCTGGACATTGGAAAAATTATAAGGGATCAGATCAAATCCATCAAGACTAAGCCACAAGGGCACTCTAATTTCTATGGCTGATCTGTGCATTGTACGAACGTGAGGGCATCCCTCTGAGGGAACATGAAGCTGAGCCTGAATTCCCGGCTAAAGAAGGGCAACCAACCCTTGATTTTACTTCCCATGACTCACCATTGGCCTCGCCATAAGGGAGNTCCATCAAGACTAAGCCACAAGGGCACTCTAATTTCTATGGCTGATCTGTGCATTGTACGAACGTGAGGGCATCCCTCTGAGGGATGATCATGAAGATGTCGATGGCTTGATTGACATAAAGTTAGTAAGGCGTCTACTTCGTGGTTCACCACATCAACCTGCCTTACCTGCCAAGGAAGTGGCACCCAAGCCTCGATCATCAAAACGCGCCCCCAAAAGAAGACGCATCCTGATTGTTGAACATAGCAATGAAGCTTCAGAGCATGAAGAACATGAAGTTAAGCCTGAATTCCCGACTGAAGAAGCACAACTAGCCCTTGATTTTACTTCCCATGACTCACCATTGGCCCCGCCAGAAGGAAGCCCTGATCAAACGCACCAAGAACCAACTCTTATGGATCAGAACATCCCTTATTCTCTTCTTTCGCCCCAACCAAGTCCAATTCCCAACTTTGTGCCTCCTCCAATAATTTTTGAGCCAGCTGGGCTAGGGTTAAGCAACGCAGCAAATTTTGAAGATCCAGTTGGAAGAAATGAACCAACACCTTAACGCAGCGTAGACTTGGAAGAGTTGAAAACGTTTATCCGTGATCAACTCAGACCATTGACTGCGTCTATCGAAGGTCTCCAGCAGTAGAATTGGGTACTAAGGGATTATTTAAGGCAACAAACAAGACGGATGCAAGACCAATTTGTTTATATAATGCAATACTCAATCAGATCTTGGTTGAAATGTTTGCTCTGCCTCCACTACGTGCTCATCTTAGAAACCTGTTACGCTTCATGGATGAAAGCCCTGTGGAAGAACGCAGAGACGACGCGCCAGCACAATAGAGTTTTGAGGTGTTGGGTTATTATTTTTTTTTTTTTTTGTGTATTTTGATTTAATTGTTCTTTTGCATCTACTTGACTTGTTTGTTTAATTCATGTGAAATTATGAAAATGAATGAGAAATTTCTTATCATTTTACTCCTTGCGTTTGACCTTGGCATGCTTGATTTTTGTTCTTTGGATATTTTCTAAGTCTTGTGCTTGGTCTAACCTCAATGATATCAACTATATGAAATCTATAAGCATAGAGTAGGCGTTAGGAAAATCAACAAGGCTTAAACTTCTCTAAAAAGATTAAGTTTACCTTCTAATGCGTGCAATCTTTAAGTCTTAAACTCCTTTCAGATTTTCAAAGCCTTTTGAAATTTTGTTTCTCTTTTAGCAATGAGGATTTAGCTCATCTCCAAATTTGGGATGAATATAGCTCATCTCCAAATTTGGGGATGAAGGAAATCCGAGTTAAGATGCATAAAACGAATACATCATAAAGAAAAAGGAACAAAATAAGAAGAATGTTAAACGCAACTCCTCTGTCATTACTTCAAAAAAAAAAAAGAAAAACCTTAAATGACATGAGTTTAGTTGGAACAGGTACTTAGTCGTAGTTGGATGCTCACATGACACCCGTGGGTGCAAGCCAAAACGAAGTTTAAGTCTTTTAGACCAACGCATCCCATATAACTCCTCTATCTAGTCTGAAAAAGATTATATCTTGAAACGCACGGATATTAGATATGAGTTTAGTTGTGAAGGGCTCTCACCCGTAATTGGATGCTCGCATGACACCCATGGGGGCAAGTCAAAACGAAAGTGGGATACCTGGAACAATGTATGGGTAAGTAAGTTCATAATCTTTTTCTTTTTATCCAACATTTATTTTACAAAGAACATCTAACGCATTGCTGGTTTAGAAAAAAAAATGGGAATGTTTTGAGAAATGAAAGGAGTTATGATAAAAGGCCTACTGCACCTGAAATTAAACATTAGTCCTCTCAAGCTTATGACTGAATATGATGAGAGGCGAACTCTGCACACTTAAGACAAAAAAGATAACAAAGAATTATTTTGGAATGCTTGAGAACAAGCATTGTTCAAATTTGGGGGTGGTGATAACTTGTAAAAATACAAGTTATTTTTGCTCTTAAGTTGGAACAACTAAGGTTTTTAGTGATAAACTCTCCTCATTTTTAGTAGAAACACATAGATTTATTCAAACATTAGCAAACTCATGCAAAAGAAGTTTTATTACTAAACATCGTAGCACTAACGCACTATATTGCAGGATTTCAAAGCAAGGATTAACATTAACGCATTAGACAAGTGCCGCAGGAAAATCTTTAACGCATGGGCCATGCGTCGGAGGAAGTTCAACGCAGAGAAGATTCATTGCTCTAGGCTGATTGTGTCATATCACCACTTGCAAGTATGGGCAACTGCAGCAGGCGACGTCTGAAAAGCTTTCAAGCAACAGGCGGCGTCTAAAAAGGCTTCCGAGAGTTAGACGGCTAATCAGGGCATGCACTTTAATGCTGCCCATTCACCAAGTGGACGTGACAACGCCTATAAAAAAATGAAGTCCCTCCAGAGTTAGGTAGTTCGAAAATCATCAAGATCCTTACTCTCTGTAAATTGTAGTTATAGTCTTAATTCTGTAGAAGCTGTGTCGTGGTGTTGAGACGATCAAAATGGTTGAGAACCACCACCACCGCCGGTCAGGGAGCGGAGGACGCCACTCTTGAGAAAGACACTTTGTCCACTTCCTATACAAGTGATTGTACACAATGAGATTGAGCCAAAGAACTACAAGAGATTGTATTCTTTGGCTTGACTCAGTTTCCTTCTTATTTATTGCTTTCATTCCATTCGATTGAATATTGCTTTTGTAAAGACTCATTGTTTCTTTATAAAATTCATATATTTGGTCCCTCATACTTACTATTGTTTATTTCTTGTTTATGTTGAATGCATTTAATATTATGCGCAACTTCATTCTAACGCTCAAACCAACTGACAACTTTGGTAAAAGAGATCCTTAACTAGATTATACGAAAGGAATAACTAAGCCGCATCAAGTAGAACGCCTAGTATAGCTAGAGATAGACTTACTGGTTATCCTGCATATGTGTTAGATGCATGCACCCTAGAGATAGGCTTTGTATGTTATTCGCATTGAGAAGTGTTGAATAAGGTCTAACGCATAAACAAACAAATAAGCAAATCATCCCATCTCATCCACATCAGATCTTAGTTGTGTACATTCATTTTAGACCGACGTGTCCTACTACCTCAAATTCCATTTTTGCATGACCCATCATTCACCACTCAACTCTTTTGTATCTTCTTGCACAGGCACAACAAGTTAGTGTAAATAATACATCTCTCATATTCATTTAGGAAAACCTCTATAATAGATACAACGCAAGGTCTGCGTTTGGTTAACTGAATCCCTGAGATTGACTCTGGACTTACCAGGAACCTAAATTAGATTTATACTTGGGTCTAGTTTAGGAAACTTGAACGTCATTATTAGAAGTTGTGTGCGTTCTATGCATATAACCAATGCCCCAACGCATTACAGTTTCTTAAACACATCAAAGCATAAATGCATCACTTATAATTAGAACTTATTTCTCCAATTTATTTTATACAATACACTCCTAGAGCATCTCACAATAGCAACGAATAGAAGGATATGTGTCAATATATCCTACGGTCTCATCCATTAGTCTAAACCGTGAGATTCCTATGTTGCGCGTGCTGGTTAGCTTTAAGCGGCCCTTTTGCTAGTCGTTTAGCGACGACTGTCCCCATGGAGGATTGTAACATAGGATTCGAAACAACCCAAGCTTCAGTAAAATGAATAAGGTTTTATAATTCTGTCTTGGATATTGTCTTCAATTTCGGAGGCAAGTTCATACCATCCTATAAGATCTAAAAATGGCGGGTCACACTTACAAGAATTACTAAGTTGTTAGTAAAGATCTTGACCGAAAATGATAACTAAACGACTATAGGAATAAGAGTTATTCCAGAGATAGTGTTTGGTCAAAATTATTTGCTTCAGTGAAGGAGTATATGATTGCCCACAGTAGCACATATTCTGACTCACTAAAGTATCATTGCAAATGAATAATGGTTATGGGTACATTATTACTTTTTACTAGAACTTGATTTTGGATTTAGTTACAATTTGCTAATTAGAATTTGTTTGAATTTTATCAGCATGTCGAATTCTAGAATACTTACTTATGATGTACATAACAGGAAAATCAAATCAACAAACAAATTACTAGCAGTTGATTATACGAAAAGAGTTTTAATAGAGGATTGTCCTCTATCTCCTAAATCATATGGAATTATGAATTATGTAGATGAGAATGCTGAATTCGAACAATAAGATAAATATGATTTACTTATTATCGAAGCATGTTTAGTGGAAAAACGATAAAATCTGGATAATTGATTCAAGTGCCGCTAATCATGTAGGTACTATCTCACAGAAAACAAGTTCCTGGAGACAGTTGACAAAAGGTGAAACAATCTTTAAGGTAGGGACCCAGGAGATTGTTTCAGCCAAAGTGGGAAAACATTTTGAAAGAGTGAGCTACGAAGCCCAGTGAGTGACTAAATTTAAAACTGTAAATCCGCAAATCAGAACACATGATAAACCTTTAAACGTATGAATCTGTTCAATCAAATTGTTAAACATAAACGTGTAACGCTAAAAGCTTTCTCAAATATTCCACAAGTACGTCATTAAAATCTAGCAAGGCATATCAAGTATATAAAACATTTTAACTAACATAAAAAATCAACGTTGTGTAGGGCACGTCCAGTACAACCAACGTTTACTAGCTCTACGATGTATGGGGGCCGCCCAACACTCCCATCATCTTTGTCGAAGTGGGGCCCGCCTAGCACTCACGACAGCATTGTTGTCACGGAGTACACTCAACGTCAACAACGGAATATGACCTGTTTGCACACGATACCATATAGCCTCGGGCTCAATATCTCAGTCATGTAGTCAATAAAAGTCTCAGAAAACCACATGAAAAATATAAAACATGCCTGCTTATCTTTATCTTTCGTAAAACTCAAGCTTACTCAGCTTGCTCGTGAAAAATTGAAAATCTTTTAACAGTATTCGCTAATACATACTTTACTTTAAATGATATCGTTTCAACTACTTTTCAGGAATTCAATAATCACGTGCTCATATATAAAAATCATTAGAAAATCTAAGCTCAAAACTTATGCTTGAAACCATTCACAGAAATCATGTATCAATCATAAGTTCATATTCAAGAATGTAAACCATTTAAGCATAAATTACAGTTTAGAAATCATTTTTGAAATTCGTTTTGTCACTCATAGTCTTGGCTAGTTCCCTAGTCTGTAGACTCGGTCTATTTCCTCTTGGCCTATCAAACAAACCAAAATCGAGCATCAGAACTATAAATCTTCTTGTCATTCCATGCTCATGAATTCTAAATTCTAGAAATAAAATCATACTTCACACTTTTTTTTTCCAGATTTTCTAGATTCAATACCCTAATTTCCAACACTCATAAATTCCTCAATACTTGACCAAAATTAATGTACTATACCCAAACTCTTCATTTCGGAACCCTCTACAACTTACCTGAAGGAATAAAAACGAGATTCCCAACGGATTGTCCAGAAATCCCCCGAACATAGAAAATACAGATTTGTGCTTCTCTGCTACCCTCTACTTTTCTCCTGAAATTAAACCTACTTCTAATCATTTTTGGCTCATAAATTATTCATGTAATTATAGGAAATTGAATAAGCTTTCCAAATTGAGCTTCTAATTCAACCTGTACACCCCAGAATGTTCGAAAAACCAGAGAAAACCAGAGATCCTTTTGATTTGCACAAAAATTCTATGCTCTGTATTCCTTTTCAAAAACCATTAACTTAACGTCAGATTTAGCTCAAGCTTCCTTCATGAAATTTGTTAGAAAATGAATTAAATTTCAAGGAACTCAGACCTCACCTCTTAGTTCTTCTTTTATAGCTCAAACCGACTTAAAAACCAGAGATAGGCAGGTTGAACCCAGATTCTTCCATGGTTGCACTTGCATGAACTTTTTCCTCCCTTCTTCAACCTCCAACCTGCAGCAAGCTTCTTCTTCCTCTTCCTTTGCTCTCTCTCTCGAAATGCTCTGAAAATCTGATTGAAAATGATGGAGAAATGGGCTGAAATGAGTTAGGCGGTTGTGGGTTCTCACTTTATACCATTAAGCACCGAATGGGTTCCCATTTCCTTTCATTTTTTTTTTATTTCCTTTCTTTTCTTTTCTTTATCAATAAATTCCAAAATTATCAAAGACAACCTCAACCAAAAGCTTTTCCATTTCTCTTAAACAATGGAACAACAATAACTTAAATCCAACATCCTACAACATGTGACAAGAGCAAATAATCCAAGGAAAGTCTCGGGTTTACAACTAACCTCCCCCTTATGAAATTTCGTCCTCGAAATTTAGAAGTCCTTAGGTGAAGAGTGTCAGGTAACTCCTCCTCATCTGGTCTTCTGACTCCCAGGTTGCCTCCTCCACTCTGTGATGTCTCCAAAGGACCTTCACGAGTGAGATCATTTTGTTTTTCAAAACATGCTCCTTTATGTCGAGGTTCTGAACCGCTTCCTTTTGATAACTCAAGTCTTCTTTCAGCTCAACCGGTTATGCTTGCAAAAAATGTGACGGATCTGAAATATATTTCCTCAACATGGACACATGGAAAACATCATGTATTCGAGCAAGTCTGCTGGCAACTCAAGTCTATAGGCTGCTAGTTCAACTCGTTCTGTTATCCAATAAGGACCAATATATCTAGACTCAGCTTACCTTTCATCCCAAAGCGAAGAAAACCTCTCCACGGAGATAACTTTAAGAAAACTTGATCTCCAACCTGGAATTCTAAGTCTCTTCGTCGCTTATCTGCATAGCTCTTCTGTCGATCTTGAGCTATCTTCAGGTTCTCTCTAATCGACTTAATATTGTCTGACGTAACTTGTACTAACTCAAGACCAACTAGCTTTCGCTCTCCCACTTCGTTCTAGTATATAGAAGTTCTGCATGGTCTTCCATACAAAGCCTCGAATGGTGCCATGTCGATACTAGACTGATAGCTGTTATTATAAGCAAACTCCATAAATGATAAGTGGGTATCCCAACTTCCCTTAAACTGAAGGACACATGCTCTCAACATGTCTTCTAAGGTCTAGATGGTCCTTTCTAACTGACCATCTGTCTGGGAATGAAACGCTGTACTGAACTTCAACTTTGTTCCCATTGCTTTCTGCACACTAGGCCAAAACTTAGACGTAAACCTCGGATCCCTATCTGAAACTATGGACACTGGCACTCCATGCTGACTCACAATCCTGTCGACGTATAGCTTAGCTAGTTGATCTAGTGTAGAGGTCGCTTTAATTTGTATAAATCGTGCTGTCTTAGTGAGTCTGTCTACTATTACCCATATACCATCATGTCCACCAGTAGTACGAGGTAATCCAAATAGAAAATCCATGGTAATATGCTCCCACTTCCACTCCGGCACTGGCAGTGGAAGGAGTCCTCCTAGCCCTGTCTCACTGGTTTAACCTGTTGGCAGATCAAACATTTATCAACATATTTGGCTATCTCTCGCTTCATACCAGGCCACCAATAAGTTTTGTTCAAAGTTCCGTACATCTTGGTGCTTCCTGGATGCATAGTATAAGCTGAACTGTGAGCTTCCTCTAGTATAGCACTCTTAAGCTCACTAATACTTGTAACGCATAGTTTGCTCTGCTTAACTATGGCTCCATCTATTCTCAACTCAAATTATGCCTTTGGGCCTTGCTTGGACTTTGCAAGCATCTTCTGTAAGTTACTATCCTCTGGCTGTCTTCTCACAATCTTTGCTACTAGAGAAGACCTAACCTGAAATTGAGCTAAAAGACTCCCTGAACTCTCTGCAGTCACAACCGCCCTGAAACCTCTTAACTCACTTAGCAAGGTTGCTCGAATACCACACAAGGCACTCTTCGGAAGTCTCGACTTCCTACTTAATGCATCTGCCACTATGTTAGCCTTACCCAGATGGTATTCAATGGTACAGTTATAGTCTTCAATCAGTTCTAGCCATCACCTCTGTCTCAAATTCAGCTCTTTCTGATCAAAGATATACTTCAGGCTCTTATGATCTATGATAATGTGGCACTTCTCACCGAATAAATAATGTCTTCAGATCTTCAGTGCTAAAACAACTGCTGCTAGCTCAAGATCATGGGTAGGGTAATTACACTCATGCTTCTTCAACTGCCTTGAAGCATAAGCTATTACCTTTCCTTCCTGCATAAGCACACAACCTAATCCTTGCCTCGAAGCGTCACAATAGATCACATACTCCTTCCCTATTATAGGAAGTGTCAGAATAGGTGCTGTCACTAATCTCTTCTTCAGCTCTTGGAAACTCTGTTCGCATTTATCCAACAACTCAAACTTAGCATTCTTTCTTGTCAAAGCTGTCAAGGGTAATGCTAATCGTGAGAAATCCTCAACAAAACGTCTGTAGTATCCGGCCAGGCCTAGGAAACTACATACCTCTGTTGCACTAGCTGGTCTCTCCCAGTTGACAACAGCTTCCACTTTCTGCGGATCAACACTAACTCCGTCCGCTGAAACTACATGCCTTAAGAACACTACCTGTTTCAACCAGAACTCACATTTGCTGAACTTAGCGTACAACTATTTATCACGTAGTGTCTGTAGAATAATCCTCAAATGTTCCTTATGGGCTTTCCTATCAATTGAGTAAACTAGTATGTCATCGATGAACACTATCACAAACTGATCTAAGTACTGATGGAAGATCTTATTCATGAGGTCCATGAAAACTGCTGGCGCATTCGTTAAACTGAGTGGCATCACTAAAAACTCATAGTGCCCATACCTCGTCCTGAATGCTGTCTTAGGAATATCTGATTCCCTAACCTTTAACTGGTGGTATCCTGACCTCAAATCAATCATAGAGAACACCGCTGCTCCCTTTAACTGGTCAAATAAGTCATCAATGCGTGGTAGAGGATACTTGTTACGTATCGTGACCTTGTTTAACTACCTGTAATCAATGCATAATCTGAGGGTACCATCTTTCTTCTTCACGAATAACACTGGAGCTCCCCAAGGCAATACACTAGGCCTGATGTAACCCTAGTCAACTAATTCTTGTAACTGCACCTTTAGCTTCTTAAGCTCACTGGAGCCATTCTATACGACGCCTGTGAAATACGTGTTGTTCCTGGTACAATTCAATAGTGAACTCCACCTCTCTATCAGGTGGCAAACCTGATAGATCAGTTGGAAAAAAATCAAGAAATTCGTTGACTACAGGAACATCTCCTGGTTCAGCTTTTCTTCCTACACCTCTACTACGTATGCAAGAAACGTTGTGCAACCCTTTATCAACAACTTCTTAGCTTTCAGAGCTGAAATCAAACTCGTAGGAATAATTTTCCTCTCACCCCTGAAAACCACTTCAGCTAAACCTAGTTTCCTAAAAGTCACTTCCTTCCTATGGCAATCCATAGAAGCATAGTGAATGAATAAGAAATCAATTCCCAAAATTACATCCAACGCCTGCAACTCTAGTGGAAGAAGATCCATTAGCATACTGAGACCTTCTACTAAAACCTCACAATCACGCAATACTTCATTGACTAGTAAAACGTCACCAACTGGAGTGTATATAACTAACCCCTAAGATAAAGGCTCTAGCATCCTATTCAACTTAGTTAGAAACATACTAGAAATAAAGGAATGCATAACACCTGGATCTAATAAAACACGTGCAGGTACATTACAAATAAAAACCATACCAGTAATCACGTCTGATGCATCCTCCGCTTCCTGTTGAGTCATAGCATAGACTTTTCCTTACTGTCTAGGTCTCCCCACAACTCCCTTCTACTTTGAACCATTGGTGCCCTCTCCTGCAGCTGCTAAGACTCTCGGCTGCTTAACCGTGTGGGACTCAACGCCCTGGTCCCTCTGAATTACTGCTCTCAGCTGTGGACAGTCTCTCTTGAAATGCCCTGGCTGTCCACACTGGTAACATACACCGGCACCAACAAGACACTGACCCCGATGATTCCTACCACTACTTGCACATGGGTTTCACCTGGTTTCACTAACAATGGACTCCTGACTCATCTGCGGTCTTGCTACTGAATTAGTAGACTGATTTGGTGCTCTCTGGCTCTGCCTCTGATAGGCACTACCTGAACTCATCTGCCTCGATGATTGGCCACCAGATCGACGCTTAAAGTCTTGACGGACTGAAACATTCACTCCAGGTGTGAACCTCCCTTGCTCACAACCTCGGAAACCACTAGCTGTTGAAGCCCTAGAACTAGGCTCCACTGCTGACTTCTCCTCTATTATAATATGCTCCATACGTAGGGTAATCTTTACTAATTGGGAAAAAACCGTCCATTTAGCAATAGCTGTAACCGGCGTACGTATCTCAAAACACAACCCTCTTCCAAACCTTCGACACCTGTCATTCTCAGATGCCACAATCACATCAGCATATCGTGAAAGCTCGGTATACTTTCTCTCGTACTCGGCCATTGAAAGTGACCCTTGCTTCAGCCCCAGGAACTCATCTCTCTTTGCCTCACAGTATGTGTTGGGATAATACTTGTCTTCGAATATGCCTCTGGCCTACCTACCTCCTGTGCAGATCTAAAAAACTGCTCGTTTCCTGCTCCAGTCTGAACTCTCGGGGTACTGGTTCCCCTTTCAGATTGACCTTGGGTAGGATCCTGTGTCCCGTCCTAATTCTGCCTGCATCGTTTTCTGGTACGTGGTGGCATAACTTCTATAACATATCAACACACTAGACATGCTATAGATACTTAACTCAGATGCATGATACTAATCTTCTACCCACATTCTAGTCCTGACTGGACTTACTCTTATTCATACTTGGACCATACTATGCTAGTTCTATCTGAACTGACTCAACGTCTAACTATTTACTTCCTAGATTCTTCTAAGCACTAATTACTCTGTCTCATTTCCCATGGAGCTAACCGCTCTGATACCAAGTTGTCACACCCCCTCCCAAACTACCTACTAGCTTAGTCAGGGAGAAGGCATGAAGCCAACAGACATCGTCCTCCTCTAACGATACCTGTTGACTCTGCTGAATCATTGAACCTGATAAACATACTAACCTTAGATATAAAATACTTTACATGTAACACAACACAGCGGAACCCCTGAAAATCTTTAGACACACATGAAGTGCAGTCCTGACATAACTCGGTTTGGAAAATAACCTGATAGAGATATCACAACCAAAAATATATCCAACTGGGGTTTACACAACCACGACATCTAGTGCTTACACAACCATAAACTATCCAATTCTTACAAAGAAATTTACAATACAAACAGACACAATGTACAACTCCACCCACGTATGGAGCTTGATCTGGAAGCTTTTAGCAGAAAACATACTTTGGTAGTTATCAGGCACCGGGAGCTCGATCCCTACCTGAAAAGTGGGAAAACATTTTGAAAGAGTGAGCTAAGAAGCCTAGTGAGTGACTAAATTTAAAACTGTAAATCTGCAAATCAAAACACATGATAATTTCATATTCAAGCATGTAAACCATTTAAGCATAAATTACAGTTTAGAAATCATTTTCGAAATTCGTTTTGTCACTCACAGTCTTGGATACTTCCCTGATCTGTAGACTTGGCCTATTTCCTCTTGGCCTATCAAACAAACCAAAATCGAGCATTAGAACTATAAATCTTCTTGTCATTCCATGCTCATGAATTCTAAATTCTAGAAATAAAATCATACTTCACACTTTTTTTTTCCAGATTTTCTAGATTCAATACCCTAATTTCCAACACTCATAAATTCCTCAATACTTGACCAAAATTAATGTACTATACCTCAAACTCTTCATTTCAGAACTCTCTACAACTTACCTGAAGGAATAAAAACGAGATTCCCAACGGATTTGTCCAGAAATTCCCCGAACACAGAAAAATACAGATTTGTGCTTCTCTGCTACCCACTACATCTTCTGAAGTTAAACCTACTTCTAGTCATTTTTGGCTCCCAAATTATTCATGTAAGTTATAGAAAATTGGATAAGCTTTCCAACCATACCCAATTGAGCTTCTAATTCAACCTGTACACCCTAGAATGTTCAAAAAACCAGAGAAAACCAGAGATCCTTCTGATTTGCACGAAAATTCTGTGCTCTGTTTTCCTTTTCAAAAACCATTAACTTAACGTCAGATTTAGCTCAAGCTTCCTTCATGAAATTTTTTAGAAAATGAATTAAATTTCAAGGAAGTCAGGCCTCACCTCTTAGTTCTTCTTGTGTAGCTCAAACCGACTTAAAAACCAGAGATAGGCAGGTTGAACCCAGATTCTTCCATGGTTGCACTTGCATGAACTTTTTCCTCCCTTCTTCAACCTCCAACCTGCAGCAAGCTTCTTCTTCCTCTTCCTTCACTCTCTCTCTCGAAATACTCTGAAAATCTGATTGAAAATGATGGAGAAATGGGCTGAAATGAGTTAGGCGGTGGTGGGTTCTCACTTTATACCATTAAGCACCGAATGGGTTCCCATTTCCTTTCATTGTTTTTTCTTTATTTCCTTTCTTTTCTTTTCTTTATTAATAAATTTCAAAACTATCGAAGACAACCTCAACCAAAAGCTTTGCCATTTCTCTTCAATAATGGAACAACAATAACTTAAATCCAACATCCTACAATATGTGACGAGAGCAAATAATCCAAGGAAAGTCTTGGGTTTACACTGGGTATAACTCGTTGCCACTAGTCTAGCTTTAAAGATCTGTACCTTTCCTCCACACCCCTTTTCTCTTGTAGATCCCCTTGTAAACTATATTTTTTACTCCATTAGGTTGATCTACAAGCTTCTAGATAAAATTGAAGTACATAGACTCCATTTATTGATCCATGGCTTTAATTCATTCATCCTTATCAATATATTCCATTGCTTGCTTGTAAGACAATGATCCTCAACCTCATCATTAGATATGATGTCTTGGGCTTCTATTAAACCCATGTAGCGAATAGGTGGGTTCATAACCCTTCCACTACGTCGAAGTAATCTCAAGTCTTGAGATGGATGTGCTTAACTAGATGAACTGACATCAACAAGTCTTATTGATTTACTATCCTCTTCAACAATCCTTGTTGAAATCTTAGTAGTATCATTAGAAATTTCACTTAAAATTATTTTACTTCGTGGTTTGTAGTTCTCATGTGGGTTTCTTCCAAAAAGGTAGTGTTTGTCGATACAAACACTTTATTTTCATTTGGATTAAAGAAGTACCCACCTCTTGTTTCCTTGAGGTAGCCTACGAATAGAGTTGGGTTTTATGTCCTAAGACTCGCAGTTTGTAAAATTAAACATATTCTATTATCAATAAAAGATGTTATTCAACATTTCTTCAATAGAGTCTAAATCCAATAAACTAAGATCCATGGCTATTATATGAATACTTGAACTTTATGTAGAGACATAAAGATGGATCAAGTTCGAGTAAATAGCCAAAACGGTCTATAGTACATGTTTAAGGTTGGGTACCTTATTCTAGTAACACTGTTGGATGCGGCCTACTCTGTAGCTGTTACAAGTTGTTGTAAAGATACTACAATCGAAATGATCCAAATTCGTTCATGTATTGACATGAGGAGTGGGGGCGTCCTATACAATGAGTTTGCATAAGATCGAACCAAGAAATAAGTCACTCTTACTTTATAACGCTGTTTACTGCTTAAGACTGATTATTTCACTTAGATGACCTAGGTAACTCGATCTTAATCCTGAGCTAACTATGAACTCTTGTTTATTCAGGATTATCCTTCGATTTCATGGGTGAGAGTTGGCTCAACAACACTGGCTGAATAAACCTCTCATTTCAATGGTAAGACCGAGTAGATAGTTGAGGATATAGGATGCAAGATGGAATTCACGCCTACCCGATTTAGGGATAGGAGAAAGGTTATTCTCTTAAGTACTGTATCCAGGTCTTGAACAAGGAGCCCCACCCTCTCACTGGCTCGAGAGGGATCCAGTTTAGTGATTGGATCATAAACCAATTGTTCATTAGAGGATCAATTGGAACTTAAGGAGCAAGACATAATATCGAGGCTAAAATAGCATATTGACCCAATCGGTATTACAAACAACCTGTGAAGGACCTACTAGTTATGGTTAAATCATGTGGACACAAATATATCTATAGTGAGGAGAGTGCAACTATCGAGCATAATGGTGTGAATCGATAGTTAATGAATACTGATTAATTCGATCTAAAGAGTTTTAGCCAATTAATCTTAATCGTTGGAGCTCATGATCTGTAGGTTCACAAGGACCTTCTACTAGCTTGTAAAACATGAACACCTTGAATTATTGAATGAGTGAATTTGGAATGATATCAATTTGAATTGTTCAAATTGAATTTCAATTTGAAAATTTTCAAATTGAAATTAGGGTTTTGAGTTTGAATTAGTTCAAAATCAAATTAGGTTTTGCATAATTATATTTGAAATAACTAACATTTAATTTGTTGAAATTAAATGAAATTAGAGAGTTAATAATATTTAAATGTGAATTTAAATATCAATTACATGAATAGGATTCATGTTTAAAATTTAGTGTGTGATTAATTTAATATTTGATATTAAATTAAATGAATTAATTACATATGTTTAATTAATTATAAAATCCAAATTAATTCCAATTTAGATTCAATTTAAGAAATTGAATTTTGATTTGATTAAATTATAAATTAATTAAATCAAGTTTTCAATTAATTTAGAATTAATTGAAATTTAAATTTGGAATTGGTTTTTAAAAACTAGTGGGTTTTTCCCACATTTAATAAGAAGGAGGTGTAACCTCCATATAATCACACAAATCCCACCTTCAATTGTTGAGCAGTTGCTGGCTTTGGAGTGTTCTGAGATGGTTTGCATGCTTGAGAGTGATAAAACTCTCTAAAATTGAAGATGAAAAGGTGAATCAGTTGGGAAAAAGTTTTTGCTTCATTCATCTTCTTCCTCACACAAAAACCCACAAAATTCACTTACCAAATTCACTCAAATCTAAGTTCCACCACTCAAATTCAAGGCTGAGAATAGTAGATCAGAAGATCTCTTGGTGGTTCACGGTCGATTTGGAGCTGAATTGGAGTGAAGAATAGCTTGGAATTTGAAGAATTCATTAAGAGGTATATAACATGAAACCCACTTGTGATTTTCTGAAAATGCATAATTTAAAACTCAAATTAAATGTAATTAGAGTGCTTATTAATTCTGTTTGCTTCCGTTGCATGCTAGTGTATTCCTTCAAATAGGCATACTTTTGAATGAGGTTCTAATTTTTTGGGATTTTTCATGAGTACATAAGCTAGACAGCCTCAAATCCTGAAGTGACATAAACTACCTTTACGACCTCTCCATAACTTAAAAGGCATTTTAGAAACACTCTTTAAGGGAATGTTGTTCAAGATATAAACAGTAGTCTCCACTACATATCCTTAAAACGAGTCAGAAAGTTGAGCATAATTCATCATAGATCAAAGCATGTCCAATAAGATTTTGTTTCTCCTTTACGATACACCATTTTTCTAAGGTGTACCTACGGCTTAAAGTTAGGACATAATTCTATGTTCTATCAAATAGTTTTGGAATCTTAAGGTCATACACTCTCCATTACGATCAGATCGTAGATTTTTTTTTTTTTTAATCTTTTTACCTAACAAATTTTCAACCTTAGTCTTATACTCCTTGAACTTTTCAAGTGCTTCAAAATTGTGTTGAATTAGGCAAAGATACCCATATCTTGAATAATCTATAAAATAGATGAAATATTCATACCATCCTCTTGCTTTTACATTTATTGGACCATAGAATCTAAACGTATAAGCTTGAAGGTCTTTTTGGCTCTATAACCTTTTCCAATAAAAGGTCGTTTTTTTTTTTTTGGGTTGATGCCCTAAATCTCGTAGGGTCCTGTAGTTTGTAAACACATGTATGAACAAACATTTGTGATGTAATAATATGAGATATTTTATTCACTACTGTCTATGAAATATGAAATATTTTAGTTGTATTAACCATAAACCAATAAACTAATATCCTTGGTTATCATCGTAACTTAAGCATGTATGTGGAGACATACAAGTAGATTGTGCCTTAAGTGATAACCTAAATGATCTGTAGTGTTGAGGATGATGCCCTAAAGTCTTGTGTCCTGTAGTTTGTAAATACATTTTGTACGAACACTTGTGATGTATAATATGTGATATTTATTTCACTTCTTGACTTTATATATTGGATGTTTTATTTGCTTTACCACAAACCAATAAACTAAAATCCTTGGTTGTTATCATATAACTTAAGCATGTACATGGTGACATACAAGTGGATCATGTTTTATTTCACTCTCGCTCTCTCCAACTTTCTTGCTCAAACTCTCGCTCTCTCCAACTTTCTCGCTCAAACTCTCACTCTCCCCCACTTTCTCGCTCAAACTTCCGCTCAAACTGCTCTCTCAAATCTCATTCTTTCCAATCTGGCTCTCTCCATTTTCTCTCCAACTTTCTCTCCAATCTCATTAGCGATTGTGAATATAGTTTATCTCTGTGCAACTTTCACACGAATTTTTCCAAATAATTTTCTATATTTTCCTCAGTTCTTCAATCCTTTCTTCACTATTTAGGATTTAAGTCTTCAAGGTTTTCTCTTCTTTTTATCCTTTTAAGGTTCTCTCTACTCGTACTCCAGGATCAGATATGGTTATCATAACTATAACACCTAACCATTATAGTTTACATTCACTTTTACTAATTATTGATCCACAGAAGGTGATAATTATTACAATTATTATGACAATTGTAAAATTATTAGATTATTTACATAACATAGGATTTAACTTTCTCCTAATTAACCCCTTAATCACTTACTTAAGTAGGAAAATGGAGATCCGGGTTTCACAGTCCCCCTAAAGGATGGTGTTTAGGTAGGTCAATATCAAGGTGGATGGAGAGAATGTTCATAGTAAGTGGGAGTGGGAAGTGTGACAGCATATCCCATGGTCTCTCTCGTTAGGTTGAATAAAGTTTTTGCGCATCGCTTCGAGGCACCCTGGGAGTGTCCCCTTATAGGATGAAAGTTTTGCATGTTTCTTTATTTGATCTCATGTAAAAGGATAAGGTTACTTAGTCTCTTGTCCTAATCTGTTTCTTCCCTATGGTGGGCTCATTAGGGCGAGACTCTGGCGTCGAAAATGAGGGGTCACACTTATGCAAAATTGTTAAGGGTTAATAGTTTTGGACCAAATAAATGGTGGTTGTTAGGTTTAGTTCCAAGAGTTGGTTCTGCCTAATGGTTAAGAATGTCTCATCCCAGTGAAGGGTCATCTGATTTCTCCATCTCCCACCGGTGACGTTTTCCTGCCTCGCTAGGGCATCATTGCAAAATAAAAATCTAATCACTTAGGTACATGGAAAATGTTTTGCTAGAAACTAATTGATAAAAATGTGGTTTAGATAAAGTCTTAATAAAAGTTTGTTCATTTTTTCAGCAACGATTTTAAAATGGCTACAGCCATGATTACTTTTTTAAGTGCCAAAAACTTACTGGCCACAACTATTCGAGTTGGAAACATATGATCACGACGATACTCATCATCAAAGTCTGATGTTTTCCCTTACGGAGGTCTGTCCTCTTATTCTAACTCCAAATGTCGCTCAAAATGTTCTAGAGGCGTATGAGCGATGGACACAGGCAAACGAGAAGGTCCGAGCCTATATCTTGGCTAGTCTGAGTGACGTGTTGGTCAAGAAGCATGAGCCCATAGTCTTAACACGTTGAGATCATGGAGTCCCCACGGGGGATGTTCAGACAACCGTCTAGACAGTCAAGCATGAGGCTTTGAAACACATTTTCAACTCTAAAATGGAGGAAGTCACCTCTGTTCGTGACATGTGCTTAACATTATGGCCCACTTTAATGTGGCAGAAATGAATGGGTCTAGAATTGATGAGGGCAGTCAGGTTAGCATAATCCTGCATTCTTTGTCGAAGAGCTTCCTCCATTTTGTTAGAAATGCGATGCTTAAGAAAGTGGATTAAACCTTACAACTCTCCTCAACGAGTTGCAGACATACCAATCTTTTACTGAAAAGTAAGGAGGAGAAAAAAGGGGTGAGGTAAATGTTGCTTTGTCTTCTAGAGCGTTCCTTTGAGGTTCAACCTCAGGGACAAAGTTTGCACCTTCTACTTCTAACTCTGGAAAGGGGAAGAAGAAAAAGAAGAGTGTAAGGGAAGGAGAAAACGCCTGCTAACCTGCCATCTGTCGCCTCAAGGAGGTGTTAGCCAACGGTAAAAAGGAAAATGTTTCCACTACAACCAGAACGGACACTGAAAGAGAATTATCCTCGCTATCTGAAGGAAAGGAAGGCCGCCAAGGCAGACAAAGGTTAAATATGATTTACTTGTGCTAAAACTTGTTTAGTGGAGAATGATGATTCTGCCTCGATAATAGATTCTGACGCCACTAATCACCAGGCACGTCGTTTCAACTGTGGCAGTGGGAGGCATCCAGTTAACTTTACAGAATAGGTTTCTTGTATTAAAAGATGTTTTGTTGTTCCTAAATTAAAAAGGAACTTGATTTCTGTAAAATGTCTGGTACAATGTAAATACACTCGTTCTTTTAATGTGGATAAAGTGTTTATTCATACGGATAGTGTTAAAATTTGTACAGCTAAACTGGAAAATAGCTTGTATGTGCTAAGATCGTTAGCCTTAAGTTCCCTTCATAACATAGAGATATTTAAATCTGTCGGAACTCAATCTAAACGTCAACAAATTTCTCCCAAAGAAAATGCCCAACTTTGGCATCTTCGATTAAGGGACATCAATCTCAATAGGACAGAGAGATTGGTGAAGAATGGTCTTCTAAGTGAGTTAGAAGAAAATTCTTTACCAGTGTGTGAATCTTGCCTTGAGGGTAAGATGACTAAAAGACTTTTTATTGGAAAAGGTTTTAGAGTCAAGAAGCCTCTTGAATTAGTACATTCTGACCTTTGTGGTCCTATGAATGTGTGAGTCCGAGGTGGCTATGAGTATTTTATCAGTTTTACTGATGATTACTCTAGATACGGGTATGTTTATCTTTTGCAACGGAAGTCTGAATCCTTTGAAAAGTTCAAAGAGTTCAAGGCTAAAGTTGAAAACGCATTGGATATACGGATTAAAACACTTCGATTAGATCGAGGTGGAGAGATTTTGGACTCCGCATTCCATAACTATTTGATAGAACATGGAATCATTTTCCAACTCTTAATGTCGGGTACACCTCAGCAGAATGGTGTAGCGGAGAGGAGAAATAGGACCTTGTTAGACCTGGTTTGTTCGATGATGAGTTATGCTTCCTTATCGAACTCATTTTGGGGTTTTGTAGTGGAGACTGCGGTATACATACTCAACTGTGTTCCTTCCAAGAGTGTTGTGAGAAAACCTATGGAGTTGTGGAACGGGCATAAAGCTAGTTTACGTCACTTCCACATATGGGTTTGCCCAACACATGTGCTTGAGGCAAATCCCAAGAAGTTGGAACCACAGTTGAGGTTATGCCTCTTTGTAGGCTACCCCAAAGGTACACAAGAAGGTTGTTTTTATGATCCATCAGAAAATAGGGTGTTTATTTCCACGAATGCTACTTTCCTGGAGGAGAATCATGTTAGGGAGCATAGTCCACGTAGTAAAGTCGTGTTATGTAAGCTTTCCAATGACACTACTGAAACTTCAACAAGAGTTGTTGAAGGGCCTGCTTCATCAACAAGAGTTATTGATGATAGTTCATTTAGTAGGTCGGTTCCACTTCAAGAGTTGAGGGAACCTCGACAGAGTGAAAGGGTTGCAAACCTGCCCATTCGCTATCTGGATTTCACAGAAATCTTTGTTATGGTAGCAGATGGCAACGTTGAGGATCCATTGTTTTACCAGAAGGCAATGAAGGATATAGACCAGGATGAATGGGTCAAGGCCATGGATCTTGAGATGGAGTCGATGTACTTCAACTCAGTTTGGGATATTGTAGATCAGCCTGATGGGTAATACCTATAGGTTGTAAATGGATCTACAAGAGGAAACGAGGTGCTGATGGAAAGGTGCAAACCTTTAAGGCTCGACTTATGGCAAAGGGTTATACCCAGGTGGAGAGAGTCGACTATGAGGAGACTTTCTCGCCTGTTGTCATGTTAAAGTCGATCCATCCTCCTGTCCATTGCCACTTATTATAATTATGAGATCTGGCAAATGGACGTCAAGACGGCCTTTTTGAATGGCAATCTTGAGGAGACCATTTACATGGTGCAACCCAAGGGATTCATTACCCAAGGTCAAGAGAAAAAATTTTGTAAACTGAATCGGTCCATTTATGGGCTGAAACAGGCTTCTCGATCTTGGAACATTCGGTTTGATACTACAATCAAATTGTATGGCTTTGACCAAAACATTGATGATCCTTGTGTCTATAAGAAGATCGTCAACGGTTCAGTAGTTTTCTTAGTGTTTTATGTAGACGATATCCTACTCATTGGGAATGATGTAGGTCTACTGACTGTAGTTAAACCTGGCTAGCGACCCAATTCCGAATGAAAAATTTAGGAGAGGCTCAGCTTGTTCTGGGCATACAGATCTTTTAGGATCGTAAATGCAATTCTCAAGCATCATACATTAACAAGATGTTGCTCAAGTACTCGATGCAGGACTCCAAAAAGGGCCTACTGCCATTCAGGCATGGAGTCACTTTGTCTAAGGACATGTATCCTAAGACGCCTCAACCGATGAGACGGGTCCCATATTCATCTACCGTTGGTAGTTTGATGTACACGATGCTCTACACTAGGCCAGACATCTGCTACGCTGTGGGAATAGTCAGTAGGTATCAGTCTAACCTAGGCTAGGTTCACTGGACCATAGTTAAGAACATCTTCAAGTATCTTTGGAGAACGAGGGACTACATGCTCATGATTTGATCCTTACTAGATACACGGATTCTGACTTTCAGACTGATAGAGACTCTCACAAGTCCACTTCAGGGTCAGTTTTTACTCTTAACGGAGGAGTTGTAGGTCCATAAGGTCCCCTTGGTAGCTTGGATTCAAGTTGGGAATCAGTTTTTGGGTCAGTTCGAAATGTTCAAATTGACAAGAGGGAGTTTGATTATATATGATATAATTGAACTAGTTAATTATATATGACATGATTGACTTTATGTATGAGATACATTAATATGGAGGAAATTGAATATAAATATGATTTATATCTAGTGGAGGAGAAAACACTATGGTTGATATGTGATATCAAGCTATATGTTATGAATATAATATGATTATATTTCTTATTTATTAATTTGGCAATTATGGGGCAATTGGCCACTGTTTTCTCCGTAACCATGCGTTAGTGGGGAGTTCCATTCAGTTTTCGTAAATGAAGAATAAATGAATTTTGTTTTCATTTTGCAAAGATATCGAAGGAATGCGGAGCGAGATTTGCTGTGAAGAGAGTCTTCAACTGGTAAGTTTACTCGTTCTCTTGTTTATTTATCTTTAAGCATGTCGGTAATTTAGTCATTTGATGCATATCTATATGTGTGAATGTAAATGTGGTAATTCTGTCACAATGCTTTTGGAAAGATTCACTTCCGCTCAGAGGTACTCTTGTATAAGAGTTCCTTCAACATGTTCTTGACCATTTCTCTCAAATGAAGATACTTGCCACCGATCGGATCCTCCATTCTTTTGGAGGGAGTATTGCTCTTAATTTGGTCTCTCAATTCCCTCTCTTGATAGGTAACATTCATTATTTTTTTGTATCTCATGTTCGTTTTTTATTGCATTTTAGATTCATTTTTTTTTTTGCATTTCGTGTCATTTTTGTTTTCATTTTTCCATGTTGTGGTAATTTTCTCCATAGCCATTGTTCGAATTCTAACAAGTGAGAGCATAAAGTATTACGAGCGATAAAATTAGTAAAGGAGGAATGGCAATTATGGTTCGAAAGCGAGGATCAAATATCAAACTCGAGTATTAAGTACCTAGCATTGAGAATTTCGTATCGAGAGTGAGTATCGAGCATCGAGAATTTTATAGAATTATGACATTTGTGTCTTATTGTTTGCTTAGTTTGTGTTTAACTAATTTTAATTTTCTTACACAGTATGATTAGATTTCTCAAGATTGTTGCTCAAGATCGGTTTCATAACCAAGCAATAGGCTTATCATCTCACATCAGAACTGCAAATAAGATAGTGAAAGATAAGCTTACCTTGACTCAGCTTTCTTTATTTAAGAAGATGTTGTTTGGATGGTTTTGTAGATATGGACATTGTATTTAACAATCTAATAGTCCATCATATCTTACTAAGGGAGGTGAATGACAATAGGCAGGATGCAATGATGTTTGACTTGAATTTTACGATTTTCACCTTCTCCAAAGAAGAGTTTCTGTTGGTGGCAATATTGTGGAGGTCACCTAATAGAGTTATTTGGAAGGTTGATGCTGAAACGATTGAATCATTACACACTAAGTACTTCGACAATGCTTTGGTGGCGGGCATTCGCCTTGATACCTTCGAAGCATGGTACAAAGAGCTAGAGTTTGAAAAATGACATGGATGTGGTGGGGATTATATTGGTCTATTACATTGAGTTGGCTATAATGGGAAAGACAAGAAAAGGCCTATGTTAACAAATCTTTATTGAACGATGTGGAGTATTTGGAATACTTCAACAATCTTGACTGTGGAAGTACATTATGGGAGAAGACATTGTTAGACCTTCAAAAACCATTGAATGGTAGGGTTGAAACATATAAGAAGAAGTCTAAAACAAATTGGAACTACCCTATGAAGTATAATCTACTAGGTTTTTCTCATGCCTTCAAAGTAATTCCGATTCCATGTTTTATAATGGCTTATTAATTTTTGTAAATGTTGAATGATCATAAATTGTATGTGTTTTTGGTAGGTGTGGTAGATGTGATAATATTTGTAGGAACTAGTGAAGGTCTAATGCAGAAGCGGGGATCGATCCCAAATTCTAGTTTTACATAACAACGAATTTTACAGAATCTAAACAGAAAAATTATGCATTAATCATCAATTTTCACAACATGCATAAAAGAAATTAGGGTTTTGAAAGAAAACCCTTACCTTTGAAGAACCTTTTCTTCTCATCTATCCTCTTCTCCAAAATTTCACGAACAAATCCAAATGACCACCACAAAAAAAATTTCCTCTGTATTCTCTAGGATGAGAATCCATGGAGTTGTGTGGGCTCTTGGAGTTTTGGGAGAGAGGGAGATTGAGAGGAAATTGAGAAGGTGTGTGTTCTTTCTAGGAGATTTATGTGTTTATTTTTTCACACAGAGAGCACTGTATCTATTCTTCCAAAAAAAATGTGAGGATGAAAAACCAATCCCATAACAACCACAACTAACTATGAGAGTTGAGAGAGATTAGGGGAAAGAAGTTATTTCCCCCATTAATTCAAAAAATTAAAAATAAAATAAATTAATTTTAATTTAAATAAAACTATATAATATACAATAACTATATATATATATACATAACTATATATATATATATATAACTATAGGTTCATGACATAAAAACATATAATCTTATGGTTTAATATTGTATCACATACAATATAACCTATAGTTTTACTTCTTTCATCAATCGTATTTATATATAATACTATTTATATTAAATTTAATTATATGAATCAAATTCATAATAATTAAATTTTGAATAATATTTAACTTATTTATTTCCTCTCAAATAAAATTTATATTATAATGTATCAAATATATTATATTTAATTATATCATATATAATTAAACTAAATTAATTATATCACATATAATTAATTCCCTCAAATAATTTAAACAATTCAAATTAATCCAGAATTTTTCTCATTTAATCTTTGTTGAGCTACTAAGGGGACCTAATGGACTTGTAGCTTGAAGCTTCAATGGTAGTTAAATACTTAATTAAACTCCTATAATTAAATTATTCAACATCCATTAACTGTCGGGCACTTCACTAAAGACCGACAGTTGCACTTTTCACACAACATAAATATTTCTGTGTCCATTGGATATAACCAATCAACATTGCGATGACCCTTCACAAATTGCTCATAAGTAGAACTAGGCCAAAATTACCGTTTTGCCCCATCTAACTTCTTAAGTTTCATTGATCTCTCTAATGAACAATAAGTCATAATCCAATTATGACCAAACCCCTCACGGGCCAGGAGAGGGTGTGGTGCCACATTATTCAAGCCCCAGAATCAGCTCTTAAGGGAACAATTTATCTACTTACCCCGACGTTGGGGAAAGAGTGAATTCCATATTCTATAGTTGTGTTCCCAACTCCCCAATCAGATAAATCCCCAAAATGATAGGCTTGTTGAGCCAATGATCTGGCCACTCTCATCCATACAAATCAAAGGAATGCCTTCATAGGTAGGAGTTTACAATTCACTTAGGATTCAGGTCATGTCACTTATGGTCATCTTGGTGAAATGTAAGTCTCAATTATGAGCTACATTATATAATGAGACTAGTTATTTCGTGGTCCAGTCTTATACAAACTCCTTTGTATAGAATACTCTGCTCACATGTCTCCACATGAATAATTAGGATCAGATCATTTGTAGTACTTTACAATAATTATAACATCTACAAAGCGGTTTGTATTCATAGTGTCACTAGGATAAGGTATCCAACCTTATCAATATACTCTAGACCATTTAGCTTATGACTTAAACATGATGCACTCGTATGTCTCTACATACATGTTTAAGCTACAGATAATAATATTGGATGTTAGTTTATTAGTTTTTGGGTTTGACGCTACTAAATGTCAAATAAAACATCTCATATTTTATTAAATAAATAAAATGTTTGTATAATACAATTACAAACTACAGAACCCTACGACATTTAGGTCATCAACCCCAACAATATCATCCGGTAGTGGGGAGAGCTGCAACCTAGCTGAGCAAGGCTATTGTGCCTCAATTCTTGAGATGGGAGTGCTCATATTCACTTTTGTCCAAATTACTATAGAGAGACGTGTTTGACTCCCCTAGGCTCATACTAAATTAGCATAGAGTTATATATTTTAAGTTGTGTCCATTGTGCACGTGTGTAACTCTGATTGTTTTGTTTTCTTTTTGTGCAGGCAACGCCACTTCCATACTAATAATGTCGTCAAAAGTATGTGTTTGGGAGAATTGAATGGTCTGATGGGAACCATCGTGTTAAAAGTTCGATTGTAGTGAGAGTAGGTGGTTGATCTGGATTGAGTTAGGTCGAATTGGGTCAAATTTAACTTGTGTTAGCACATCCTTTAGGAAATTCTTGTCTTGTGTGAGAGCTTTCACTTTGAGTAAACCGGAAGAAGAAACGTGAAATGGTGGGTTGTGGGCTTTTTATTCATTTATTTATATAACTATCATTGATAGTTGCCTCGCGGTGTAAACCAAATCATAAGGTCATACGTGCACGTAGAGCTGCCTCAAGGCTAAGCATAGATACACACCACAGGCCAGGTTACTCTAGACTCCCCGGTATACTCTGGCCATATCTGACCCCGGTGGTAGCCCCCTGAGAAACAATGTTGGGACACTCATGTTGAGGAATGACCTATTACCAAGCAACATTGAGACGAACCCATCAACGTCGCTCACATCACATCACTGTGAGGATGCTCAGAGTAATTTCTTGGTTACTTCAATGATATGAAATATGATGAGCACGAGAAAGAGTGGTTTGATGATGGCATGTTCTTTGAACCACACAAATCATGATCTAGTTGAGCCACAGACAGAGCTCGATAGCCAAAAGCTCAAGAGGGATGGATGGAGTCGTAGATCACATGTGAAATAAAAACAAAATTAGGTCAATTTCCAGTTGCTGCCTTTAAGTTCTTTATGACCCATTTCCATGACCGACCAATCTTGTTCTCAACAATTGCATATGCCAATGGGTACAAGATTCCTAATAGCAACACTGATCAATATTGTGCATTTATACTTACACTTTAAATGAGTGTAATTGAAAATGATGAAAGGATGACAACTCCGAAAACCTCTTGACCAAGGTCCTAGTGTTATGAAAATATACTTGAAGTATTGAGATTCTTCAAATTCAACCTCAAATATGGCCCCAAAGTTCTCGATCTTCAGAGGTTCTACATAAGCATGCAACATAACATACAAGTCCTCGAGACTCCCCTTTGCTTAGCGAATTCAATCTCCCTCGCATGCCATACCTTGTCAAAGCTGATATTCACCCAATACTCTTGTTGTATATGTTCAATAATATGGTGCAAATTGTTACTTTTGTTGGGGTTGATGCCTTAAATCTCGTGGGTCCTGTAGTTTGTAATTGTAATGTATAAACAATTTCTTTATTTAATAAAATATGAGGTATTTTATTCGACACTTAGTAGCATTAACCCACAAAATCAATAAACTAACATCCAAGGTTATCTTCTATAGCTTAAACATGTATGTAGAGACATACATGTGGATCATGTTTAAGTGATAACCTAAATGGTCTGTAGTAGATGGATAAGGTTGGGTACCTTATCTTGGTGACACTAGAATATGGCCCTCTTTATAGAGGTTTCAATTGTTGTAACGTTCTACAATTGATCTGATCTTGATCATTCATGTAGAGACATGTGAGCGGGGGTGTTCTATACAAAAAGGTTTTATAAGACCAGTCCATGAAATGAATAATCTCATTATATAGTGCAGTTAATAATAGAGACTTAAATTTCACTAGAATGACCATAGGTGACATGACTAGAATCCTGAGTGAGTTGTGAACTCCTACCTATAAAGGCGATCATTTGATTTGCATGGGTGTGAGAGTGGGCAAATCATTGACTCAATATGCCTATCATTTTGGGGATTCGTCTAATTCAAGATGGAATTCGCCCCTTCCCTAATATCGGGGTAAATAGATAAATTACTCACTTAAAGGCCGATTTTGAGACTTGAACGATGTGGCGTCACACCCTCTCTTGGCCCGAGAGGGGTTTTGTCACAGTTGAATTATGACTTATTGTTCATTAGAGGGATTAATGGTACTTAAGAAGTTAGATGTAACTATAGGAGCAAAATGGTAATTTTGGCCCAACTGTACTTATGAGCAATTTGTGAAGGGTCATCGTGTTGTTGACTAGTTATATCTAGTGAACACAAAAATATATCTGTAGTGCGAAGATTACAGTTGTTGGTTTTTAGTGGAGTGACTGGTGGTAATCGATGTGGAGTAATTTAATTAAAGGACTTTAGTTAATTATTCAAGTACCATTGGGGCTTAAATCTACAAGTCCATAAGATCCCCTCTACAGCTCAACTGAGATTATTGAGAATTAATTTTGGATTAATTTGAATGGTTTAAATTAATTGAGGGAATTAATTATATGTGATATAATTAATTTAAATAAATTATATGTTTTATAATTAATATAATGTATTTGATACATTATAATATAAACTTTATTTTCAGAGGAATTAAATATTTGGATATAATTCAAACATTAATACTATGAATTAGATTCATATAATAAAATTTAATATAAATTTGATTTATATTAAGTACCATGAATTATTGAGAGTTTTAGAACTATAGATTATATTATATTTGATATAATGTAAACTATAGGTTATGTGTTATATTTGATATAACATATATATATACATATATACATATATATGTACATATGTATAATTAAAGGAAGGAAGTTATAACTTCCCTCCCCTTAATACTCTTAGAAAAATCGTGGTTGTGGGGAGTTGGGTTTTTATGTTTTCTTCATCTTCTTCACAGAAGGTTACAGGGTGTGTCTTTGTGTGAAATTCTCTCAAAACGTAAAATTCTCCTGTAGAAAATTCTCCTCTAAAAATTCATCCTCCCTCTTCCAAAAATTAATAGAGCCCACAACTTCTGTTAATTCTCAACCCCCAAGGAGAATACAAAAGGCTTATTTATGGCGGTGTCCACATTGGGTTTAGGTTTGTACGAGTTTCAAATTGGAGAGTTTGTGATCGGATCGAAGAGTAATTTTGTGAAGACCTCTAGACTTCAAGGGTTAGTGTAATCCAAACCTAATTCCTCTACTTTACTGTTTTAAAGCATGCTGTAGAATTATTTGTTTTTCTTTAGAATGCATAATCTAGGTTTCTGGAATTCTAATTCACTGTGAAAATTGAATGGGACACGATCCCCACTTCCACATTGGACATTACAGTCCTTCAATTGGTATTAGCACGGTGGTTCTTGGTTCTAAATTTTAATTTTTCAGAATTAAAATTTAGTTTATGGTGGGATTTGTATTACTGTATGATGTGCACGTTGATGAATGATTATTGGTTTTGCAATTATGGATGTTTTTTTAGATTTACCTATAGAATTTACTATTTTATTTTACAAATTGATTTGTAAGGGTTCATTGTTTTGGGTGTTAATTTGCGATCGAGTCTGTATTTTTTAATACCAATGTTGTTTGCGAGTTTTTCAACGACGCTCTAGAGGAAACGAGGCCTAAATCGAAACAAAATTGATGAAGATCACTGTTGTACAGTAGGCGACTGTACTGTAACATTGCAATGATGTGCCCTAGCATTGCAACGCTGCGAAGAGACGAACGAAGATTTTTTTGTAGTGTTACAACGCTATGTCACAACGTTGCAATGCTTCGAGATGGAAAAAATGACATGGTTTGCGAGCGGTTCGGTTCGTGGTTCAATCGGTTCGCGTCTGGTTTGCTTGGTTCGAGCGGTTTGTGGCTTGGTTCGAGGCTTTGGTCCGGTTTAAGCAGTTTTGAAGCAGTTTTTTTTAATAGTTAGTTTTCTAATTAATTAAATTAATATAGATATTTTATTAATTTAATTAATTGTTTAGGAGTCTAATCCCTGTCCATGTATTGTTCTTTAAATTATGCATTTGATGTATGGTTTAATTTTATTTAATATATGTCTTAATGTATGTCATATAGAAAATCCCACCATAGGTTATGCATTTAATCATGCATCATGAAATGTTATAATATAGTTGCATTATTTAATTTTATAGCATGCTCATGCATCATATAATATAAATGTTATAAAATATGTTTGCATGCATTAATGACATTATCATTCATCATTATATTATAATTATTATAATATATAGTTAGCATGTTTTGATGAATGTCATTATGAATTTCATTACTTTAATATATAAATTTTATGTATGTTAAGTAATGAAATGGGAATTGCATGAAGCATGTCATTACTTTTGGTAACTTTATAATTGTTATAATTTTTCCTAAGTTTGGTTTGAAATGCAATGAATGATTTTAATTTGTTTCATTTATTTTATAATTGTTATAATTAAATAAAATTATAAATTAAAACCAATAATTCATAATTGCATGCAAACTTAGGTTAAAATCATTTTTTAAAATAGTTTAAAATATGATTCACATAAACCTAAGTTTACATTATTTCTAATATAACTAAAAATTAGTTTAATATTTTATTAGTTTAATAGGATAACAAAATATTAAAATTATAGCAAATTTATCTATAAAGGACCCCCGTATGCAAGAGGGAGCCTCTGTTCGAGAACATATTCTGAACATGAGGGACCATTTTAGTGTGGCTGAGATGAACGTGTTTGTCATTAATGAGACCAGTCAGGTTAGCTTCATCCTAGAAACCTTGCCTGGATGTTTCCTACAATTCCATAACAATGTTGTTATGAATAGGATTGATTACAACCTAACCACTTTGCTCAATGAGCTACAGACTTTCGTCAAGGAATAGAAGGGTGAGGCAAATGTTATCTCGTCCTCCAAAAAGTTCTTCAAAGGCTCGACCTCTAGAACTAAGTCCATGCCTTCCTCTTTCACCACCAAAAAGTGGAAGAAGAAGAAAGGTTGAAAGGGGAAAGCTAACCCACCAACGGCTACCCAAAATGGCAAGAAGGCCAAGGCTACAAAGGAAATTTGTTTCCATTGTAACCAACAAGGACATTGGAGAAGGAATTGTCCTAAGTACTTGGTAGAGAAGAAAAAGGCCCAGCAAGGTAAATATGATGTACTTGTATTGAAAAGTTGCTTAGTAGAGAATGATGATTCGGCCTGGTTAATAAATTCAAGTGCCACTAACCACGTTTGTTTTTAATTTTAGGGAATTAATTCTTGGTGGCAACTAGAGGTTGGGAGATGACGATGCGTGTTGGAATTGGATACGTCGTCTTAGCTTCGGTAGTGGGAGGACTTCAACTCTGCTTATAGAAATAATATATTTTACTAGATAATGTATATGTGGTTCTAGGCTTGAAAAGAAACCTTATTTTTGTAAAATGTTTGCTTGAACAGAACTAATCTTTATCTTTTAATGTAAATAAAGTGTTTGTTTATAAAAATAGAGTATATATTTGTTCTAAAAATCTCAAAGATAATCTTTATGCACTAAGATCGTTAGCAACAAAAGCTCTCCTAAATACTGAACTATTTAAAACTGCGGTAATTCAGAGTGAAAGACATAAAATTTCTCCTAAAGAAACTGCCCATCTTTGGCACCTAAGATTAGGATACATAAATCTCAATAGGATTGAGAGATTGGTTAAGCATGGACTTATAAGTGAGTAAGAAGAAAATTCTTTAGCTGTGTGTTAGTCATGCCTTGAAGGCAAAATGATTAAATGATCTTTTACTGGGAAAGGTCACAAGGCCAAAGAAACCTTTGAACTTGTACATTTAGACCTTTGTGGTCCGATGGATGTTAAGGCAAGAGGAGAGTTTGAATATTTAATCAATTTTACTGATGATTATTCCAGATATGGGTGTGTTTATTTAATGCAACATAAGTCTGAAGCCCTTGAAAATTTCAAGGAGTACAAGACTGAAGTTGAAAATTCATTAAATAAAAAAAATTAAAACATTTCGATGTGATCGAAGTGTAGAGTATATGAATCTGAAATTCCAATAATATTTGATAGAACAGGGAATTGTATCCCAACTCTCAGCACCTAGTACACCTCAGTAAAATGGTGTATCAGAAAGGAGAAATCAAACCCTGTTGGACATGGTTCGGTCTATGATGAGTTATGTTTCCTTACCGGACTCATTTTGGGGTTACGCAGTATAGATTGTAGCTTACATTTTGAACTATGTTCTATCCAAAAGTGTTATTGAAACGCCTTTGGAATTATGGAATGGTCGTAACGGTAATTTACGATATTTCAGGATCCAGGGTTGCCCAACATATGTACTTGAGGCAAATCCTAAGAAATTGGAACCTCATTCAAAATTGTGCTTATATGTAGGTTACCTTAAAGGAACAAGAGGTGGTTACTTCTAAGATCTTAAAGATAATAAAGTGTTTGTGTCGACAAACACTACCTTTTCAGAAGAGGACCACATAAGGAGGCATAAGCCCCGTAGTAAGATAGTGTTAAATATCCTCCAAGAAGATAGCATTAGTGGAAACAAACACTTTGTTCTCACTTGGATCATAAAAGTATCCTCCTCTCGTTTCCTTGGAGTAGCCCATAAAGAGGCAAACCTTCGAGCGCAGTTCCAACTTCTTTGGGTTAGTCGCTAGCATATGTGCCGGATAGCCCCAAATCCTGAAATGGCGTAAACTACCTTTATGGCCTCTCCATAACTCAATAGGTGTTTCAGAAACACTTTTTATGGGAACTTTGTTTAGGATATAACATGTAGTCAGTACTGCATAACCCAAAAATGAGTCTGGAAGATGAACATAACTCATCATAGATCGAACCATGTCAAACAAGGTCCTGTTTCTTCTTTCCGTTACACCATTCTACTGAGGTGTACCAGGGATCGAGAGCTGGGACGCAATCCCATGCTCTATCATATAGTTCTAGAATTGGAGGTCCGTATACTCTCCACCACAATCAGATCGTACTGTTTTTATCTTCTTACCTAACAAGTTTTCAACTTCAGTCTTATACTCCTTGAACTTGTCAAGGGCTTCAGACTTATGTTGCATTAGGAAGAGATACCCAAACCTTGAATAATCATCTATGAAAGAGATGAAATATTCATACCCATCTCGAGCTCTAACATTCATCGGACCACAAAGGTCTGAATGTACAAGCTCCAAGGCTTTCTTGGCTTTGTAACCTTTTCCAGTAAAAGGTTGTTTGGTCATCTTGCCTTCAAGGCATGATTCACAAACCGGCAAGGAGTTTTCTTTTAAACTCTTTAGAAGTCCACTTTTCACCAACTTCTTAATCCTATTGAGGTTGATGTGACCTAACCTTAGATGCCAAAGATGGGCGTTTTCCTTTGGAGAAACCTTTGGTCTTTTAGCTGTTATTTCTGTACTGAACATTTCAGTGTTAAACAAGGCTTTTATGACTAACGGCCTTAGTACATATAAGTTATTTTCCATTGAACCATAGCCAATCTCCATTCCATTCTTGAAAATAAATACTTTATTCTCAGAAAAGGAGACGGTTGTTCAATAAGACAAGAAATTGAGATTAAGTTCCTCTTAATATGAGGAACTACAAAAACATTATCCAGTAATAGATAACGTTTCTTGTCAACAAATAACTTCAGCCTGCCTATACCAACAGCTGAAACAACCTCACCATTACCGACTCGAAGAGTCATCTCTCCCTGTGGTAACGTTTGCCAGGAACTAAATCCTTGGTAAGAGGAACTGACATGATTGGTAGCACCTGTATCAAGGATCCAGGCAGAATCATCATTCTTTACCAGACATGTCTCCAAGATCAATAAATCGTATTTACTGTCTTGTCTTCTCTTTTGGAGAGTAGTGGGATGGAGGTCGTTCGCCATGAAATTCATTTCACACGATTCTTTCCACTGTAATAAATCGGTCATTTTTAAAAGCTTTAAATGAAAATACTAACAAGTTGCTGAAAAGAAAAACACATTGATCTATGTTAGGTTTTAAGCAAATACCCGTTGCAAAACAAAACAACATCCAATAAGGTTTTAGAAAAACTAACATGAACTCCGTGTGACATCTATTTTTGTAATGACGCTTCAAAGGTTTAGGACAAAAGCCGCCTAAGGGAGGTCAGTTATCCCTCCTCTGAATTGAGAAGATCTCAACCAATCATTAATACCAGAACAACTCTTGCTCCTATAACGACTAGCCATCATTGATTTAGCCAAGAGATAATTAACTTACTTAACAATCTCCCGTAAGTGTGACCCACCATTTTAAGCCTTAGAGGTCCGTCCTAAAAGGCCAATCCTAAGGGAAAAAATCCGATTGGGGCAAAACTTAAAGTGACCCTATCCATTTCTAAAGTTCACCTTGATATTGACCAACTGCACAAAACCCTTCCTAAGGGGGCCGCTACCAGGGCGACGAGGGCGTACAGAATGATCTCACGATGTGAACCAATGACAGAGACCATAGGACGTGTTTGAAGGATCTCATACTGAGAGTTCTATGAGCGGGCTTAGATCGCTCCAATTTCACAGTGATTGAAACAAAAACGATATACATTCCATACAAACAGTTATGCATATTAAACTCATAATCGGCATGCTCAGAATACAATAAAACATTAGAACAGGGTTCATACTAGTTGAAGACATTCTTCGAACGATTGAACCCAAAGCAGCGGAAAACCTCCTACCAATCTACAGCACCCGGCGAGTCTGTTGACTGAAATAGCATGATCCAAACGTACAAGAACAATGCCTCGAGAATGACACCACCTCAAAAGAAACTTGGGTATCCTCGGCATCAAAAACCCTAAGAGTGGGATCTGGTGATTTTGGAAGATGAACTTTGCTATCGTATAGCGGAGATGCTTATCGTATAATAGAGCTACACGATCGTTTAGGAAAAACTGAACGATCATTTAGGAAATATGTAAACGATCGTTTAGAGAACGTGAAGTAGACGACCGTTTAGACGAATGAGCTTCTATCATATAGGCTCTCATGATCGCTCTTTCACGAATTATTTTGGGTGCGGGCGATACAAATGCACGACTGAATTAATCAAATGAAAACGATTTTCATAGCTTTAACCCGCTGGTCCCCATCTTCCCACGTCTGAACGTGTATTAACCGGTTAATTATCAAATAATTAATCAATTAATAGAATTAATAAGCATAATCATATTATATTTATATCCTATAGCTTGATATCATATATCTACTATAATATTTTTTCCTCTACTTAATATAAATCATATTTATATCTGATTTCCTCCAAAATAATGTATCACATACATTTAGCCAATTATATCATATATAATTAACCAGTCCAATTATATCATATATAATTGAACTTCCTCTTGTCAATTTGAATATTTCAAATTGACCCAAACACTGGTTCTTGACTTTATCCAAGCTACCCAGGTGACCTAATGGACTTGTGGTTCAAAGCTCCAACGGTACGTGAATAGCTGACTAAACTCTTTAGCCACGAGATTCACCATCCGTTAACTGTCAGTGATTCCACTAAAAACCAACAGCTGAACTCTTCTTACCACGGACATATTTCTGTGTTCATCGGATATAACCAATCATTAGTACGATGACCCTTCAAAAATTCTCATAAGTACAGCTGGGCCAATTTACCGTTTTGACCCTATAGTTACATCTCACTCCTTAAGTACCATTGATTCCTCTAATGAACAATACAACATAGTCCAACTATGTGTGATCACCTCTCGGGCCAAGAGAATTTGTGTGGCGCTGCATCATTGAAGCCCCGGAATCAACCCTTAAGGTAGCCATCTATCTACTTACCCCTGCCTTGGGGAAGGAGTGAATTCCATCTTGTGTAGCTGAGTTCCCAGCTCCCATATCAGATAAATCCCCAAAATGGTAGGTTTGAATCGGCGACTTGGCCACTCGCACCCATACAAATCAAAGGACCGCCCTCAATGGAAGGATTTCCCAACTCACTCAGGATTGAGGTCATGTTACTTATGGTCATCCTAGTGAAGTGAAGTCTCGGTCATGAACGGTATTATCTAACGAGACATTAACACTTCGTGATTAGGTCTTATACAAACTCTTTGTATAGGACGTCCTCGCTCGCATGTCTCCAACACGAATGATCAGGATTAGACCATCTGTGGCAAGTCACAACACTTGTGACCATTCAACAAAGCAGGCCGCGTCCGTAGCATTACCAAGATAAGGTTTCCCTCCTGTATGCATATACTACAGACCATTTTGGTTATCACTCAAGACATGACCCACTTGTATCTCACCATATACATGCTTGAGTCACATACAGATAACTAGGGATTTTATGTTTATTGGTTGTAGTAAAGCAAATAAAACAAATAACCGAGCAAAACAACAAGATGTGAAGTAAATATCATATATTAACAATCACTGGTGTTCGTATATACTGTTTACAAAGTACAGGACATGAGACTTTAGGGCATTAACCCCAACAATCTCGCACTTATCCTAAAGCAAAGTGGGGTGTACAAAAAACTTAGTACCAAATAATAAACTAGGGCATAAAAGCTAAGAATAATAAAATCTCCCACTTGCCCTATTTAGCCGCGAGCAATCCTGTAGACCTATGCTCCGCAGGTGACCCTCAAACTCTGTAGCCGTGAGAGCCTTCGTAAATGGGTCAGTAACATTGTGCTCCGAAGTGATTTCCATGACGATCACGTCACCTCGATGCACTATCTCGCGAATCAGATGATACTTCCACTCTATGTGTTTACTGCGCCGATGACTCCTTGGCTCCTTGAAGTTCGCCACTACCCCACTACTATCACAATAGAGCGTAATGGGTCTAGACATATCTGGAACACCTTCCAGGTCTGTCAAGAACTTCCTGAGCCATACGGCCTTCTTAGCAGCTTCATAAACCGCTACGTACTCCGCCTTCATAGTGGAGTCGACAATGCACCGTGCTTAGTGCTTCGCCATACTACAGCTTCTCCATTAAGAGTAAAGACTGACCCTGATGTGGACTTGCGAGAGTCCTTATATGTCTGAAAGTCAGAATCCATGTATTCTGTAAGGATGAAATCCTTCAAACCATACACGAGCATGTAGTCCCTCGTTCACCGAAGATACTTGAGGATGATCTTCATTGTAGTCCAGTGACCCTGGCCTGGGTTAGACTGATACCTACTGAATATGCCCACAGCGTAGCAGATGTCTGGACAAGTACAGAGCATCG